>NC_050188.1:21053710-21379960 GCF_008315115.2 Sander lucioperca
TTAGATTTCTTTGCATCAAAACTTTGTATGATCCATGTAACTAACTATATATATATATATATATATATATATATATATATATACATACATACATACATACATATACACAGCCCATTGTGCGGCCCAAAGTTGGGGATCATTTTAAGATGAAACAAAACGAAAAACTCTGTAGTGTGTAAAACCGAACTAGCTTACCACGACAGTACGACATCAATGCTTCAGCATCTCAGCAGAAGGCATGCAGTCTAACGTTACCACCTAGTCCATTGAGCAGTTCCCGACACAAGGTAACGTTATCATTTAACGTAAAATCAATATCATTGCTAGTTGAGATGAGAGTTTGGGACCGTTTGTTTTGATTCACTTGTTGCAGGGAACTATTGGATGGGCCGGACTGAGTTCAGAAATTGAACAACATAACTCACCACAGAGGTGAGGGCCATCTGGAAGCTGTAGATTCGGGCTAGACCAAAGTCGGCCAGTTTGATCTGTCCTCCGCTGGTGACCAGGATATTCTGGGGCTTCAGGTCACGGTGAACCACGCGGTGCGAGTGCAGGAAGTCCAGCCCCTGGAGCAGCTGGTACATCATATCCTGTAAGACAACAAAACAGAAAGAACAAAGAAAGACAGAGGGGGGGATGACTTTTAGTAAACATGACAAGGACACTCAATTGATACAGTGAAGTTGAAAAGCTTTAGGATATTGGAGTCATGACAAGGTTTAAAATCATGATAAAAATGTTAAGGGATAATTGAATTGTTGATAAAACTTTCCATGTGCGGGTCTAAATTATTGAATCTTAACTGATGAATTTGATTTCCAAAATAGTTCAGCCTTAATTGTCCTTGCAAAATGTCAAAGACAGGGGGCTTCATGACCCCACATCAACATTTTAATTCATTCCTCTGTCAAACCAGGCAACAAAAGGCCTAAATGACAGGACCCTGCAATGAAAAGTTAAGTACAAACGCTGAGACATGGTGGTATAGAGGGAGTTAACTAGAGGAGGCCTGTGTCTTTTCTTGTTGACTATGGCAGATGTTTGATAACTGACACACACACACACACACACACACACACAGGCAGAAAGAGGCTGCGTTTTGTACAAGCATGGATCTCTGTTTCTCAGCAGCTGTCCTGCTTGAGTTAATTGGCGCTCGTTCTCTTTTTATGCCCAAGAGCTGACCTCATAAATGGCACTGCATCCATGACACGCCAGCAAAAGTAACACGGATGAACTATGTAGAAATCAGCTTAGACTTGTTGTTCTTTTCAATCCAAAATACTCTCAAACAGGTCCCTCATCTGTAAACAAATAAGTGATTACAAGGGACTGCGGCCAGGTTGTTTTGGCAGACCTATGGTTTGGATTGTTGTTAATAAAATGAAGTCGAGGGAGAGCTATTTCAGCTTAAGGCCTAATAAGACAAGTCTTCACAACCATTAAGTCTGTTAGAAAATTTTAAATGATGAAGGAGACAATGTAGAGACAGTAAGAGAAGAGACATTTGGAAAATGCCGTGGTGCTGGTGTGTTGCATCTCATAGCCTGAACACACACACACACACACACACACACACACACACACACACACACACACACACACACACACACACACACACACACACACCTCCGCCAAGACCTCACAAGTGACATGGACCTGAGCCCGCAGCTCTATTCACTGCCCGACCAGCTGGTGAGTGAGTCAAAGGGGTCTGTACACTCAAGCAGAAAACATTAGCAAACGGCGCGGGGCTGGCTGCTGTGCTGGCCATAGAGGAGGAGCCAGGACACCCCACACAATACTGTGGAGATCTGGAATGGTGTGTGTGTGTGTGTGTGTGTGTGTGTGTGTGTGTGTGTGTGTGTGTGTGTACACAAATTGGGTGTCCTTCTGGGTCTGTGTTAACATAATGTCTATCTACATTTCCATTTGTGTGTGTTTGCACCTCAGACTGCGTAAGGGTGCATGCATCAGTGTGTGTGTGTGTGTGTGTGTGTGTGTGCCCTCTGACCAAGGACAGGCAGGATGCATAAACAGACCTTCCTTTCTACATCTTCATCCAGCCATGACCCAGCGAGGAGGGCAGCAGACAGACATAGGAGAGAGGCAGGCAGTTGGTTATTTTGTGTGTGTGTGTGTGTGTGTGTGTGTGTGTGCTAGTGTTTGTGTGCGTGTGTGGCTGACACAATAGCATCGCCCCCCATCAGTTCCTCTCCGCTTTAAATAGCCATTTCACCATGCTTCCTTTCAGCAGAATTTCCTAGTAAACACTAATTATCTCAGAAGTGTGACTCTTGGACAAACACACAAACAGTCTTGGCCCCCTTGGCCTGAGTGCCATCTTCTCTGCCGTATCAATTGCCCTCACAACTGAGTAAGTAAAGATATTCCAACTATGTTTAACAGCATAACTTGCTGCATGGCAAAAAAGGCAAAGTAAGTTTAGAAATTAAAAACAGCCCAAATAATACTGCCCCAAAGTTTAAGACCACATGTGGCACAGAGAGCAACGGTGAGCCATCGCTTAGCTTCACACAAAGTTGATTTCCGCAGCAATAAGACTCACAAGAGTTGCTCAACATACAACTGCCTTCAATTGGCAGCACTTCAAAACCTTCAAAAAACCCACAAACAATTGGCCAAGAGGAAACAAAATCACACAAAAAGGCAACAGATCTGACCCTGAAAAAGCAGGAGGACCAGGAAAAAAGTAGTCAAAACATGGCTTTCTGAGTGCACCTCCTTTTCTAATGCAAATGTACAAGAGGCAGCCATATTGTTTATTGTAGCTAGGCACAATATGGGACATCTGCCGGTTAGCGTTAGTGTAATTCTCTCCCCATGCTTCATTAACCTCCCCTTTATGGGTCCAGAGAATGGAGTTGTAGAAGCTTGGATGGTGGCAGTGGAGGGGGGTGGGTGAGACCCAAGCGCTGGCCTGGCTGAGGAGCACTGAGGCTGGGGCAGCCCGGCTCCTTGATGTCCTTCCAGCTCATTTGATTGCTCTTTCATCAATGGCCATGTGGTGGGTCTTGAGTCTGAGTTAGGCAGAGTGGGTGGTGGAGGGTGGTGGGCTAAAATGGACTGGCTGGGGCAGGGTGGGGTGTCTGGTGCTAGGGGTAGATTGGTTTTGAGGAGAAGTATGCCTGTTCTTTTTGGTTTAGGGTATTTGACTGAAGGTAAATGTTTTTCTTTGGTTTAGGGCATTCAAGGGTGAAGTATGTAAGCATTTAATGACATGGGTGCAGGTGCGCTAAATTTGGGATTCACTATCTGGTATCATCTGGTATAGCCTGGGGCAAATTAAGTTGCTGGGAAGGGGGGCAATTGGGGGTTTTCTGTGCAGTGTCCACTGTCCTAGAAATAATAGGGGATGGTCCCTGTGTCATCTTGTCACTCCATCATTGTCCTTTTGTCCCCTCAAGGCTCCAGCTGTATGGATGTTAGGAGAAAGCAAAAGAAGGAGGGGTGCCTTAAGGGGTCAGTACGCTTCAAACGAAATGCTTGTTGGATTGTTGGACAGCGTCGTAAACCTCAACGTAAAACTTCATCCCTCAAACTTTGCCAACGTCAGAATGGGGAGGGGGGGCTGCTTCCAACAATGTATTATTCTCCAAAACTGACAATCCATCAAACATGTCCACTTCACATGTCCAGGTGAGCGCGTGTCCAGGTTTGCAGAGTTGAGAAAGTAGGCTGGATTTGAACTTCTCAACTATCTCAAGTTGTCTTTTTTCCTTTTTCGCACAACTACTTCCTTCACTTTTTGTGTGTACACGCAAGTGCAACACTATGAATGCTTTGAGGAAAGACTGCCCTAAATACGGGCTGGTCAATTTATTAAGAAATGTTTAAATCACTACTTAAGGGGATCGGTGTTTAAACCCAAACCACTATCTTTTTCCTGATCTTAACGTCGTTTTGATGTCTAAAATTAACTTTCGTCGGTGCATGACAGTCTTCTTTTGTCAGCTAAACTTAACCGCAACGGCCGCTGTCACGTCTGTCACCTCACGGTGACCAATAACCGCCTAACAGTCACCTTCTTGTTCTTTTCATGTTCGCGAGTATTAGCCATGTTTAATGCTGTCTGGAGCAAAGACACATTATGGGAATATCCGAGAAGATGCCGACGGTGGAAACAGCTGATCACTCATGTGAGTTAGATGTTCACTACGACGGAACTTATTCGCCAAAGGCATTTCCATGTCCCATTTAGCATATTAACTCATTTTGGATAAAAGGCAAAAACCATCTCAAGCTAGCGGAAAAACTTTTTTGAGCAATTGTGGAAATTTTCGAATTTTTCTGTTCTGATGCGATACTTCAAAATGTGCATACAAATGTGTGAAAGGAAACACGACAAATGACAAAACAAAGACGAGCAGCAAATCCGGACATTTGAGAAATGCTTGGAAAATGACAATGATTAAATCGATTAGTTGCAGATACATTTTCTGTCGACTAATAGAAACTACAGTAGCATACACTGTATCAACTTCAGCAAAAACCCTGGGAAAGCCTTAGGTGTGATCTACCTGACTCATCTACGCTTGCACAGCATCCCACCAACATTACAGTTCGACACAAAACTTTCACACATAAACCCGGCCCTGGGGTGAAAACCAACGGTTACATTAGCCTCCAGAACTTCTCTGTTTCAAATGTGACACTTTAAACTATGAGGCCCCTCTCCCCAAACATATCTCTCCAATATTGTACACGATATGTTTACAGACCTTGGGGTGAAATGTGATAGAAGAGATTTTTTTTTTTTAAAAAGAGATTTTTAAAAAGGTTTGAGTGTGGGAATGATTCAAATAAAAAGAGACAGTTACAAAGGAAAGGAGTTGGCGACACATCCATTTCCGACCTTTTGGCAAAGTGTAAATGGACACTCAGTGGATTTATTTAATGATTTAGAGAACATTTATAGTGTTGGGGAGTTTAAATGTGTTCACTGGAATTGTTGTGAAGTACAATTGTTAGCATCAAATTAAGTACTCTTTTCTCACTCGTTTTTAAACACAAAGGAACGACTTTAAAGTCTAGTTTCTCACAGACTTTTTCTCTGTCTCCATCTGCAATACAATGTAAACTTAGAGAGAAAGGGCAGAGTGAAAATAGAGAAGGCAGTGAGCCTCTAATTTGGAGCCTGTCTGCCACATGTGCTGCCCTTCAAAATGCTCCAGTACCTCTGAAGTTGGAGGGAATTGCACTGTGTCCTCTGTGTCTCTGGCCAAGAAAACTCACTCAGTACCATACAGACACGGCTGTGGTCATGCAGTGCTCAAGCCACAGACTATTAGCAAATAGCTTCCTATATATTCAAATTAAGTTCTTACATGGTTTGAAATCTGTCTAGGAATATTAACTATGTATTTCTCACTGATGTTTCATTAGTGAAGAAAACAAAAGTCTCTCATGGCATTAAAGACTCCAGTTTATAGCAATCTTCCCGAGCACTTCAAGATAACAATGACAATGGTTACCTTGATGGTCTCAGGTGGTACTCCAGGGTCAGGGGCCTTCTCCAGGTAAGTGGTCAAGTCCTGATCCACGTGCTCAAAGACCAGAGTGAGTTTGGTTTCTCGGTCAGTCCGAGAGACTGTACACACATCAAACAGCCTAGAACAAGAGGAACAGGTGGAGGAGATCAATACGATTGATTCACTGGGGTCCACTCTGCTCAGCATGCTGCAACAAAGACTGTTGAATTACAGTAATCTACACATCTAGCAAAGGCAAAGCACTGCATTGGCTTTTCAGTACCAT
The DNA here is from genome assembly GCF_008315115.2 of Sander lucioperca. NCBI lineage: Eukaryota > Metazoa > Chordata > Actinopteri > Perciformes > Percidae > Sander > Sander lucioperca. Next base: position 21,059,492 of record NC_050188.1, read on the forward strand.
GTACAGTAGCATACTTTGTGGATACAGCCGTTTGGTTCCACTGTGCAAAGCTTTTAAATGCACACTACAGGTATATTGCATACATTTTACACATGGACACAAAAATATAATAATAATAATAATAATAATAATAATAATAATAATAATGGAAAGTAAATATAGTGCACTTCAAAAGCAAATAAATAGTGATTTCATACACAGCAACAGACATGTCAAACAAAGGTGTAACTAATGACATTAATAATGACTTATTACTTACTGAACACCTTAATGTAATGGAGCCTGTTATTGTTATGCCTGTGTTTCCTGCTATGATAAGTCAAGATGTCTGTGCATGAGAAAAGAGTCTATTGATACAGCAAAAATAACAAGACACAAGGGACGTGCTATCTTGCTGTTTTCTTTTTATAGAAAAGGATGATCTTCCAATAAAACCTCAACAGCTGAGAGTTGAACATATCTTTGTGGTTGGTCAGGAAAGCATTTTCCATTCTAGGACATTAAATCTTAGGCCAAGAACCTGAGTCTGGACTCTCGGCTGCTTGGTATATTTATCTTACAGAAACTTGCAAGAGAAAATGAACATGCTCAGAGAGCAGAATTGTGCTTCAGGACACTGAAAATCTACTTCTATGCAAAGCTTTTGAAGATTCAGGACCATCAGGCCCCAAACACAAGCGTTTAAGGCTGGGTTTCACTAGGCAACAAACTAAGGCCAAGAATCCAGATTACGTTGGTAGACCTGCCAAGGCAGGCTTTGGTGAAAAGCTGAAAAAAGCTATCTGGGGACCACAAGAAGCATTCCTCAACCGGCACTATGACAACTCCTGATGCTCTATGGGAAGTCGAGCTGATCTGTCTGTAGCTGTTGAAGAGGCAGCATCTTTCATCACAACAACACATGAGACGAAGGGAGCCGTGATGGATCTCTATCAGACACCTTGTGTTTGGTTACAAAGTAATGGGTTACTGTAATCCAATTACCTTTGAAGTATCCCATTATAATAAGTACAATAGTATGATAAGTGAATGTACCAAGAAAGTGGTAAATATGATCTGTAATTATATCTGTAGGTTACAAAACATAATTTAGAGATGATTTAGTCTCCCATTAATTAGACTTAGGGCCCTGACACACCAACCAGACGGGCCGACCGTCGGCAGAAAAGCCAGTCGGACTGATCAGTCGGGTCCCGAGGTCCAAAAAATGCCTCAGAACACACTGAGGCGACGCCGACTTGAGCGTACGCTCTGCGCGTGCGCGAAACGTAATACGTCTCCATAGCAGCAGGCGGCGCTGCTCTGTATTGTTTCCATTAACAGTCTGATTATTTACCAGAAAATGAAGACCGGCAGCTGATTGGACGAACGCGTCACGTGGTTCTTTTTTCTCCGGAAATTCACAGCCAGACTGTCATGGCGGCTTGTTCAGAATATGATCTCATATTGGACTATAATAGTTCACCGAAATGTGTTTCTGAAAACATTTTAAGCGAGAAATAGGCCATGCAGTTGCTGAATCTGTCTTCATTTCAGATTGACAAAGGTCAGTTTAAAAGATTTTCGTCAGATTTTGAGAGACTCATCCGCTCCCCATTTCCGGGTGAGTCCCGACTGCCCTGTCCCCGACTGAACATGTTGGGTCGGCCCAAATGAATGCCGACGACTCCTCGAACGGCCGACGGCACAGGACACACAGAACAGACTCCAGTCACGGACCTCGCCAGACGACCAGACGCCCGATTATCGGGCTGGTGTGTCTTCTCTCTTAATCTACATCTACAATATACTGACCTAAAGAAACGATATGTGATAAACTCTGCACAGACCTTATAATGGTGGTAACCCCAAACGTTCCCTACCAACTTTCAAGTCATGTCATGACTGATTAAGGGGTACCACTGGGTAACCAGCTTTAACTTCCAATTTCAAAATTAAAAGATTGATGGAATTAGAGTAAATATTGCCACCTAACAGACGACATCTATGATTATTGCCGCAAATATCAATTGATAGTGATCTAGTCTATATCCTTGCCGTTCCACTTCTGGGATTGCTCCTGTGCTGCTGGAAATTCCGCCGGATGCATGTCTTTTCTGTTTCCTTCCGCTTTCTTTGTGTTGCAATTTTAAACTCCGGTGGATTCATGAGGACTACGGTAACTGCTCCTCAGAATCCAGACAGCTAGCTAGACTATCTGTCCAATCTGAGTTTTCTCTCGCACAACTATTTTGCAGTGGCTCTGTGCGGAGTTTAGCGCTGCCCATGACGATTCTAATTAAGTTAAAGAAATACTAATAAACCAGAGCATGTTTTCCTCCCATCCCTGAATGCTATGTGGAGTAGCCAGACCCTCCTTCAGCGCGCTTTGGAGGAAGGTCTGGCAAAGCGAGACTAATAGTGATCCTACTCAATGTCATATCAATATGTTGACATATTTCATGTGCTGCTATAATTCAATTCTAATCTACATACGCCATTTAAAAATCAAAGCATGGAAAGAAATGATCTTTTTTGGAAGCACTTTCATTCCTATCCAATGATGCCAACATCCTTGTAATCAACGGAATTGGAAATGCTGGAGTCTTTGCAGTTAGTGGGAGGCGATTCATTCAAGGTATTAGTACTGTGCATGATGTCACAGAGTAGACGGCGCCCTTCTCTTGAAGCTTTGGGGTTAAACGCCCCTCACAGCTCGATTGTTGGGCTACAATGGGGGCTCTCAGCAGACACTGAACATATGGAATGAATAATGGGCCTCATTACAAACATCCAGGGGTTGCCTGGAGTCACACAGAAGGTCCACAATGCACCGTTCCTGGCCTGAGCTGCTTTGCTATGCTGGTTGGATAAACTGGAGGATAGTGAAGCTCCTCTGATAGTCCAAAGAGCCGATGGTTTGCACTCTTGAACCGATTTATTGCAACAATGCTACAGCTTATTATTGAAACGTATGTTTCCACAGTAGGGCACTAAGTGTGTTCAACCCCTAAATAAACTAACCTAAGAAAACCTGATGCCCGCTGACGTGGTTGTCTTGCAGTGAGAACAAAACCCATTGTGATCCCATTAAGAGAAAACTATAACCATTATCCTCTATTATTCATTTATACGCTGGGGAATTATTGTTAGAGGCACAAGGGCACTAGCCATGCTTCTGAAATGTCCATTTAGTGCTTCCCCTTCAATCCCAGAGCACTCAATATTCCATAATAAAATAAGGACCAAGGTCAGACCTTGGCTAGTGCGAACATATGACGTAAATATTTGACTACCGACCTCTGAATGAACAATTCATTACAAAACTGAAAGAAAATGGCCTCTGTGTGCAGTGCTAGGAAGGACAACTACAAAACTGGGCCGTAAGTGACTTGTCTTTGCTGTGGCTGTGTTGCTATATTCAGTTGGTCTGACTTACAGTTACTGAGCAGGGGGAGTGTCTGTGTCTTGCTTAAGGGCACTTTGACAGCATAGATCAGCATTGATGGGCACAAACTAACATTGAACATATAAAATAATTGAAGATTCATTGCTGATCTTGGGAACTCATTTGCGATAAATTATTCTAAAATCAGCGCTTACTTTAGAGCTCAAATTATTTGTCAATTAATTGTTTAGCCTAGTCCATAAACAGTTGTCAACAATACAATATAAATGTACTGCTTGCAGCTCTTCAAATGTGCATCTTTGTGTTTCTTTAATATTTTTCTGATAGTAAACTAAATATCTAAGGGGGTTTTATTGTTAGTCAATGATGTTAATGTGGGCTTTAGGAAATTGTGAGGAGTTTTTCGCTAAAAACATAACATTTTACAGACCAAACAATTCAGAAAATAATGGACAGGTTATTATGAAAATAATTGTTATTTGCAGCCCTAGTTCACTTATTAACTAAGTGAATCTTGAGTTTAGAATATTTAATAACAGATACTTAGATTATTATTTATCTGGTAATAGATTCAAATTAAAACTAATGTAAGTTACAAAGATCCTGCAGAATGGTTGAAGGCCTAATCATTAGAAAGGCCAGCTTTGAATGGAAACATCACAGGTTTGATGTAGGTCAAGCTGATGTGCGTTCAATATTTATCTGTCCTGCCAAAGTGCTCTTGAGCACTGACTACCTACAACACTACTTTACATGATCAAATTTTGATTATAGTTCACTCTTTTAGTAAACAGGTAGTCTCATTGATGAGATGATCACTTTTTTCAAGCATTTAAAGTACTGATTTGAAAAGGTGCATACACTGTTCCACTTGATACTGCAACGGGGTCAAGGGGATGGAAAGCCACCGGTTTGTAAGGATGTTGTATAGTTTAGTCAAAGCTGACTTATTTAAAGTTACACTTTTTAGAGGAACGTGCATGAGGTGGATCAATGTGATTGGAGCTGACCAATAATGATAAATAAGAGGTGTGGTTTAAAAAATAAACAAAACTAACAATACAGTCAACAAGGAAAATGGATAAAGTTTTGTGTGCACCTACTGCCTGCTAACAATGGCAGCAAGTGGCTAGTTGTTATGCAACCCACATTTTCATTTCAGCAGAAAAACAGTTAAAGAAGAGGACTTCAATACCGTGGACAAGTATGAGTGTGGGCCTTACTTAAAGTTCATATGAGGCAGCATGGTTGCCACCAGAGACCATCAAAAAGGAAGTAGTGTGTGTCTTGTACACCACACAAAATGTATGTCACACTCTGTCCCTTTCTCCCTCTCATTCACAGACAGACACACGCACACAGCTACCCACTTCTCCCCCTCACTTACCTGACAACATTGGGGTGCTCAAAGGCTTCAAGCTGCCTCAGTACCGCCACCTCCCGGATAGTGGAGAGAGGCATCCCCTCTTCCTCCGTCTGGACACGGACTCTTTTTAGGGCTACAAAGCGTCCCCCGTTCTTCAAATCTCTCGCCTTGTACACTTTCCCATAGGCGCCTTCTCCAATCTCGGCCACAGGTTCATACTGAGTACCAGCACTTTCTTTGTCCATTTTTGAAGTTTTTTTTCTCGTCTCTTGTTGGAAATATTGCGGGGAATCCCGGCGAGGGTGACGAGCCAGAGAGTTTCTCACAAAGGCATATTCACAGAAAAAAGTTGGCACATGCAATGCCTAGATGACAGGGAGACACAGATGGAGGAAGACACCATCTTTGTCAGATTTGGTCAAACTGTGCTCCAGGTAGGCAATAACAGGACTGTCATCGTGTTTTATTATCAACACAAGAGCCCCGATGCGTCCCAACTTCCACTCCTCCTCCTATTACGCATAACAACTCATGTCCTCCTACCACTAACACAAAGTAAAGTAAAGTAAAATAATTCAAAAAAATAGCAAAGCCACATTTAGCCTCTTCTTAAGCTAGGTCTCGCGTATTCAGAAATATATCCCACATGCAATGTTGTTGAGATATGTCCATGTGGGCTGACTTATACTCTGTTAAAGGAAATTAAACATTTAAAGACGACACGCAAAAAGAGAGCACAAACCTTACACTCAAAGCTATGTTAAGTTAGCAAAATAACCAGCTAACTGCTTCTCCTGTACTGTTTTATCAGTTTCTGTTTGAGGCGATTGGCGAGCACGTGGCTGTCTAACATACTGATTGCATTGTCTGAACTTCCTACAGCAACAGTCCATTTAAAACACTGTAAAATTCGCCTTTCAAACCCGAAATCGTTGTAAATGTGTAAAACAATGCAGTAGCAGAGTTGTAAAGAAGTCTTCATCAGCTTAGAGAGCTTCCTCTATTTTTTTTCTAATGTAATTGTGCGTGGACTCAAATAGGTTAATTTAAATTCTAGCAAGTCAGAGAATTGCTCTTTTCAGTTTTTTAAATATTATTGGATTGTAAAGCAACATTTCAACCCTCATAAATACATGTTTGGCATACAATTCTGCACAAATCCCCACTTTCAATGTTTACCTTGGTTTATGTTGTCAATAAAATGTCGTAACGTCGGCATGTCCGATAAAATGCTGAGGAGGCATTGGTGTCTCGGATAAAATGTCCTGCATCAAACGCATCCCTGTCCACTGTCCTCCATGCGGGGGCCACACAGGTAGTTGGACGGTGCAGGCTCTAATCCCCCATCCCTCAGACTACACTAGCCCAGGCAGAGACACTCAAACAAGGGAGGGGGAGGTGGTGGAGGGCTGTACGAAAACGCACACCCACTCTCACTGCAACTTTGTGTGTGTGTGGGAAGGGGGTGTAGGATGGGGGGGGTCATAGGACAAAGGCAAACGCGTGATACAGCCCTCCAAAACCACGCTCTTCTTTGGATTTTCTCCTTTCTTTCTTATTTTTTTCTTTCATATATCCCCGGATAGGCCTTTGCAACTGCAGCCCCGCTCGCCTGTGTGAGCTCCGTCTTTGCCTGGCTTTCCCACGCCGGCTGAATGTGGCCTGACCCCCTTCAGAGAGGTTTGACACGGAGCGGGGACATTTCCGCATTCCTCCCCGACTACAAAGGCACACCGCCTCCTTTTTGCTCTGCCTCGGCCTCCTCGGTGCTTTGCCATTCATAGTCCTCTCCGCGGGTTTTGTCTCCTGTGTCAAAACCGGGAGCACCGCAGGGATCGGAGAGGGGAGAGAGGCGGTTTATTGGATGGACGGCCACACTATCTATCTCTCTCAAACCATTGAGAAACTCCCGCGGCAACAATGCGCCAGCGGGGATGCAATGTGACAAGCTCGCCCTAGATGGTCCTGATGGGTCAGGTTCAAGGCCCGGTGGCTTGATCTGTGGCAGGGGGACTCCTCTCCTGCTCGGGTGGTCGTCTGCAAGGCTTAATGCCTCCACTACAGACGTGATGACCATGGGGGCTACTAGATGGCAAAGTTTTTTTATTTTGAAAATATGGGAAATTCTGCAGAGCATCATCATCTTCATCACCAGGGTATACACCTATCTTTGATTAATTTCACAGCAAAAGATGTAAGATTATGACATTTTGCAAGTCAGTTTACATGTTGTAGGCCTAATAATAATCATCATTTGTTTAATGGTAAAACAACATTACAACCAAGTTGGCAACCAAGATATGCTATATATTTTATATAAAAATTAACTACAATACTACAAATAATTATGTTAAGGAATTTATTATGATTAACTACAATACTGTCATGTCATTGTAACTTCTTAAAACCTCAAACTTAACATTTAGCCTATATATCTTCTTACCTACTGAAATAAAATTGTATGGGCTATAGACCTACTTTAATTATTGGCTTTTATCAATTTCTTAAAAAAATTGTAATATGTTTAATTTTTTCTATATTGTTTAGTTTTGTTTTATTTAAATGGACCAATTTGTGCTTAAAATTAATGTTATATCAGATGTAGCCATTTCAAATATTTAAAAGCTCTTCAACCTCTGACATAAAGTTGGTATTTCACTTTTTTTCTCTTTTAAATGCTGGACACGGTTTAGACATGACAAGACTTGATGTCAGGTTATCCCAATGAACAGCCAATTACAGGCGTGTAACCAAACTCTATTATCATAACTTCACTGGAAGGCTGTATTAGAGATGCACAGAAGATCAGAGGAAGGACATTCCCCCGATGCTATTATTTGCATTCAAACTTGTCTTGCATTTCCAGTAAAGAGTAAAGCTGGGGGAGATAATGACATGGAAGTATGTATGACAATCTCTCCTGTCCAACTTTATAGGCAACCCCAAATTTAACCCATTTGCATCACAAAACACACAATGCAGACAATGTCTCCCAGGCCAATTACTGTAAATGTGGGCATTTACATTTTTTCATCACCATTGTTCATGTGAAATCAGCTCTGAGAGCCATTGCCCAGATTGAATACATTAGCATGCATACTTCTTATCTGTCTGGAGTACAAACCAAATAGACCCGTTGTGTATGAGATGAGAGACACACACACACACACACACACACACACACACACACACACACACATTCTGCAACAGTCATTGATTAGTCAATATCTGACACATAGGCCTACACTTTTTTAAAACATTTCCACAGGCTGTGTTTGTCATGTGTTTACCTTGATGGGGCTCATGCTGCAAGTTGCGGGAACATGATGGTCCAATTAAGAACATCCTGTTCTGGGAACAATATGGTCAGCATGTATTTGAATGTTTAATATTGTGCTTTTCTTCAGTTCTTGAAGTTGCAATACCATGTTCTGACAATTTAAACAATTAAACAATTCCTATACACTTGTTTTAGCTAATGGTATTATTTTAATGGACTTAAATAATCTAATTACTCTTTGTACACTTATTATATAACACCTTATTTTGTAAGCAGTTGCAGTGAACAGGGCGAGAACAGCAACAGGTTGAGTGGTTATTTAATCAGGGCATTCCTAATTTCCCTGCAGACTTTTAATGTTTCTGCTATTTATTGTTGGATTTTGATACATGCATGGTGTGTTAAGCAGTGGTGGAAGAAGTGCTCAGATCCTTCAGTAAAAATAGTGAAACAAAAATGTAAAAATACTCCATTGCTAGTAAAAGTTCTGCATTCAAGATGCTGCTTAGTACAGACGTATCATCAGCAAAGTGCACTTAAAGTATCAAAAGTAAAAAAGCTAAGAAAAATAATTGCAGTAAAAGAGTTCCTGTGAGTGATTTATGATATAAGAGATTATTAGGTTGGAGCTAGGTTTAACACACAGTTCAATACAGTTGTTTTCAACCTAGGAGTCAGACCCCCTCTACAGAGTCACAAGATAAATCTGGAGAGTCATGCAATGATTAATAGGAGAAAGAAGAAAAAAACATTATGTTACACAAATTTTAATTTGCATGTATTTTCTGGGACGTTTCTCTAATCTTTGCTATTTTGTGAAAAATTGGATAATTTTGATCTCTTTCACCCTCAACTAGTTATCTAAATGAAACCATCTGTTTTTTGTAAGGGGTAACAAGCCAAAAATGCTGGAAACCAGTGGTTTAATTTTTAATCATGTATTGTCTGTTATAAATGTATCATATGTTTTAAAAATAAAATCGAGTAACAACAGTTGTCAGATAAATGTAGTGGAGTAAAAATTGCAATATTTCCCTCTGAAATAGTAATAGTAGTATAAAGTAGCATAGAATGGAAAAACTTAAGTAGATTCAATATACCTTGAAATAAGAAGTACTTGAGTAAATGCACTTAGTTACTTTCCACAACTGGTGTCGATTGCAGGTGGCTGGAGTTTCACTGTATGTATCTCCAAACCAGTGAAGATTTCATGTCTTGTGGTCACTCCTTATCAAAACTTTTAACACTCCCATACGACAGTTAAGAAACAACAAAAGTTGCTGCCAAACGCCCCAACTGGCATTTAAGCTCAGTAGTGCTAAGAATCTGCCACTGGCGTAGCGTGTAGCAAATAATGCTGCTTAACAGAGCAACTCCTTTACATTTGACTATAAAATTATACTAAAACGGTGGTCTGACTGTTTCCCCCTCTGTCAACATGTTCATTAACCATGTGGTCAAATGTTTGTTAGGTAGGTTGTCTAGACAATCCCCCAGGTATACAGGTCCAGTAATAAGCTCTCTCTGCATACTTGAATGTTGCTGTGATAAGACAGTGCAAGGTGTTTGGGGCGGAACTGCTCATTCTTCAGGTTCAAGTAAAACCAGATAAGGAATCAAATATCAGGAGGAAAAGGCAGAAACCAAAGGGTTTAATTGCGAGGACTGTGCTGCCTGCTTTCATGGGTTACTTATGTGTCTCTGAGTTTGGTTAAAGTTGGTAATTGAAAGCAAATCTATTTCAAAGCACTAAACCTTAAAGCTGCATTAATTGTTTTTTTTGGCCACTTGGGGCTGCAGAACAAGCTGTAAACACAACATTGTCACATATTATTCTTATTATTATTCTTCTTATTATTATAGCGTCATTATGGCAAAAAGTTACCTATTTACACATCCGGAAGACAGAGCAACATTAGCATTCATTTACAGTTTCTCTCTATGGAACAAATGTAAATCCAATATTCAGTCTGCTGTCATGGTTTCCACCAACTCGTGAGGGAAATATCTATGCTCCACTATGTTCACCAGCTAGTTGCTAACTTTTACTGTTTAGAGTTAGCTAGAAACAGTTACCTGCTGCGGCTGGACACAAGGTTGATGAGATTGGTAAGAGTGAACCAAATCAGAGAAGTTGCGGGCCAGGAAACAATGTGCTATAAGATGCTAAAACTTCAACTTCAGTTAATTCTCTGTGGGATTGTTACTATGAGCAACCCCTTCCATGTGACACATAGTCATTTGACAAATACTTAACCAAGGGACCGTTCGGTATTTATGGAATGGAAATAGGGGAGGGTCATGTCTTTTCATTCTTTGTTGATGGGAGGGTATTGTGCAAACGACAGCTTTTTCAAGGCATTTGAGAAGGAAGGAGTGGTAGCATGCAAGCTCCCAAATTGACGCTCGTCTCAGAAATGGAGTTTTGGATAATGTTCAGCTTCGGCAGCTTTACCTATATGCTAAAATATACAATGACTGAGGAAGCCTAGTGACAAGTCCATAGCAACCAGTGTTGAATTTCTTATTACCCAGTGTGCTTTGCTGAATGGTCTCAATGTTTTATTGTTTTATTTCATGTGAATACTAGTTTACTAGAGGAGTAACTTAGTATTTGAAGTAATGCAGTAATGCAGGAAGTGTTTCCACAACAATGTTAGTGAGTAAATCTACTGAAATGGCCACCATAACAGAGGAGTGTGATGCGTAAGATGAGAATGCAGAGGTTAAGTCATGTATGTCATGGCTGTAAAAAAAACAATGGGCATCTGTACATTTTTGCCAAGCGCAAACCAGTATAGAAGGATTCAATAAATTGTTGGGGAGGGTCATCCTTTTTTCCTAATCATTTTGGAGCTCATCCAAAATGTATTGCTGGTGAAGGGAGGGTCAGGTCTATTTTGACCAAAGATCCCAAAACTCCTCCGGTGGCCCCTGAAATAAATAACAAACAGTCCCCAAAATGGAACTAGCTCACAATGCTCATCAATGTGAGGCCAGTACAGTAACAACATGGTATCATGTATTCACTAAGCCAGGTCATTTGAGTCATAATGTGCCGCTGCTTTTGAGCACCCCAAAAAGGCCAGCTTTCACTGTGACTCCAAGATGTGAAAGAACATGCATTGTGTTTGTGTGTCTGAATGTGTTTGCCTTTATCCCTGTGTGTGTGTGTGTGTGTGTGTGTGTGTGTGTGTGTGTGTGTGTGGCAGCTGCTGATCAGTCCAGCCAAGAGAGAATTACGGCCCTCTCCCGAGGGGGACGAGAGGGGCCAACAAGGGACAGGTGACTCCCAGTCTCTCCCAGATCTCCTTACACCCACCCACTCACACAGCAGAGGATCTACACACACATGCACGCAGGCACGCCACAGAACACACACATAACACATGCATGCACGCACACCACACACACACACACACACACACACACACACACACACGCTATAAAGAGAGAGGGAGAGATTGACTGTGGGCCTGTCTTCCATGTCCCACCTAAATAGAGGGGGATGTCCATGCCACAAGGCATAGGGTACAGTGATAATAACCTGAATGCTTTAGGTAGACAGCTGTCACACCTGGGGAGGAATCTGATAGGATGTGTGATATTAGATTCCTTTTTAAGTTCCCAATCCCATTGTCAGGGTTTATAAGCATCACTTAGTCTGCAGTGTTTTGTGTGAGTCACATCTTATCCACCCATCAGCAGCTTAATATTTAAGTGACATTTTGAATGTAAAGACAGAACCCGACATAGTGCCGGTAGACAATCCGAGTCTGTTTTGTGTTTTTGACTTGATTTCCTCTCTTCCTCTTTCTTGTTGCGCCAGACTGAAGTCCAGAGTGAGTGGTGCAAGTAAAGCCCCTTCTCTCCTCTTTCCTTGCCCTCCTCTTCTCCCCGGCACTGGCCCCCAGACACAAGCCTCTTTCTGTTGGGGCATCGCCATGGCAACCAAGCCACTAACTTGAGGAGGGGACATAAAAACCTGCTCTTTTAGGGGACACAGGAACACCTGCCACCTCCGCCGACGGGGAGGGTTGGGCTGGACGCCTAGCCACGAGCAGACACACACTTACATACAAATTCATGTGGTCACAAATGCAGACACACACACTCTCTCTCTCTCACACACACACTCCCACACAAACATAAACAGAGGATCAGTGTAACATTCAAATGAGACCTCTAACATCTGCTCCCCTTTAGAAACTCATTTATCTTCCAATAACATCTCTGTGTGTTTGGTGGCTTTCTTAACTCATGTTCTGGCAAAAAAACATGAAAGGGGTTTTTATAGAAACAAAGAATACATTATTTATAAAGTTTTTATTGATTTTTCCTTATTTAAACATTTTGATAGTGTGTTTTTTGTACATCAGAGGCTACTTTGATAAATAATGAAATGACTTGTAATCCTGAAGGATAGGCACATGCTCAGCCTATTGACCATCTTGTCCATACAAGAACAACTGTATCTGTAACCTCATTAGTTAAGGCTGTTAGTTAACCTCATCCTAGTCGATATCCACAATGTTCCACTTCCGGGATTACTCTGTCGCCGCCGAAAATTCCGCCGGATTTTACTCTTTTCGGCCGGATGTCCGGTACCTTCCGCTTTCTTTGTGTTGGAATTTTAAACTCTGGTGGATTTATGAGGACTATGGTTAACTGCTCCTCAGATCTCTGCAGGGTAAATCCAGACAGCTAGCTAGACTATCTGTTCAATCTGAGTTTTCTGTTGCACGACTAAAACAACCATTGAACGTACACAGGTTCCACTAAAACAAGTTCCCACCTGTGGCTATTTTGCAGCGGCACCGTGGCTCTATCCGGTGCTTAGCGCCGCCCATGACGATTGTGATTGGTTTAAAGAAATGCCAATAAACCAGAGCACATTTTTCTCCCATACCGGAATGTTGTGTGGACTAGCCAGATCCTCCTCTCGCAGCGCTATGGAGGAAAGTCTGGCAATGCGAGACTAACCTTACCTACGCCTCAGATACTCCCTGAGGAAAAGTAGAGGAATATATATTCTACCAGCTCCTCTAAAGCTCACCAATAAACACATATTTATATTTCTTTAAAACTGTTTACAGATTAAATTAATGCGATATAACATGTAATTAGTGAGCTCACGAGATACTGGTACATAGATTTTCAGCCAGGCTAGCTGTTTCCCCAGTTTTCAGTATTTGTGCTTAGCTAAGCTAACCAGACATTGAAAGTGGTATCGATCTTCTTATCTAACTCCCCGCAAAAATGCACATTTGCTATTTACCAAAATGTTGAACTATCATTTTTAAGAATAGAGCAACAGCCACAAGGCTATTAGCTTAGCTTAGCATTAGGACTGAAAACAGAGGGAAACAGCTAGCCTGGCTCTGCCCAAAGCACCTCCAAGGAACCAAACAACAAAATCCTAAAGCTGTGTTAGCATTAGATGTTTTTTATTCTTCCCTGTGATTCATTGACTCTATATGAAGGGGTTCTTTGAACAGCACCATTGTTACATTTCCCCTACCTGCTCTCATGCCTTCTAACCATAGTCAAAAGGCATTTTCAACATGACTTTACTAACCTTTTGGGCAAATAGCATGTCAGTTTGTTGACAAACACAATGCAGTTTGACAAAGGACACAGCTGAGGCCACAATATTATAAACCAAGCTAATGTCAGTCAGTTGTCATTCTTCTCAAAGGCGATAGGTGAAACTACATCAAACAGACAGCAGTTTAAAGCTCCCGCAGCGCCTTTAAAGGCCCCAATCAACAAGTGTCTGTTTGAGGTCAGCCGGCAAGCCGAGGCTGCCTGCGTCCTCCTTGTGCAGGAGGAATATTCTGGAGAGACTGGTGAGTAAACCTCTGGTGCCTGGCTGCTGTTCATTAAGAGTATTAATGATTAACTGAGAGTGCTATTGTCCCCTCTGGCCCAGCTGTCCCTCCTCCGCCGTTGATCCACTCCGATGCCTCTGGGCCACTAAACTGGCTCTATTCATGTGCTAAAGTGACAGCTGCTCCTCACATTCCGCAGAAAATTAACTGCAGACGCAAGGACAAAAACAAGCTGGGAGCAAATGAATAATATTTGACAGATTTCTTTTGTCTTTTTTTTTTTTAAAGGGATGAATTGGCGATTAAAGGGTGGATCGGAAGGATTATTTCAAGCCTGTGCGGTGATAGTTAAAGATGCGGAAGATGGGGGGGTTCTGACCACTGCTGTGTTGGCGCTTAGTCACTCAAGGGATGTGAATCAAGTAAACTCAGCAACTTTATTGTTGAGATGAAAGCCATCAAACAGTGTGAATACAGTTTTTTTTAACCCCAATCCCTGTGGGGTGAGTTCTTTTGTCACCCATTATCCCATAATCATATTAACAAGTTGCCTTTGTTATCATTCCTAAAGAGTGGCATATACTTTATTGTATCTGACTGTAATCAAGAAATGAGGGTTGGAAAGGACTTTGACTAGCTCTTGAAAGGTGCCGCTGGTGCAACAAAATGAAAATGCACAAATTATTATTTATATTTCTTCTAAGTGTTATTATATGTACAATTTAAAGTGGACAGACATAATGCAACACAATGCAACCTGTTGTTGACAACTTTTGAAAAACCCAATTTGGAGTTACATATTTGGTCATCACTCACTGGCATTTGTACAAAAGGAATCAGAACCTGAATCATCTTGTATTGTTTTATAACATAATATAAAGAAATCAAAGTTGGTTTATCTTTCCGCAGGGAGGGGACTTTAATTGGATCTTAAAAGGCACCGCTGGTGTTTCGCTGGCATCTGCGGCTCTTACATAGTGAAGAATTGTTATTGTCTCACCTGGGAACAATTATGCCATATTGTCTGTAATCAGTTGAGTGGTCACAGATACTGTATGTGCATGCTGTGGGAGTATAGGGCTGTGTTTCTAAACAGCATATGGTCTTACTGTCATGTTTCCTTTTATTTGCACTCCTTTGAGACAGGTGGGATCTAATTACTGGTAACATGATGGTTGTTTTCCACATCACTTTCAATTAGAGGGTCTCTTTCTGTCTTTGTTTATGTTTTTTGCACAAGTAAACACATACTTTAAATTCCAGTTTTTGTGTTCCTGAATGTACACAGGGATGGACAAAAGGAGAAACACCTTACAACACAAAACAATAGTCTTGGAGTAAATACCAACGGGTTAAGGCTTATAATTATTAGTTTTTGCTCTGCCTGTTGGAGGTGTGGATACAACTTTTTTCTTGAGGCTGTAGCTAGCAGTGTTGCTAAGCATTTTTCTCTCATACAGTGGGTGAGGGTCTACTTGTCTTCCTCTTTGCTGCATTTGCAGTATGTTGAAATTTATTTTGAGACTTTTCCTCTTGCCACATTACACACTTTTGTGACTGATGCACCACTTCAGGCAGCGATAAAACTTTTCTTTAAAACTAACTTGTGATTGTCAGACCTCTGTCCAAGCGGACACATACTGCTTATTGGTTCAGCCTAATATGACTTATTTGTGTATCTGGATCTGCCTTTTTAAGTGTGATTTACAGCAATCACTGCCTGAATTACTGGCACATCAGTTTTAAACTCAGCAAAGTTATGTCATGTGGCAAACCTGCTGCAACAAAGACAGACAGTTCCTAACTAGACCTTGATCTTGAAGGCTGACTGAAAGACTTGGAATAATTGAATTTGCCTACAGATTAAACTATGACTCAAAATGACAAACCAACACCTCTGACATCATGGAAAAATCTGTCCATTAGGGTCTTCATCTATGATTATGAAAATTGGTATTTAATACTTATATTATTACCCCCAATTGATTTAATCTCTGCCTTTCCTTTACTTAAAAGATCTGTATTAATATATCTGTCATGGTTGAGATGAAAATATCAATACCAGTCTCATATCTGAAAGGTATTGTTTATTGTTTATTAAGGATCCCCATTAGTCATCACCATAGTGAAGACTATTCTTCCTAGGGGTCCAAGTGAGTATTTTCTCATTCGATTGGGATGCTTTGCTGTGGGGAAGTGAAACAGAGTTTTTTTTGTTTGTTTTTTAAATATGTAGCTTGAGCCAGCAACAAGTTAGATAAGTTTAGCTAAGAAACCGGCTCTTGCACATGCTATCTAATTTCTTTAATCTGTAAAAACTCAGCACAAATATCAAAATGTGTGTTTGGAGCTGTGGTGGTTTGGTTTAAGACTATAGTGACGTAGGCCTATTTCAGTGCGAATACAGGTATTACAACATATGTGTACAATGTACACAAACATACAATGAAGGCTGTCTTACAAAACTTTCTCTTCATGAATTTAAAAGAATTTCCATTTTCCAACCAACAGGCGATCGACCTATAATGTCGTTTAGTTATAAGAATGCATTGTTTACCTCAGACCTCTTGCTGATTACATCACCACTGTGGGTGGTTATGGGTATCACATCTAAATACTTTCAAACAAAGGAATGCCTCCATTTACATAAGATACTTGGTGTGTGATAAGCCCCACCTGCTGTTACTACCTCTATCAATACATCTCTCTTTTTTGACAAGAACTATGTTATCTCATACTTAATGCACCAGTGGGAAATATTTTACCGTGACACCTCCAGGGAGGAAGAGACCATCAGATGTTGGGCATCGCAGGGGAGATGCAGGATGCAGCATTACCTTAAATATTTTTGATAAATGACAGAGTCCTGTACACACACACACACACACACACACACACACACACACACAGACATGCATACATACACATGAGCAGCCACAAGCTAGTTTGTGTCGAGTGACGATAAACATCAGCACACCTTCCGTGACAGGAGAGAGGCCAAGGAGGTGGTCTGTGTTGGAGCCAAAGGTGTGTTTGTGTGTGTGTGTGTGTGTGTGTGTGTGTGTGTGTGTGTGTGTGTGTGTGTATGTGTGTGCGTGTTGGGGGCCTGGTGTTTTGACTCCTACCTCCCATGGCAATTCAAAAATACAAAACTGTGTTTTTAGGAAATGAAAAGTATTGGTGCTTGTGTCTGACATTATTTCGCAGAATGTCACCTTTTCCTCTCAGGTTGCTCGAGGCTGTTACTAAGCCAGTGAGGCTGGTCAAATAAGGTTAATATATACCCTTTTACCTTTTAATTGGTACAAGTCGTAGTGTTCTCTTCCCTTATCCTGCCCTTTACGACTGTGTGAAGCAAAGACGACAAGCACAGACCTGAGCAAAGGGAGTACTGCCTTTCAGCCTGGGATTGCGGTCTGTCTTAACAGCCAACGGTTTACTGCTGGAGAACATAGAGGTGGCTGTGTCCATTCGACTTTGTATGCATGCGCGTGCACCCACCCACAAAAACAGGGAGGGAGAAAAATAGATACTAGACTTAAACAGACATGACTAGGTTAAATGTCTCTGCAGTACAAAGTGTATATTTACTAAACCAGAGAAATTCACAGTTCACAGTTCCATTGCAGTAATGACTTTTTAATTAATTCCCCAGCAGCGTTTCCTCCAACACACACACACACACACACACACACACACACACACAAGAATCTTTGATTTGTAATCACACTAAGGAACTCTAGACTGGAGAACAGGAAGCAAGATAATATGTCTGTGTGTGCATGGGTGTTAACTATATAAACATAACTGTTAAGGAAAGTTTTTTTTTATCAACGCTACACCTGCCATTGACAGATACCAAAGCCCATGTGCTGCAGTGAAAGTACAATTTATGTTATGAGTTATTTAAGTAAGGAATTTAAATGTGCTCGATCATATTCATGCATTGTTTTTTAAATTATGTAAAAAAACGATTCCTTAACTAAGCAATGACTGTTTGGGGAAAAAGTGCACACAGACTAGGTAAGAATGCAGCTATGTTCCTATAGATTTACTCTGAGCTCTGTGCTGTGTTGAGTGTGTTAGGTTTTGAGCACACAAAGTCTTTGACTGGAAGCAGAAGAGGATCTGGGTTGCAGGCAGCAGGATTTGACATCGGCTTATTTCCTGTCATTGACTGCAGGTCACATGGCGAGTGCGTGGGTGCGAGATAGTGGAATGCATTAAAGGGGTGAGGCCCTTGCCACCAGACACACAGTCTCACACACACACACACACACACACACACACACACAGGTTTGTGGCACTATCTTTGTGGGGACCCGTCACTGACATAATGCATTCCCTAGCCCCTTACCCTAACCTTAACCATCACAACTAAATGCCTAACCTTAACCCTTACCCTCACCCTAACCATAACCTAATTCTAACCCTAATCCTAAAACCAAGTCTTAACCCTCAAACAGACCTTTAACCTTGTGGGGTCCAGCATTTTGGCCCCACAAAGCTGTCGGGACCCCACAAGTATACTGGACTCCCGGCTTTTGGACCCCACGAATATAGTTAAACAAGCCCACACACACACACACACACACACACACACACACACACACACACAATGTTTTGACTGATGTTGAAAGTTGAGGGTGGAGAACGATTCACATTGACTTGACACATGCACCCTGGTTCAAACACTCGGTTCATGGAGTCAAGGTGCCATTTAGGCAACAGCAGTCAGATCCAGAGAGAGATAGAAGGGTCCAACGGTTCAGCAGTAAAAAGTGCTGTTCACATGCGAAACATGAGGTAAAAACATGCGCCTGCATCCACCCACACAAATGTGCACACACACACACACACACACACACACACACACACACACACACACACACACACGCACACACTGCGCAGGGTGTGTGTCCAACATTGTTTCCCACTGTTATAAATCTTTGTGTGTGAATGAAACTTTGTCATCCAATCAAATCACTCACAGGCCGTGCAGACATCCCTGCCCCTTCTCTTTGCTCCCTCACTGATCCACTTTAACCCCACTTTCTAATGTTCTTTTCTAGCTATAGGCTAACATTTCTACATATGAAGGCTATAAGCATTTCAAGTTGTCATCCAAGGCGTGACATCCTCTTATCAACAACTTCAAAGCCACAACTGCATGTGACCGCTTCTCGTTTTAGTCGCACAGTAATTGATGGCGTGAGGTTGTTCTTTAACATAACTTGAACTGTTATATATAGATGACTGTCACAGATGTGTCCTGCACTTCCACTCCTTCACTGACGAAATCGAGGGACCTGACGCAGCTACAGTTATATTTGATTTCACATTTCAGTGGATTAGAACAAAAATGTGCATGGGAGCCCAAAATATATCACAGTAGGCCACTGACACCCTATGTGGCCCCACTGTAACGACTGCTCCAGACACACACATGCACATGCACACACGTAGGCCAATAGTGTGGCCTTGATGTTGGCTGGTGTGCTGTGTCTGCTCTGAGTGTCTGCAGCTGGAGGCCAAGGCTGCTAGAGAAGAGGTGGAATGAAAGAGGAGAAGAGGAAGGATCAAAAAGAGAAGAAGAAGATATTGTAGTAGAGGAGAAGACAAATACAGGGGTTGAGGAGGAGTGAAACTGATCAAGAGGAGCAAAGGCAAGGTGAAAAGGAGTGAAGAGGAGTTTAGGTTGGAATAAATCATCAGTAGGAAAAGTATTTTGTGCTACAAGAATAAGGAGAACAAGATAAAATGATGAGGATGAGGTGGAAGAGTAAGAGGCGGCGGGAGGCAAACAGTCCAGAGGGGGAGAGTTGTGGTGAAGTGTGTCAACAGTCAAAGACATGGGCTGGGAGGCTGAAAATGGAAAATATGACACATTTTAGCATAGCAAGAGGGCCCCCATTTGAGGTTGTGTGTGTGGGTGTGTCACTCAGCTGCTGTGTCATGTTTTTTTTAGGGCGGTCCAAAAAGGCCACACCAGGCCATTCAATATGTAACATAACTCACTGGATGTAGAGTGCCAGGCCAGACCAGATTAATAAAATATGTCAGATAGCTCCTGTTGATTGTTTCATACATAATAATGTAAGAGGAAGAGTATTGACGGGGACAGGGTTCAGGGATTGCAAAATCTCACTGAGCAGACATGTGAAACCTTCTGTCATCCTGTCATAACTGAACATCCAAACTGCTGTCAAGGATTTGTGTATGAAATATTAGCTATTGGTATCATCTTGACCCCATTAAATATTTTCTTAGCTCAATGGTGGATCTACTTTTCTACCTCATCACTCACCACAGTGGTTGTCATGTCAAAAGGTCACAGTGTAAGCCATAACATCCCAACCCAGCCATTAGCTAAGCTATGTTTGTCTATCTCAATATGTTGTTCCATTTTGAATAAAAAAACACAACATTTCTCATGATGTACTGTAATGCTGTTGTTATTAGTCAGTGCTCTTAACTAGAGCGACTCATGTTGAAGGGATGTTAAATTCTCAATCCAAACAACTACTGGGAAGGGAATCATATGGTGCTGTAAAAACCATGTATCTTCAAACTTTGTGTTTTCAGCAGCAGTTTTTGACTTTGTGACAATGCAGCTATCAGATAATACAATGTCTTTTTGTAAGTGGTTTATTTAGTTTAAGAAGTGAGATCATTTCCTAACCCACAAATGAACGCTTTATCCATCAGTTTATGTACAAAACAAAATCACCAAATTTGGAGATACGTGGTTTTGAACAAATGTTCTCAACAGCATAATCACACTGTATGTAACAAAGAAGTACAAGGTAAATAATCTGTTATGCTAAGAAATTCTGAATATTCTGAGATTTTTCAATCTTTACTGTCGTTTATCATGAAAGATTAGTTATACAGGCCTCTTAAAGGACAATTCCAGCGCAAAACGAGCCTAGGGGTTAATAACAGATGTGTATCCACTCTGTCGTTCTCTGAGACATGTTTTCATGCTAATTGAATGTGTATGTAGCTTGAAACAAGCTAGTGCGGACCGCTGATTAGCTTACAACGCTAGTATTCGGGGCACAGGGAAAGTAAAAACAAATCGCTTATTATACCACTAAAAAGGCTCAAAATATCACCACACTTCAACGGTAGCATAATGAGGGTCCCTAAATGTTAACCGAAGCATTGAGAACATTGTAAGTGTACAGACAGTTTATTAAAAATATAGATTATAAAGACAGTCACGTTCTCGTATACAGGCGGCCGCCATCTTGGGAGCTACTGTCTTTCTAAACTTTCTTTTTAATAAACTGTCTGTACACTTACAATGTTCTCACTGCTTCGGTATCATTTAGGGACCCTCATTATGCTACCATTGAAGTGTGGTGATATTTTGAGCCTTTTTATTGGAATAATAAGCAATTTGTTTTTACTTTCCCTGTGCCCCGAATACTAGCGTTGTAAGCTAATCAGCGGTCCGCGCTAGCTTGTTTCAAGCTACAAACACATTCGATTAGCATGAAAACATATCCCAGAGAGCGATCGAGTGGGTGCACATCTGTTATTAACCCCTAGGTTCATTTTGTGACGGAATTGTCCTTTAAAACTGAGAAAAACTCATCAAAACTGTTGAAACTCATAGACATTATGCAACCTGGGACACAGGGATTGTTAATAAACATAGCTTTGATTTCAAAGGTCACAAGTCAAAAAGGTTAGTCATGATTAACAAGTACAAACTAACCCTTTAACCTACTGTAACGTCCTGCTGTACAGCTCAGTTTTTAACCATTGGCAGACTTATAGATGATGCACTGACCCCATCTAAAGGTGAAAAGGAAACTTGCAGGTTCTGTGCAGAGAGAGCCTGCTGCATAAAGTGAAGGTACAATAATAATATGACCCTTTTTTTTAATAGAACAATATTAACTTTAAACTTTACAGATTTTCTATTCACTTTTCGACCAAAATGTGTTTCCCACAACATGAATAGACTTCCCTTCAATTTTGCCAAATCATGTGTTCTGGCTAACAAATACTGTATTGATGTGACAAAACCTCAGTTTTATCAGGTTTCTCAGTAAATGGGCATCCCATCGAGTACTTAACAGCGGAGAAAATAATCAGTGTATTTAATGGTGCCATCACCAAACTGGGCACTCATTTACACAACCTACAATGGCCTAATTCATTCCCTGTGCAGTTCAGTCCCAAGTTTCACCACATCCTTTCAGAGCATGACCATGCAGAAAAAAACTGTGCTAAACAAGTCACTGAGGCGACATAGTGAGTGTCTAAGTGTTAAACATGTGACTATGTTGTGTCTGTTGTTCACACTTTGAGACAAACCTTTGACTTGGTGTGATTTCACTAATGGCCAGCACTGATTACAACAGGAAATCATTTGAAAATGAAAATGTATACAGACTTTTTTTTTGCAGTGGTGCAAACAACTTGTGAGACAAGAATTAACAACAGGTTTCCCTCTGCTTTTCTGTCATGGAATAATGTTTCCTTCACAATGTCTCCCAGAGAGCTGAAAATGATGTAAAAATTACATCATTATACGTCTCTCTGGTCTCGATGAGTCTGTATCTTGAAGGCATTTTGAAAGGTCATTAATGCTGTCAGAACAACATGTCCCTGTATGTTTACCCCAATATCAGTCTCTCTGGCTTTTTGTCCTCTAATTTCTAGACTACAAAACCATTACTGACTAGAAGCTGATTGCTGACCGTTGCATCCACTGATGGCTCTGTAACTTAACCAAACCGAGAGACGTTAGTGGTCAAAAGCTCTCTGTCTGCCTGGCTTTTCTTTGTTTTACAGCCTGAGGTGACTGAAGCAGCAGACAGCTGGTGTATTATAATGTAAAGACTCACAAGAGTGAACCCCTCAGCCTTAGGGCAGCTGAGTGTGTGTGTGTGTGTGTGTGTGTGTATATATATATGTGTGTGAGGACCATGCTGTGCTGTCTCTCTGCCAGGTGGACCTCTTCTTCCTCCTGGTGTCACACATGGGAGGGGCCTGGCTGCATGCAGTCTAAAGCTAGCTCCTCTTATTTCCCTGGCAAATGTTGTCACCACAACCAGTCACATTTCTCTCCTCCTCTTCCTCCTCCACCTCTTTCTCTTCCACTCCTCTCCTCCTTCCTACATCCCTCACTCCCTGCCTGCCTGCCCATCAGAAATATCCCTAGAGGATAAGATGCCATGGAGGCCACAGGAAGAACAGCGCTTTATGTCTGCTCTGTTCTCTTCATCCTAACAGGTGAGCATTCAGGGATGTTTTGCTTGTTGTCAGTGTTGCGTTGGTGCAGCTATAGCAGTTACTGTGGTTGCTGTGTTTGCTTGGTTGGCAGGGTAAAACTGAGGGTGAGTTGGGGAAGTTTTCCCTTTGTGGTGCACAGTAACCAAATGTTCACTTGTGAAATCCTTTATTTATTGAAAGGGTTCAGGTCAGAGAAGCAGTAATGAAACTGGGTTGGACAATTTAAAAGCAGAGAAGTGAATTCAAGGACAATAACTATATATTTTTGTATTTTAAAAAGTTAAACTGCATTCTAATATTGTAACATTTCAGGCAAAACTATAAGTTGGTCAATAAGTTCTTTACACTGAAGTATCCTATTGTTTTTCAGCCTTTTTCAATGTAAGTTTGAGTCTTTAAAGCGTTCCTTTTAGAGTCTATCTTGGTTTGTTTTGCATGTCCTTTCCATAGTCATTGCCGTGTGACTTTACAGGATTAGCTTTTCACTGTTTCTGTATAGTAAAGACATACGGAGGGTGTCAGTGGAAAGAAGAAGTGACCTAGGCCACAGCTCTGTGAGTACCCGCGTCCCTCAAATGACCGGATAAATCTAACAGAAGAATCCCTAAAACATGGACTCTCACCTGCTTTGATGTTTGTATTATCAACCCTCCTTGAGGAGAACTATGTCTTATCTGAAAGAGGAGAGAAGATGGTGGCGTTTGGACACGCTCTGGGAGACTTTATTTAGTATCCAAACAATTTGGATGTGTGTGTGTGGGTGATAAGAGGCAGGTGCGTGTGGGTCTCCATACAATAGTTTGAGTGTGTGTGTGTGTGTCCACTAAATAAAGATATCCTCTTTCCTCAAAAGCCATTGTCACTGTAATCTCGTAGGTAACACCACAACAATATCCGTGTTGTATGGGGACAACAGTGAAGGAGCGGGCTCAGCACACTCCTCATTCTGCCTTTTCGCCGGATCACAGCTGGTGTAAAAACAGGCACACTCCTGCTACTGACAACACACACACACACACACACACACACACACACACAGAATCTGGTCTGCAGCCTGTAAGAGTGGATCGTGTCGATTGGGTATCTGCATTATTTAGGACATGACACCAGACACACAGTTAATCTATTGTGATGAGGAACATGGGTCACCAGGGACCTGGCTGACACCAGCTGGATGTCCCCAAGGAGGAAGTGTGAATTGGCCAGAGGGGTGGGTGAGAAAAAAAAGGAAAAAAAAAAAGATTAAAGATATAAAGGAAAATTGCTTTAGAAGGAGAGAATGAAACTCACTTTTCTGAGGTTCCCATTTTCATTCAGGATTTTATTGCATGAGACATAACACACATACAGTAAGTGGTGTGAAATCATATAGATAATTAACAGTCTTTCATAAATATTTTTTCAACCTCATCCAAAAACGAAGAAGTGAGACAAAGGGACACAAGTTAGAGAAAAGTGAGAGGTTTGTAGTGAGTTTGTTTCACAGTAACTGCCTACTCACATGCTGCCGCTTAACTCAACCTGGCATCCAAACACATTCCCTCACTTTTTGACTTCAAACTGTCAAGAAAATACCCAGAAAGTAAAGATGTTAAAAAATTCTTCTCAAATGAACCCATCAGGTTGTAGATCTGATATGTTATTGCTGTAATGATTGATCTCAGGGATGTAATGTAGAAAAAATGGTAATTTTAACTGTACAACATACTGAGTAAGCACTTTTATCGTTATATATATATAAGATTAAAACTTCCAGTTGAACTGACAATAGGTGCTGAAAAACAACCACAACTCCTTCTACTCTCTGTGTTTTTATTCCAAGTTGTTTTTTAGCTGGTTACCAGCGAATAAACCACCATGGCAACAAGCCAGTGCTTTAACAGACCGCAAGGTGCAATAGATCAACGGTTTGTTACTTCAGACAGCCCAAGTGCTTGGTTTGCGAGTTGGTATCAAAGAGACAGGCCTCATCCTTGTGTGACAACAATGACACTCAGTATCGAGCTGGGTAAATATTAACTCACTACAGTTTCAGGACCTGGGCAATTTGAATACTAGGATATACATTATGAGATTAGATGGACACAACAAAACTGGATTCATATTTAAATGAAAATGGCCCTGTTTTGCTTCCATATTTTCACCATCACTCCATCTAATCAATAGCACAATATGATTATCAATGTTTTTCCAATGTCGATATACTGTAATTTACAATATAGCAAATTTATGCAAAATCCGTTTTAGTTTGCAGCTAATTTTCTAACTAAGTTTTAACTACAAATTATTATTATTATTATTTGTTCATTTGGACTACACCATTTTGTAAAACAATGCCAAAGTATAATCATATCATAACAGCAATGCAAGTCAATAAATTATCATCATTTAATTATTGTCATGCCCTAATAATGAATGCCGTCTTATCTTATTAAAGCTGCATTAATCAATATTTTTAAGACAGAATAACTATGTGTAATGTGAAAGGGATATCTTGTAGTGACAAGCCAGCAGAGCATTACCATTCTATGGAGAGTTTTAGCTTATCTTTCAGCTCATTGTTTTGGTTTTACTTCCAAGAACTGTTTTGGTTCACTCTCACTGCTCTCATCTGCATCATTTCCGGACACAGCAGGCAGCTTTTTCTGTGGAAAAAAAACTGGCTGTATGCTACCTGCTCAGCACCAAATGACAGAGAGACAAAGCTAGCGACTAGCTGGTGAACATAGCATTTAGCAGCTGAAAAGCCAGATATTTTGCTCAGGAACTGGTGGAGACTTAACACTAGAACGGCCATGACGGTCATTTTGACCGTTTTGAAATTTATATGTGTAATAACTTTGCTGAATAAAAAAATACAATCCTGCTGCTGCCTGACTTTTCCTAAAAGAGTCTGTATTTTAATTTAAAATTGTTTTTATATACATTACACAAAAGGCAAAGAAAATAGAGTCACTTTTACCTATTTCGGCCATACACGGTCATATTGACCGCTCGAATTTTCGCGGTATTGTTTTTAATTTTTCGCGCGGTTGAAGATGCATCTTGGTTGCTTAGTAACTACCATAGTCTCTGTCAGAGCAACGTAACTAGCGGTCTCGAGTAACAAGTGTGGGCATCACCGTTGGGCCGAAGGCAAAGCCAGAGTCGGTAATGTAAGCTACTACAGCGTGGATGGACTCAGTTCTGAATCAGAAGGCAAACACCGGGCGCTTGCTCTGTGAAAGGCGCGGAACACGTAGATGTCCGGTGGCTGTGTACATGTTCATATAACTTTATACATCCTCGAACTGACTGGAATCATTGCACACATCCTCTCCAAGGACTGCACCAGTAGTAACATTGCCCGTAGGAAGTTCATGCAGCAACTGGCAGAGGAGCTGAGAGCGGAGTTTATGGAGGAAAAAAAGGGCAGCGGCACACGGTCCGAGCAGCGCTGCGCACCGCAGCAGACGCCAAAACAGAGGCAGTGCCAGGTTAGGTTATAGCTAAATGTTCAAATAAGATACTTATAATTGTTATTTGGCTGTTATGAGTTAAGCTGAATGAATTTCCACACCATATTTTCGGGATGTGAATGTATGAAATAATTACGGTTTACTATGCCATGATATGAATAATTGAAACACGTATTACTACTCAAATGTATAATTAAAATCGTAAAAATGTACATTTCGGTGTTATTACGTTTTTCTAAAGATATCCTAACACAATACATAATACAATATTGCAATTAGGTATTTATCATGAGAGATTATAGAGTTTGGAATGTAGCGGTCAAAATGACCGCTCATGGCAGTTCTAGTAGTTATGGAATTCCGGCACTTCTAGTGTTAAACAGAGCTAAAAGGAGAGTGAATATTGGAACTGGAGTTTTTCCAGTGACAAGAAAAACAACTACAAATGGGCAATAGGAAACTGTTTGCTAACACATTAGCCATACCAATTTTATAAATATGTCAACGTTGTGTTTACAGCTTGTTGCACTGCAAAAAGTAAATTATTGCAGGCTGAAATGGCAGATAGCTTTTCATCACATTTCATAATCCTTCTCAATAACTACAAGAGGACAGGCTGGATTAACACATTTTATCAAATAATTTCCACTACCACTGAAAATGCACATGGGTCACCCTACCTGAATGAGCTGCTAACCCCAAATAATTATTTAGTTTGGATTTAATGAGAAACACTGAATACATGTTGACAAGAACATTGACATGAACATTTTCACATTTAAATAGCTATGGGATACTGGTAACCTAAATTGTGGCATCAATCTCCAAACCTTTTTTTAATTTACAGGGGAAAACAGACACTTAGGGAACGGAAACACTCAGTAACTTACTGACAGTCTATAGACATGGAAGCACCGCGTGCGTTCAACCCTAAAATGACCTAATTATTCTAAATCATGATCAACAAGTTACCCTATAGCGATCGTGTAGTAACTCTTTTTGTTTCCCTTCTTCTCCTCCTCTTCCTTTTCCTGCCAACTTCACCAACTCAGAAGTCAGCTCTGAGTTAATCCACATACCTTCATCTGTCCATCATGGTATTGAAGGGAAGTCAATGCTCCTGTCTGTTGAGACTCGCTTCCCACTGGATGACGTTGAGCTCCAGGGAACTTGGTCCTACACCAGGCCAAGCGGCAGCAGAACCACATTGGTGACGTTTACCAAAGAAACCTCAATCCCTGACATGATGTACCGCAACCACCTGGTCTTTAGAGAACCCAATGTGTCTTTGCTAATCCTGAAATTAAACCAGGACAATGAAGGGGATTACTACTTGAAACTCAACATAGCGTTTCACAACAAGACAGGACTGGTTATAAAGGAGGAGAGAACTGTGCATGTAACAGTGGATGGTGAGTGTTTTCCTATCACATGTCATAATGACCAGATGGATGTCATCTATGGATTCAGCTCTGAATTCTTTGTTTTTCCCCCCCCCTCAGTCCCTGTGTCCACTCCTGTCATTGAGAAGAGGCCATCATATGCAGTTGTTGAGGACAAGGCAAACGTAACCTGGACTTGTTCTGTCGAAAGAGGAACAAGAGTTGTGTTCCACTGGCTAAGGGACAACGTCGCACTTGGCCCCAGTGACAGATACCACTTCTCACAAGACAACTCTACATTGTTAATCAATCCTGTGAGAAAAGACGACAAGGGAACTTACCACTGTGTGGCCAGCAACGCTGTCAGCCAGGGTCAGCACAGCAGGACCGTGGAACTCAATGTCTATTGTGAGTAGATATATCTGATTCTTCTTTTACTTCGCTGTCCCTGCACCAAGACCACCTGCAACTGCACATCTAGTACCCAATTAGTTCCCATAGAATTGCAACGTGGTTCATTTCCTTTGAGAATGTAATCTTCAGTGTTTTATAATACAAAGGACATAGAAGTCTCATAGCCAGCTGCTTCTCAAGCTCAGAAAGTCTGGCATAATACAATGCTGCTCACTTTCATCAATGCTTTCATGTGAAAGTAACTACTATTAACACCAGAAATGATCATTTACAGCAAATAGAAGTCTATAATGCTTGGCTAATATTACAGGGACTGGAATCAGATTTTGTTTTACCTCCCTGGTGCCAAAATCTCCAACATGGCAGGTGTGATCTTCATTTTACAAGCTGTTGTTAACTTGTAAAATTAGACAGGATAAACCTAAATGAACCAAACAGAGAAATACTATGAAGACAACCATGCAGACAAAATAAGTCAATTGTAGGTGTAATTTCTTACACATATAAATCTTTTTAATTTGACACACACTGGAACCAGATCTATTAACGCTACAGGGTCAGAATAGCCTGTGCAGTTTAATTTTCAATTATTTTGTACAGTGTATTTTGTGTTTTTCTCCAAAAACATCTGACTGTATGGTGTGTTTGTCACAAAGTTACTGTACTAATATCAAGAATACATCTATTTTAGTTTATGCGCTCTCTTTGAACTGTATTAGGTCATATAAATGTCTGTTAGCTCAGACTACTTTCTGACAACTGAAAACATTGACTGTGACTGTTATGGGTATTTGCATGGGAGTAGACTAATCTCACAGAGCTCCTCTGTTCTCCCATAAAGTGTGTAGATACACTGATGAACTGGCCTGGTTTTGTGAGTCTGAGGGTGTACCCAAGAACATATGTATAAACATTCAATGAATTAATTTGAATATGTTTTCATTTTTACGAAACTGATGTTTCTGTATTGACGCAAAGGATATGCATAGTATACATTTGCGTGACATACTTTTTCCCATCCCTTCAGTCAGTGCGCTCAAACTGTGAGTGAGTTAATAACTTGGCACAGAGAGCTGCAGAACTAGTAAATTTAGCATTGCCATCATTTGTGTTTGGATTGGCAGATAATGTTTGTGTTAGCATTCACTAGTATCCTCAGAAAGCAGATCCACTACTATCAGTTAAAATACCTTCAGTTTGAACATGTTGACAACAACTAATATACTGTATATTTTTTCAATATCAGGTTTCTAGTCTGAAACAAGTCACATACACATTCAAACTGATTATGTCACTTGAAGAACTAAAAGTGTTCATGGACGGCTTGACTTTAGAGGCATCATATTAGAACTGCAATGTCTGGATTGCCACTAAGGCTACTTGTGTTATGTCACGCAGTGAAGTCTATCGTAACAGACTATTAAAACAAATATCTTACTTGACTACATGGCTTAAACATGCCGTAGGGAGACACTACTGTTGTTAGCATGAAACAAATCTGCTCATATTAATTACAATCTCATATTTGCCAAAAGTGTACCAAATTATATTAACATGTACTTAAACTACAACTAAAACTTTTCTGGAAATTATTTCCGTATGTTGTTATAACATCTCCACTGGAGCTGTTTGGTTGGTTAAGTGACTTGTTTAAGGGCAAGCACTGCTCTTTCATTTCCCCACCTTGATTTATTTTGCTAGACTGTGGATCCAACCTATGACCTTGTAATCAGAATATTTTGGCTGCTGCTGCCCCGTGATGCATTAACAAGAGACACTTCATAGAAAAGTAACCATTCTGTATAATAAGCGCCATATCAGAAGCATACATGTTCCCTGGCCCACTCTTGCCCCTGCAGATGGCCCCTACAACCTGGAGGTGAACTCAGGCCAGGGCCTGCGAACAGGAGAAGTGTTCACTATCAACCCTGGAGAGCTGGTCTTCTTTGAATGCCAGGCTGACTCCAACCCACCCAACAGCTATGTCTGGATCGCTAAGAGCCGCAACGCCACCCAGGTCATCACTGAGGGCCCGCGGCTGGAGGTGCTCTCCTATAGACTGGCCCAGGCTGAAGAGTACCTGTGCCGTGCCTTCAACAATGTGACCCAAAAGCAGGACGAGGCCCAGTTCACACTGGTGGTGGCCAGCTTAGGAACAGGTGGGTAGAGGGTGGAACATGGCAAGAAAGAGCAAAGCGTGGGTAGATTTTGGGAATCTTCTGAGACAAACACTCGGTAAACAACGTGTCATGCCAAAAGCAGAAGAGGTTTATGAACTATGAGAGATATGTCTTGACAATGACAACCACCATGGCCAGATTTGGGAACATGTAGGTATTAAAATACGGGGCAGTGTGTGCACAACAGGTAAAAAGTGAAACCAGGTTATACCATGAAATTTACATGGCTATTATGAAACTGTTGCTAGGTTCCAGTGCCTGCAGCCTGTATTAAAGTTCAGTGGCTGGGAAAGTAAACAGTGGATAACAGCTGTTGTATTTGTTGACTAAGTTTTATAGCATGTGGAGTTTCTGTGTGCCGAATGTGACATTGATATGTTGTCTAGGTGATACTGAGAAAGGCTTGCTGATGGATACTGCTGATACTGGCTATGATTTGTAATGTGTTTATTGAGTCAACAGAAGTCATGACAGCATCCATTTTTTATTGACATCAAAATCTCTTACGGACATTACCAAAGAATCCTCGCATGACTAACCTTTTAATAAGACTACCCACGCTAGCTGCTGTATGAGGCTGGATTTAAGCACACTGGTGCTTTAAACTAAATGCTAACATGAGCAGGCTAACATACCATGGTGACAATGCTAACATGCTGATGTCTAACAGGTTGTATTTTAGTTAAGCCTAGTAGCATGCTAACATTTGCTAATTATTATTTGCTAATCTACAGCAGAGGCTGATGGGAATGTCATTAGTTTTGCAGGTATTCGGTCATAAAACAAAGTATTGGGCAAATCCAAAGTGACCTGATGATGGCGCTAGAAGAAACGTTATCACCAAAGTTATTCAAACATATCTTCTAGGGTAGAGACCTTGAATATAAGAACATCAATCCATCTGAAAGTCAAAATTTTTCACATAAAAATTCAACTTCATGGAGGTGCTAGAGGGAGGTCAGGGAGACACCAAAGCCAATATGATTCATCCTCTGGGGACCATGAATGTGTGTACAGAATTTCATGGAAATCCAACTAACCTAATAGTTGTTGAGTTGTTACAGTCTGGACCAAAGTTGCCATCCCAAGAGCCAGTTTGGCTAACAATAAGGGTTAATATCATTGTCCCTCCTGTATTTGTTTACAGGGAAAGAGAAGCACACCCAGGAGGGCAGCTCTGTTTCCCCTCTGGCAGCCATTACTGTCTGCTCATTGTTCTTCATTGGCTTTATACTGCTGTTCTTCCTCAGGAGAACCTGCCATCCTAAGAGAGGTAAGATAATGTCTTAACCTGCTGCTTTGACAGAGGTGTTTTTCTAGCAGCAGTTCTTGTTAATAATGTGAGATCATCCCTCACAGTTAGTCCTGCAATCTGTTTAACATGTTCCATGTTTGAAATCTGCCTGTCTGAAGTTGAACGCTGAGATACGTAAGATAACACCAATGGCTTGCTGCACTGAGATCTTACACATTGAGTTTAATCAAATATGTAAAGAGCTTGCAAATGTCAGTGAAACTGAAGCTAACCAGGGCAAAGTGTCTACTGCATTTGCGTGAACTTGTCATTTCTGTATTTATAAATAATTATTTCCCTCTGTCTCTTTTAACAGTGCTTATGAGTATTTACAACAGGTAAGAGCCTTGTATATGAAATGAATATGAACAATAGTATTTTTAGTAGTGTATATGGTTCAACTAACAGCGCTATTTGCCTGTTTTGGTAGACCGCTTTCAGAGCAGAAACGACCACATCGTTCAGGTAAGCTACTGCTTGTTAAAGGTGATCTATTATACTTTTCTGTATTTTCTGTCATATGATCTATAATGTTACAATGTCGGATTTTCATGTTAAACATGTCCAAAGCTTCAAATAATGAGGTAAACGTATTTCAGAGAAAACCCTGTGAGCAAAAACCTCAGATTTCCCAATGTTTTGAACACTCTGCTTTCAATGTTGTGTTCTACTCTCGGCTTTGTGTCACGTCACTCAGAGCTGGGTTTCTATGATTGGTCATCTGCTCCAGGCAGGCTACTGAAGCGTTTTTTTTTAGGCTAACGTTTCTGCAGTGTTTATTGTCACAAGTACTGTAGCTACATGCTAACGCTAGAGAAGCTGTAGTCTTGGCTACCAATGTTGTTCATGTCTCCCCAATTTCTGGTCACATTACTGCTGGAACATGTCTGGTTGTGTCGTATATAGTTAAAAAGCCTTTATCTGCAATTTTTAAAGGTAGAAAGTGCTGCTCTATTCCATTACAATCTAACATTAGCCTACTGTTAAGTAGCTGCATGCTAACGTCGGATAGCGGTAATCTTGGCAGCCGATGTTGTAATTTCTTCTCAATTTTGGGTCACATTACTGCTGGAACATGTCCAGTTGTGTAGTATTTGGTTTAGAAGCCTTTATTGGTGATTTTGTCACGGTACAAAGTCCTGCTATATACTTACAGGCAGTCAGTCTCCAGCTGCAACGAGTAAAGGCGCTGACACACCAACCCGATTATCGGACTTGAGTCTGTTCGGTATGTTCCGTGCCGTCGTCAGTCGGAGGAGCCGTCGGCGTTCATTTTGGCCAATTTGACTTGTTGAATCGGCCAGTTGGGCAGTTGGACTCAATGACCAATCTGAATGGTGGAGTGCCTTTAACCCTAACCCCCTTGACTAGCGAATCAGTGCACGAGAAAACCGGAGCTGACAACGCCAGTATCTTCTTATTACTAGCCATCGTATTTTCTTCCGTTCAGCGAGTAACGACAACAACAATCATACTTGACTACTATCAACACTCTGATGAAAACAATGACTGACGACAGCGTGCTCTCTGTTTACTAGGTCTGGAGAGATGTTCCGTCATTTCCGACAATAGAGATTAGCGCTGCCTGCTGTTATGGAAACGTATTACGTCTCGCGCATGCACAGAACATACACTCAAGTCGGTGTCGCTTCGCCACTTTTTTGACCTCGGGGAGCCGACTGATCAGTCCAACTGCCTTTTCTGCCGACGGTCGGCCGTCAGTTGGTGTGTCAGAGCCTTAAGATAAGATAAACTATCTTTCCACAATGTGGAA
The DNA here is from genome assembly GCF_008315115.2 of Sander lucioperca. NCBI lineage: Eukaryota > Metazoa > Chordata > Actinopteri > Perciformes > Percidae > Sander > Sander lucioperca. Next base: position 21,093,111 of record NC_050188.1, read on the forward strand.
AATTTTGCTTGGGCCAAACCCCATGCTGAGTGCAACAACAGTGGAGATTCCAAGAAACTCTGAGATGCAGAAACACGCTTGCCAATCAGAGCAGACTGGGCTTTTATGGGAGGGGGGCTTGAAGAGACAGGCGCTCCAACAGAGCGTCTCATACAGAGGGTGAATACAGGTGCAGCAGCCATGGGCAGTATGAGAAAAATAAAGTGTTTTTTGGACATTTAAGCATGTAAATGTTCTAGTAGAATCCGAAAATACAAGTATAAATCTGAAAACAGTATATAATAGGTCACCTTTCACAGATGTTTTTACCTGCTTGTCAAGCACCCCCACCCCAAATATAGAGTACAGTTTGTCCACATCATATTTATATGAATTTAAAGCAGAAAAGTAAACAAGGTCAGGATATCTCATTGAGTCCAGCTGAAAAGCTTTTATGGTGTCATTACATTCATTATGTTACTGTAAAGTTTGACTCCACATAGGTACTGATGCACTGGTCTGATATTTAAACCTGCCTATCAACAGGTCATGAAGATGCAACAGAAGACTTTGGCATCTACGAGTTTGTCTCCATACCTGGGAAGATGGAATCTGCACAGGTATTTACCATGTTGTATATTGACATGGATTCAGTGATGAAGCAGCTTTTTTGTCTATTGTTGAAAAGTTGCTTGTGGTTTTTAAATGTTCCTATGCAACTGTCCTGCAGGCATCGTGCAGATCTTTGTCTCGCCTCGAGTCAGTTCAGGATATGCACACCACCATCTACGATGTGATCAGACATGTTCCTGAAACCCCAAGTCACAGTTTGCTTAAGTAATAAGCTGGAGAGTTGAGATGGAACTTACAGTGATTTCACTTGAAGACGCCTGTGTAGCTTTATTCTCTGTTATCAAAGCCTGGAACACTGTTTTTTTCGGGCCTATTTTTTTTTTGCACAAGGGAGGATGGAGACTTGTGTGAGTACACAACCTGATCGTGCACTGTTACTGTCCAGAGTTTAGGACAGATGTTAAATGATCTTTGCTGACATTATTGTGAGATGAAAGTGTAAGTATGCCTTGAAATTTGTTTTTTATGTGAAAGTATAACTGTATTTGAAACTGGTTTGCCTTTGTCGTTCAAAAATTAAGATCACTTCAGGTCATATTACACCAAGTAAGTTAGATGATATTATGAGGTACCGAAAAGGTACCCAAACTATTCAAAGCATATGTTTAATTTTGAATACTAAGGTTTTATTTGCCATTTCACTAATATGCTTCTAATTTAACATTCCTGCCAATGAGAGTCTGTTTTGCGAGACAAGTATTATAATGAATGCATTTCTTGTATGAAATATATTTAGTTTAATTGTAAATATTGTACATGGATTATACTCCAGATTCTTTATAAATATTATTCTATTTCTATGTTTTGCTCCAATCTATTTATAGAAACACTTAACCCCATTTTCACAAATGTAGCATTTTTCCCTGCTCAACATGGATATAATGAAATGCTGAATAGAAACAATACATAGGAATAATGATTCATAAATTATTGTTACAATATTATAAAAAACGATTGTACAGTTTGCATTCACATGTTTGTTTTGTACTTTATTAAAGATATAACTGTTTACTATTCTGGGCCTTTTTTAAATATTAGAACTTAATTTTAGCCATTTCTTCATTTACATTTGCACTTCTTTGTCTTTTTCATTTTTGTCAGGGCTTGAAATGAACATTTTCTTAATCACAGATCCTTAGAAAAATAAATAAATAGCAGAAGCCAGCAAAGATGTCTGCTGCCTCACAGTAAGTCTTTGTCCAATGTCTTGGCTGTGATCTCTCTTCTCACAAGTGTTTGAGTTGTATTTGTTGCCTCCAAATTGCTGCATAGTGCTCGCTTCTCTCAGCTTTGTTGCATTGGTATGCCGTGTACCTGGCTGGATATGAAGACAGGCAGCAACAGACGGATGGTTCAGCATGTGGCAGAGTGCCCTCCACCTGCTCCTGCTGACAACTTGTCACGAGTAGATGAAAATGTGTGTGCTTTCTTTTCTGCGTGTGTGTATGTAAAAGAGAGTTAATACATACCAGACACAAAAGTGTTTTGCTTAAAAAATAGAGGTCAGAATTGTTTCTGTTATTTTTCCACTTTGGATGTACCATTAAAAGACAGCAGTCTGCTTTCTGCTAAATTCAACATTTTGTGTTTTCTTGTCACCATTGTGTCACTACTGTGGTGAGTGCTTCCATTGAAATTCATGTCAAATGCTGTAGACCAAAACATACCCAAATTACAAGCTAGTAGATCTAGTATTGAAACTTTTGAAACTCCTAAAAAGATACATTTGAATTGATTTGGCACCCAGCTGGTTTGTTTCCAGAGAAAACTGGTGACTTTGAATGATACATAGTACACAAATACATATTACTTTATAACATTGCCAATATATGCTATCAAGACAAATAATTACACTCGTATGTTTTTTAGCTTATTCCCTGGAAAATAAATTGTCAAAACCTGAGCCTCATACTGAGTCATAAAGTGCTGCTTATCATGATGATCCCCTGCAAAACAACAAGCAGTTTATTGAATCTCTAATTATAGCTGATGAACTGACCAACTAAGTGTGCAGTGTCTTTGTGGTGGCATCTCCGGGTAGGGGTTGCCATCTGTTCCGTCTCAGTGTATGCTTTAAGGGAGGCTCCTCGCTGTGGATGACTGCCTAACAAACAACAGTGGAATAAATTCACCTAAGGAGAGTTACCTCACCTTCATTTGACTGGGAAATAGCGTGAGGCATCATTAACCAGGAACTAGAGCTCACAGTGCCTGCTGTCTGCTGCATGCTGCCTGCTTTTAACCAAGTGCTGCTCGAAATAACACCCAGGGGGCAATTACAAAACAGGCTGAATGGGTCTGCATGTGTCGTTTTTAGTAATTATTCTGAACTGTTTACAATGCAGAGCCGGGTCTAAATGACTTGGCAGAGATGCAGCTACATGGCACTGAGTTGTGGATGTCATGACATGATGACATTATCACAGAAGGAAAAGTGTTTGAGACTAAATTATATGTACTTGATTACAGTATAAACAACAAAGTGTCACATAGCATACAGAAGATACAGACAGTTGTGAAACAAGTACTCATATCCTTAACTTATAAAATAAGCTACTCCATTAAAAGTACTGCATTAAAAAAAAGTACAAAAACGGATTATGCAGAACAATGGCCATCGTCAGTGTATATATCCAATATATAATACCATTGGGTTATTTTTATTGATGCACTAACATTTCAGCAACATTTTAATGTTGTAGCAGGTTTAAGAAATGCAAATTTGATTTACTTTATACTGTTGGGAATTTGAATCTATAACCATGTATCATATTTTATAAGATTATCATATGTTTTCAACATTGTTATTACATGTAAGGAAAGTAACTGACTAAATTAACTTAGTTACTTTCCAATACTGGCTATGAATATAGAAAAGTGTATACAGCTATGTAATGAGGTCAATCAAGGTAACTTCAGTATAACCTGTGGAAAAAATTAGGCCTTTTTCACAGCTGACATTTTGACAAGCACAGGTGATGCTGACAACATTAACAATCTGATCTATTCAAGTGAAGCCAATCCATGCAGTGTGACAGGGGTCTCAGCACCCACCATACCATAACCCACATAATTCATTTTATTGTTTACACCTGTGCTTTTTGTGACATGTCAAAAGGCCTCACTTGATACCTACAGTTGACTGATAGAACAGAGAAGTAGAGTAACATTTTTCAGGGCAAAATAAACATTGCTGTCTTATATTCTATTTTATTTCTATTTTGTGATGTGAAATTACTACCATCAAGTGGTGTAAGACAGCAATACAGATATCATAATATTAATACTTTACACCACTTTTGAATATAATGTTATTCTTTTGTACAGAACAAATTATATTTTAAATTAAATCCAAATATTTTACACTTAGGGGACTCTGATAGTAGGTCACAAGCACGCCACATCATTAAAAACTACATTTCCCAGCATGCTTTGGAATTTACCGGTTCCTGCCGCACCAGTCACGTGACGGTCAACTATGGCTTCCTTCTCGTAGTGATGGAGGCGCATCGTTGACAACAAAACTGTAACTTTATTCATTTATTTGTCCACTAACACAAGTTGGATTTACGATGCAGAAAATCAAGTCTCTTATGGCCCGGCAGGTGAGCAAAGCAGGTCTAACAGAAACCGAGCTGCTAGCCGTTTGTTTCTACAGCTTCAGCTAGCTAGCAGGACAGCTAGCTAGCTAAGCTAACTGGCTAATTTGACAGCTCGTTCGTTTGGCTCATTAAAGGGCACATTCAGCCCGAGTAACAGCAGCTTATTTAACGACTGCATCACAAGTACGAACTTTTTACCCCACGTGAAGAAAACACACGTGTAGTGTGGCAGTTATACCCGCGGCCCGTTGTGAGAGTTTACCATTAGACCATCACAACAACAGTGGACACTGGGCGGTTAGGGAAGCTCTCAGCTTGCACTGCAATCATGTTAGTCATTGGTTCACCAATATACAACAGAGCATATCGCTTTCAGAAATCTGCCCGTCGGTTCCACTTTTTGCTGCATGCAGTAGTGTGCTGATGAATAGCAAGCTGTGTGACAACGGGAGCACTAACTTACACCTGTAAAAACCGTTAAGCTTAATTGACTTTTTGGGGCTTTTGAAATCTAACAGTTGCTCTTATTTTGACAGGGCCTGAAAAGTCCACAGGAAAGCATGGCAGACCTCAGTCCTGTAGAGAACCTGAGAATCCCGAGCAAGGTAAACTTCATGACAAAGCTGAAGCTGTAGCTCTCAGTTTTGTTGTTGTGATGCATTGGGGCGGCATGTTACAGCTAGTGACGTCTTCAAGTACTTAATAGTAAATAGCTACCTTTCCTATGTTTAACTGTTTTCAGTGTGTAGTAAGATCTGAGTAGATGAACGCTTCCTGTAAGACTTTGGTTACCAACTGAAAACAAATGCTGCTGTTCTTTAATTCTTTTAATACACAGTGAAAGTAAACATAATCTGCACATAAAATGTGTAATTGTAAATGTGCTTTTGAACTGTCGTCTTATGTACTGTACTTTTGTATATGTGGTAACTATTTTGGGCAACTTGACTGCATATTAGTTGTAGAAACAAAGTCCAATCTAACTCAGATGCAGTTATATCGATACTAGTGATACAAAATTAAATGTGTCAGGATGGTTTAGGATTTAAATCACCAGACTTATTGTATACTGTATGTGTCAGAGCTGTGAGCTTTGCCCACACTATATTACGCTGAAGTGCTTCCTGCAAATTACATCAGTTACATCACATCTACTGATTTTCTAGGGAGTAATGTAAAGAGACTGATGGCTCCCATTTATATCACTTAAGTCACACTTCACGTCAATCTTAACACCAGGAGTGAGAAATATGGTCTGCTGTAATAGTATTTTAGGGTTATTTGAAAATGCAATCAGTCATGCTTAGTCACAGTAAGAATTTGTCATTATCCACTACAAATTCAATTTGAGCAGACAGAGCGAAGCCACAGAATGGCTCTATACAGTATAGTCACTTACTAGCTTACACCTCAATGCACTGCTAGTTGCTGGCTTTGCTTTGACTTTGCCTTGTAGTGATGACCTTCCATTAATGTGGCTGTGTACAATTTGGAAGGTGACCAACTCCATTTATTCACAGTGCAGGGTGATATCAGCTAGGTTGATTCAACCAGACGTTTAATTTCTCTCCTTCTAAAGACTTGGCCTTTCAAGGGTTGACATTGGTTAGTTTGTTGTTGTGGTAGTTTGGCCTTGATGTGAGTGGACCTTTCTTTGTGGTGTGCTTTGCTGATGTACCATTTGAGTTTCTGCCCTGGTAGAAACACAGCAAAAGATAAGACTACAAGGAAGTGCTTCTCTGTCAACTCATCGATGAGAGTTGCGAAAGATGAAGCTATGCAGTTTTGACAATTTTTTTTCAAGCTGTTTTTTATTTCAAAAGTCCTGTTGTCATGAGAAAAGAAAAAGGCAGAGCAGCGTGTGTTAAACACAGTCTGTCTCCTTTGATTAGCTCATACACAACAATTTGTTTTGTCAAAGATGGGGCTTGTGCTTGGTGTTGTCACAATATACAGCAAATGCAGGCTCATGATGGATAAAAAAAGATTGAATGAGTAATATTATTTAATGATCGAATACTTTGAGGTCATCGTTTCATAATAGTGTAGACAATATACAATTCTATTGTTACAAACCTGTTATTGCAGAAAACCACCCAATGACACAGATCAAGATCAGATGAGATGAGCAGTCATTTATTCTCCAGGTGTAATTAGAGCTCAAATGAAAGCAGATGGGAGTGTCTCAGTAAAGAGTTGTTTCTTTTCATTGGATGCATGTCCCCCCCCCCCCCCCCCGGGTTTGGGATTGGTATCAGGTGATGTGGCCAAACTGGATATGCAGACATCAAACACCCTGGTTTTAGACCTGAAATATTTACCTTTGTTCATGCTGGAATTCTATTATACCTGCTATGTTTATCTTATGTGATATGAGGCAGCATAGTATAAGTAGACAGAAAAATTGGGAGAGATTTATGGACGTTGACGATTATATGCACAACCCAGCCTACCTCTCTATCACAGATGAAGTCTCCTATGTGTACTGCAAACACCTGTCTGCTGTGTGTTCAGCCAAAACACAGGGCTTATTATTTGATGATTATAACGCACTGCCTTTGTGTACTGTGCTGCAGGGCCTTTCAGGGAAATGAAATAGGACACACAAAGGCTTTGTATACACCGAATCCTACGGTCGTCTTTGATTAAAGGTGAATAATCCTCTCAAAATGCCATGGCCACTGCCATTGTGGGCAACACTGCATTACTTAACACCCTGCTCTGTGTAGGAGAGTGAAACCAAGGTGCTTGACTGCGTGTGTGTATTGTTCATTATACTTAATCTGATACTTACTGCTTGGTACCAGTCGTGTCTTTCCAACAATTTTAGCCATGATTCACATCATTAATCATCCTGCAGGCGCTGACAGAAACATCTGGCTCACTGTATTGGGGGAAGTACTGATGCAGGGGATGATGGAGAATTCATTCTGTCAAGTCATTATTTGGACTTGACTTGAAGGGTTGATGGTGTTTGAGTGATATGCAGGGAAAACAAACACTAGTTAGCCGGGCAGATTTGTGTGTGGAAAGACAAATGGAATACATAGCGCCTTTATCCAAAGCTCCCCTTTGACATACACACTGACTGACATGCTGATGTATCAAATGATGAATAATTTCCGCTTTACTTGTGTCATCACCAGAGACACCTCACTTTGGAATGCTGTAGTCATTAACAGAATCAGAATCAGAATCAGAAAGGGCTTTATTGCCAAGTACGTTGCACATACGAGGAATTTGTCATGGTGTTGTTGGAGCATGTCACACATACAAATATAAGAAGGATAAAAAGAATATAAACAATATAAGTATAAACATATACACACAGTATGTATTAATAACGATAAAATAAAATTAAATAAATAGTAAAATAAGTGGTGACATATTTTCTACAACTTTTGTCTCAGTTTCACATGATTAGATAGATTGATAGATAGATCTACCTGTTTTTTTCCCCCTGCAAATGGGTAATATGGTTTACAATGTAGTGTTACTCTACGTAGCTGCTGAGGTGGAACATTTGATTGGGCTCCTTTCACAGATGTCAGGATGGTTATATATGTGCTAGTCTCGCTTTGCCAGACCCTCCTCCAAAGCACCCTGGAGGAGAGTCTGACTAGTCCACATAGCATTCGGGGATGGGAGGAAAACATGCTCTGGTTTATTGGCATTTCTTTAAACCAATCAGAATCGTCTTGTGCGGTGCTAAGCACCGGAGAAAAGCCGCGGTGTAGCTGCAAAATAGGCTCGGAAGGAACTTGTTTTGGTGGAACGTGTACGATTAAAAGTTGTTTTAGTCGTGCAAGAGAAAACTCAGATTGGACAGATAGTCTAGCTAGCTGTCTGGATTTACCCTGCAGATATCTGAGAAAAGGTTAACCATAGTCCTCATGGATCGACCGGAGTTTAAAATGCCAACGCAAAGGAAGCCCAAGGCAACGGATGTCCGGCCTAAATGAGTGAAATCTGGCGGATTTTCCAGCAGCAACGGAGCAATCCCGGAAGTGGAACGTCAAGGATATAGACTACAGAGGTCAGACTCTTGGCTCTAGCAGCAGTTTACCCTCAGGGGAAACCATTCTCTCAAACAAAATCTGATCACCCTTGTTGACCTGCTGCTGGGTACCTGATGCCCTCTGCAAATTTACAATGAGCCAAGGACCTACATTTAATAACAGTTTGACCGTAGTCAAGATTTAAATGTGATATAATCTCAAAGATTACGATTTAAAAAAAGAAAAGAAGCATTTGATAGATAGAAAGTAAAGTGTGTCATTTAATGTGCAAAGACTAATTTGCACCAAAACCTTTTAAATAAATTACAACCTTGGCAGATGTTTATTTTTTAAAATTTTCTTTCTTTCTATTTAAATGACTCCAAATGGCTTTCACTTTGGGCTGGGCGATATGTAGAAAATCAGATGTCAGGATATTCTTTAGCAAATACCTTAATGACGAGTTGCTTTAACAAAATATCTTCACAATTAGATTTTAGCTAATCTAAACAGCTAGAACAGTCTGGTAAACTCAGAAAATTACATCACTTTACTGTGCGATATTACGATATCCAAAATCTAGCACGATATCTAGTCTCATATCACGATATTGATGTAATATTGATATATTGCCCAGCCATACTTTGACTTTGAGGTTTTTGTTCATTTTGTTAATCTCTCATGGTTCCTAAAATGGCATAAGCTGCTTTGTGGGTTCACACTAAAACAAACAAACAAACAAACATAAAAACAAACCTTTTTCCTCTTTCCAATCCTTTGTGTTCAAAGCCGCTGCTGTCCCTCTGCGAGTCAGTTTTAAGGATTTTCTTGGCAGGTTCTGGTGTGCTATATCTTTTAAACTCTTCAACCCTGCGGAGCCTTTGATGGTCTCCATCTTTACAATATCATATTGTGTGTTAAAGCAGTGCTCGAATCAACAAGATAAAAAAAAAAGCCTTCTTAGACCTTAATTATTTCACAAATGTAATTAGAGATGAAACAATTAGTGGATTAATCAAGTACTTTCAGTCATTTCAAAATTCCAAACATTTGCTTCTGAAATGTACTGCTTTTCTTTGTTTGCATCATTGCAAATTGAATATATTTTGGTTTTGGACTTTTGGTCAGTCACCTTGGGTGCTTTGGAATGGTGACATTCCTTCTCTAATTTATTGACATTTTATTATCTAAACTAGGGCTGCAACTAACGATTATTTTCATAGTTGATTAATCTGTCGATTATTTTCTCGATTAATCGATTAGTTATTTGATCTATAAAATGTCAAATCATGGTGAAAAATGTGGATCAGTGTTTCCCAAAGCCCAATATGACGTCCTTAAATGTCTTGTTTTGTCCACAACTCAAATATATTCAGTTTACTGTCACAGAGGAGAGAAGAAACTAGACAATATTCACATTTAAGAAGCTGGAATCAGAGAAATCTTACTTTTTTTTATAAAAAAAGACTCAAAGTGATTAATCGATTATCAAAATAGTTGGCGATTAATTTAATAGTTGACGACTAATCGATTAATCAATTAATCTTTGCACCTCTAATCTAAATAGTTGATTAATGTAAAAAAGTAATAGGCAGACTGATCCATGATGAAAATAATGGTTTGTTGCAGCCCTAATGTAAGTGTGATACAGGTTTAGTGAAGCTCTGAAACAAGCTGGTACATACTATGTTTGATGCTGAAAAATGTTTTTTTTTAACTTTGTTGTGGGGTTCTGTATCTTTTTTTCCTGGAGGCTTCACTTTCCCCGAGGCAAACAGTAGTTCTTCTAGATAACCTTGCTCTTAGTGCTCGAGGTACATGCAGTTACCATTTCCCACCAGCAGGGGTCACCCTCAGTCTACTCATTACAACATTTTTCTTGATAAGAATTCTCTGTTCACACAAAAAGCATTCAGTTACACAGGCTGAGTGCATCACCTGCTCAATATTGTTTAGGATGAATGTGATTGGCTGAGTGCCTTCAGTATGTAATTTCTGAAGATGGGGGGGAGGGCTAGAGCTAAGAAGAGGTTTCATAACCTTTCATTAGTTCACACAGGCTATTTTTAGGGGCAACACAGCTCACTTTGACACTTCATGTGTTATGGCCTTAAAGTGACCCACTCGGGTTTGTTTGTGAGATAAGCTTTTGTCTTATCTCCAAGGGCCTGCCTATGCACTCATATGTAACAGAACAGCTGCATTATATCACAGATACAGGGAACCCTTGCTCTTGGCTCAGTGATAGACAGTGGAGAATGACTGTTAAGGTAAAATAATTGCATACGTCCAAGTAATAATCCAATAGTGTTACTTGTTAACCCAGCAGCAGTGCTGTAGCCTGGATATTGCTGTTAGCTGTGATTGTGTCCTAATGTCCCAGAGGACAACTGTGCTATACCCTTGTGTACCAGATGAGAATATACACAGTTTGGTACGCATAAATATTCAACGCTGATTACAATGAGGAGGTTTGATTTGTTCATCCAATGAATGATTGCATAGTGGCCCTTCTCTCAGTCCCCTAACCCATATGGATTTACCACGATCCTCAATTTGTTGATTCAGTCTTTTGTTGTATCCGGCTCCCGTGTTGTTGAGCACTTTTTTTGTCCTGCACTTGATTATCCGTATTTAATCAGCACTCCAGACGGATATCCACTTTGACTCTTTGATAAAGATTGGGGGGGTGGAGAAAGAGAGAGGTAGGTAGCCTCTCAAGGAGTCGTTCACTTAAAGATGTTTAGAGTTTTGGACGTCACTGCGAGTTTCGTACGTCACTGCAGGTGGGAGAGAGAGGGAAAAGAAAGACAGTGACACAGGGGAGGTGAATTGCTGTAACCACACTGGAGTGGCTTCATATTGTCTTTTGTTTCACACATTCCTCTCTTTCTTTTCGCTTTAACTTTTGCTACCAATGAGTCATCCACCTCATTCCTCGCCCTCCCCTTTTCGCTTTCCTTCTCATTTGAGTTGATTTCCCACCCACTCTTTTGATGGCAGAGCGTGATCTGCTACCTCTACCCCTCCTTCCCAATCTCACACAACTCACCCACACATTTCCCCCGGGGCCTTTGCTCACTCCTTTACCTGATTCGCGCACACACACACACACACACACACACACACACACACACACACACACACACACACACACACACACACACACACACACACACACACAGACACACCACAGGCACGGACACACAGGCACACATTTAAATTCTTTATTACCATTTTTCTCTGCCCAATTGCCTTGTATAACATTTATATATGGTATATAAAAGGGTTTCTGTTTGTGTAATTTAATTAGATTGGTCTATATTTATATTTGACTGTGAACATTAAAATGACTCGCCGCAGCATTCTCATATAAATGTCACTCAGCAAGACACTCTCACCCATGAAAGCAGATTAAGTTACATGGCTGACACACTCCATCACCTTGCTGCATGCTTCTTGCTGATAGTAGCTGGGAAAATATTTGTGGTTAGGCAGGTGTGCAACAAGGTTTTCTTGATCAGTGTCTGCTATCTCATGAAGTCTATATGAAATGATGTGTGCAGATCTTTCATAAAGATTTCTATATTTTATTTGATGATTGAGTAAGAATGCATATAGGGGGCCTATAGATGACATTTATCCTTTAATCCCACATCCATCCTGGTTCAACTCCTTCCCAAGCCTGCGGTCTAATTTTAGTACCATTGTGCTTTAATGTGCTGTTAGACTCTGATGGTCAGCTGGTTGGAGACTAATGTTCCCCTGAGGATGAATCCTAATTACTTTGTGGATCCTCTGGCTTTTCCTCTAGCACCGCCATGAGGTTCACTTTGAGTAAAATGTCTCAAAAACATGCTAAGATGGTGAACATTGCAAACATTGTAACTTGCTTAATATCGTCATGTTAGCATACTGACGTTTCACCTCAAAGCATCGCTGTGTCTTAAGTACAGCCTCACAGAATGGCTAGCATGGCTGTAGACGCTGTAATGGGATTTGGACACTTCTAAAACATCATCATTTTGCGTCATCACTGACAGGTGTACAGTTGCACATCGGTAATATTTGCATTTTTAAAAATGGGATGCCTTGCCATGGACACTACTCTGTCATTCCATTGTTGGAATATACAAGGACATGAAGAAGAGCATACATTTCACACTCAATTCAACACATTTCTAGCCTGACAAGCCAGACCCACATCAAGATGTTGAGTCTGGGAACTCACCATTGACAGGGCTCAATCCGAGGGGCGGGATAAACGGTTGTCTTTCAAATTCCCTCTGCACGCAATAGGATAGCGCTACAACCAGGCAGAGCAATGAAGAAGGTAGCGAAGCTAGTTGATAAATTAAACTTTTGCCGTATCCGGTCGGCAAAACTCCGAACACATCTTCCTTTTTTAAGAATGATTTCAGTGCCGTTCTTTGTTTTTTTTCTCAAAGAAAAGCTTAACTCCAAGTCTTCCAGAAGACCGCTGTTCCCAGCAGCAGCAGCCATAAGCCCGCCCACCGACTCTATACACGATGTGATTGGCCTGACTAGAGTTTGGTTTTTCCAGCTCGCAAGCCTGCCGCTAGGGTGCGTCTAGATTTCTGGTCTAACACATTTCAATTCGAAGGCACAAATAAAATTTTGGAGGGTAAATACAGTGCACTGTATAGTAAATTAGGAGTGACTTGGGACACAGCCTTAGTCTTGTTCTAGTTTTTATTTTTGTATAATGCCAACACAGTCAGCACACAACTTTTTTTTTTTTTTTTTTACGTGACGATATCTCAGCTCCTTGGGAAAGCGGGTTTAAAACCCTTCATCTAAAAGACTCACTGCAGCAATAAGCCTCAATGGATGCACAGCATGTTAATCAATAAGCCTCTGATGTTTCACAGAGATGCTCTGGAGGGGGAATCCCTGTTGTATTTTTTTGGTCATTCCTTTCTTCTTCCTCTCAAGGCTCTCTGACATCCCCCATGACAGCTGTCCAATGAAACAAGCTGCAATCTTCTCCCAAACTCTGCGATTAACGTTTTTCTTAATTCCCCCCCACTGCACACCTTCTCTTTCCCTCTCCTTGCCTCTTGTTCTCTACCTCCTCATCACCTCATCTTTATTCTGTCTTCTCTTCCGTTTGTCCTTCACCCTTACTGCTGGTGTCCTTGAATTCCTATGTACCCATTGTTACTCTAATCCTATCTCCATTCCCTCTCTTGTTATTTCCCTCTCTTATTTTTCCCCTTTATTGCCCTATTTCTCTGTTTTGATGTATTTTTCTTGATGTTTATATTCAAGATTTAGTTTGTTGTTTTCATTACTTAGTAAATGATGTAATTCTCTGTTTTGGACCCGTTTCTGTTTGTGTCCCAGGGTGTCTGTAACTTTATAAAGTTACTTCAAGGACATCTTTTTAACGCTCTCTTTTTTTCTCACTGTCAGGAGGAGTTGCGGGAGCTAAGGGAGCAGCCCATCGACCCCCAGGCTGAGCAGGAGATCATCGACAGCATCGAGGAGGTCTACTTCTCTAACGACTCCTTCGACATGGTGCAGCACGAACTGGAGGTCAGATACACTCTGTTTGAATGAGCACCACTCACTTGTAAAATAATGACAAGACCCGCCAAGTTCCCACGCTCCCTCCATAAAACAATAATTCCATCAAACCCAACACATTTCAGTAATTCTGATAAAAGCAATATTGCATTTCCAATGTGAATGCATACTGTTCCCTGCGCTTTGAACCTCATCTGACTGGCAGAGGTAAAGCTCTTTTTCACCTTAGCTGCTGTTTCCTACCCTTCTGCTCCGCCACATGCCTACCATTGACGTCCAGATTGATGGATTGCATCCGCTCAACAGAGGAAGGGTGTGAAATCTCATTAGATTTATCTTGGTATTGCTACACCATCTGAAATGAGACTCTCAGTCAAGGGGAAAGTAATTACCTATCATCCTTTTGGGCCATGGATTTGTAATATCTTCTTTCCTAAGCAAAGCTTGTTTGCTGTTTACTAAATAACACCCCTCTACCTACTTGACTAATCTTACTTATGATCTGGCAAAGTGTATTTATTGAGCAAATTCTTTTTGTTTGTTTTTTTGAATCGAGGACGAGCTACAGATATCCTCAGTGAAACCAGCTTAAGCTTTTTTAAATGCAGAGTGAGATATCTTTGAAAAATGAAGATGCTCAGGATAAGAGAAATCCCTGCTATGGCCCTAGAGCCCTAGAACTCGGATACTTCTGTAGTTCTACTTTGAATATTTTCCTGTCTGACACGCTCCTAGCAGGGACTTTTACTATGCTGAAGAGTAGAATCATTTGGAAGTAAGAAGGTCTTACTGATGCGGTGTGTCTGCAAAAAACTCAGGGGGCTTTCACCTGTGTACTGTAGGCGGATGTATTGTAAACGAACAAATTCGGAACAATAAGGTAGTATGTTTGTATATGTGTGATTTTAGAAACTACCACCTGAGCTGAACCTGCAGGAGCTGGAGGAGTATAGAGACAAGCTGAAAAGACAACAGGCAGCAGTAAGTATCTCCCTTGCACACACACACGCAGGCACGCACAAACAAAAAAATAAAAAAAAATAAATCCAAACTCATCGTCCACATACAGTACATAATTTTCCTGAGCTTTCAACTGTATTGCACAGCTTTCATTTCCATGGAGTGTGCTCAGTTGTCATGGAATGGATCTGTTGACATGTGAGCTGTAATCATTTTTAACTTTTAGGGCTTCTTGTTCGTGTTGGCAGGAACGTTTATTCATTAATGTACTTGTGGGCCAAAACTCTACCTGCTGATCAAGGGCCTTTTCACACCTCCAGTATAAGGCCGAACCAAGGTTCACGTTTTTGTTACGTAGTATACATTTGATCTGGTTAGTTTTGGTTTCACATTGTAATTATGCAAGCACTCTATACATGTATAGAACTATACATGACTAGGTCCTGTCGTCATCACCTACTGTACATGAGCTGCATCTCCCTGTACTTGCAATTGATTGGTTTATGTATGGACTCTCCCATCCTTTCCATCTCCCAAGATTGAAAAGTGTCAGACTTTTTTTAAGTGTTTTTCCACCTTTTGGTCTTCTCCTCTCCCAATGCGCTGCCGCGGCTAATTACATTTTTTTTGCTTTGTTTTTCGGTTTCTAACAATAACCTGCCAGATCTTCTTGTAATTGGTCCCAAAGTCCGAACCATCAAACAAAAGGCTTGCCTTGCTCAAGAGCACCTTGGCTTGAGAGTTATTATTAGAAATAGTTTGCAGTATTTCTTAAGGCTGTGCACAAGATGTGCACCAGTGGCAAGCTCATATCGCCTCAGATCCTTTAGTAACTAAAAGTTACTTTAAAAAAAAAAAAGGTTTTTACTGGGAGCAAAGCTAGATGAAAACTTGAGGTTTTAAAGTTCATTCCTGACCTTGGAAACAGCAGTTGATTTAAACATTCTCACCTCACCATTCAGTAGCTTTTCAGCAAAAAGACAGTAATGTAAACTGATTAAAATCGTACACACTTACACTGCAGAGTGATGATTACCTGAAATCCTGTTTTCATTTAGATAAAAGCTTAGCGTTTCTGTGTTTGCCCCATTATCTCATAGCAATTTATCTCCGGCTACAATTTGTGTGACGCCCCAAAGATTCCGTCTGCCTTCCTGACAACTTCTTGTGTCCCACCCCAGTCAACAGCGTGTGTGTGAGG
This sequence comes from Sander lucioperca, assembly GCF_008315115.2. Lineage (NCBI taxonomy): Eukaryota > Metazoa > Chordata > Actinopteri > Perciformes > Percidae > Sander > Sander lucioperca. The sequence goes on from NC_050188.1 coordinate 21,109,034, forward strand.
CTCGACAGGAACATTAACAGCCCTAAACACCATGATTTGTTTTTGTTGATTGATGGCCCTTTAAGCCAAAAAGTACCTCCACCGAATAGCCATAGTTTGTGCTTTGTGCCTGAACTCTTATTACGGACTCGTATGACGTCAGCGACTGCGTTTTTCTCCTGTGGCCACAGCAGGACCATTTACATAGTAGCTATCATTCTGAGGTTAGTCAGGTGTTCGCAGTTTCAGACTGGAGAGCTGGCCTGTCAACAAAATCTATTTATAGAAACACGTGGTGGAGAAAGCAGCTCTTTTCCCCTCTGCACCCTCAATGCTCACAGTCTATTGCCGTTTTCGCCGCTTATCCTCCTTCCTGACAAGCTTATTTACTTTCCCCACACACTTTTTGTCTCCTTTGCTCCCTCAGCTCTACTTTTGTTTTTGTTGTACTTGGCCACATCTATTCCCTCCAAGCCTCCTCTTATCCCTCTTTTTCATACATGCCACTCTTCCCCCCCACCTCCCCTCGTTTGCCGCTTTTGGCAGTTGCCCACAGAGCTGTTTGCATTGTTGAGACAACGCTCTAGACTTTGTGGCCTGTGGCGTGGTGAGACCTACAAGTTAGTAAAGCCCTAGGTATATGTGAGAGTACACAAAAGTACTCTCACACATACGTCTCTCTCTCTGGCAAGCACCTCATTGGAATAGCCATGGTAATTGGTTCAATGTGCTGTCGGGCAGAAAATCCACAGCTATGTTTCTCAGCAACCTCGTCAATACAAACCTGCAATCGTGAGCCTAAATAAGCATCCCTCTACCTGGTTGTCTGCCTCAATGCCCTGAAGATTTTTTAAAATATCTTCAGTGTATACCTTCTTTTATTTGTTTATGTTTGTTTTTTCAAGCTACATTTGTCTTTCTTTCTGACATCTTGCAGTTGTACATTTTAAATTAAACAGATCTATTACCTTGAGAAAGAGACTATACCTGTAGAACATTACGTACACATAGTGTAAAGTATACACAAATAGTATACACATGCAGCAGCTGTAAGTATATGTACACATATACTTACATTAGATGAAAGGCCAAGAAAACCCATAGCAAAACAATAGAAACATTTCTCTCGGGTCTCACTATCCCACTGATTATTCAGACAGTTTCAGAATAATTACCAGAAGATGGAGATTACACCTGTTGCCATTTATGATTTATGGCAATGGCTTTTATTCTGCAGTTAATCATTTTAACATATACTGTAACTATCACCCCCGTCCCTCCTAAACACAATAGATGGGAAGTTGGTATCCGTAAACATGAAGTCAAAATAAGTTTGTTAAAAATATTTGTTGATTTGTATCAGCAAAGCAACAGTGTTACCGTCACAAGGAGCAGGTGTGATTGATTTTATTCTTTGATTTGGTTCAATATGGGGAGTTCTAGGGCTTGAATTCCAGTAAAACAAGTGTTATTTTATTGCAAATAAGATACGGGAGAAAGTTTAAAATTTGCCGGTAGAGCATGGCTTGAAGGGGCTGCTGAATTATCATTTTTCACTTTTTTTTTTTAATTTAGAATTCATTTGACAATGTCCTGCAAAAAAATCCTTCACACATATTTTGAAATGCCGTTATTGTATTTTAAAGTCATTCATGTGGATGATGGATGATGTGTACGTGTTGCGATTCCCTAAAGTAGTGCCGATCTACTGCTGCTACGGATGGAAAGAACATCTCAGTAGGTGGACAATTTATGTGTGTATTCATACTGGACACGTTCTGACTCCCCTGCACGCACGCACGCACACACGCACACATGCACGCAGGCATGCCTACGCACACACGCAGGCATGCCTATGCAGGCTTGTAGTTGTCAGTGTGTGAAATAGAGCATAGCCTTCTGAAGAAGTGATAATAGTGCTTTCAGATTCTCACTATGGGGCTGTTGTGTGACGGCCTTTCATCCTGGTAGAGGACGATGCTATAAAGCGGCGTGACGTAGACGTGTGCGCTTGTGTTTGCACTGTGGGGTCGGGGGAGGGGGGGCTTGAGTGCGTGAGAAGAAAAGTGAGAAAGATACAGTACTGTACCATATGTATCGCATGTCCTTTTTCTCTGTTTGTCACTCTTTCTTCACTCCTGCTGAGGAGGTGCGGATGAGCTGGTGTGTTGACACATAAATATCCACCAGTCATCTGCTGGTATTGGAGAAGAAAGCAGCTGTCCCGTTTCTCTGCCACAGTATCCAAGCTTAATTGACATCTTTGACAAACGCCCGGCAGGGGCTCGTCTCAGGGCCAGTTGCCTTCTAGAACATGAACATATCCTAATCATAGTTTGAAAGTGCTTACTTCCTTACTTCCGCTCATGAGCAGTATCACAACATTTTACATTTCCATCCATCTTAAAGTGACTCTCTTTACAAAAATGTAGGCTGCAGAGATGTCGGGAGGAGGAGATGCTAATAACTTGGATGATCATATTACATTTTTTTTTTTTTTTTTTACTTGAAAGCTAGCGATGACCATCCCTCCTGCAGCAGTAATGAATTCTCTCCCACTGCTTGTTTTGTCTTAAATTTGGCAATGCTTTTCTAACCTTTGCCTAAATCCTGCCTGGCTGACGCTTCAAAGTGGCTCTGTGTTAGCAGTGGAAACTCTCACTGTTGGGTTTACTCTGTCTCGGTCGTTAGCTCTCTTAATTAGGAAGACTGACCTTCACTACTACTTCTTAACTGCTTGAGACTTTTCCCTGCTACCAGCCCTAATTAGTGTTAGCTAATTTAGCCCTAATTGCCTCATACATCTCAGTACACTTCATAACATGCAAACATGTTCATATTTAGAAACATTTATTATACGCCTGACATATACGTATCTGTACTCCACAGCCTTCTTGCTAATGAGCAAACTGTCCAAACATGTTCAGTCTCTGTTATCAATGCTTGTATCCGTTAGCTTTTTCATTCTAATACATGTGTGTGTGCTGTAGAGTATAGTCTGTATAAGGCATCTGTCTTCTCCTGTGACTTCCCTCATTTTTTTCTTCCCTCATGGCACATGTTAGTGTCCCTACTGGGGGAAATGGCAAATGGTTACTAGTTCTACTTATTTTCATTTACTCCATCTGCTAAACATGCACTGTGCTTGCTTTTCAACCCAGTCATTGCACAATTAGTCTCCATTTATGTATGTGAGGGCGAGCTGAGAACTAATGACTTTGGCCTTGTGGCTCAGGTGGAAGGGGTTGGTAACTCACTGCTGGGTTTCCCATTATGTGTTTAGACTCTTTCACTCCTTTTTAAAAAGTTTTGTGTTATAGTCATTGGGTAGCCAATAGGTGGCATTATGGCCTAATTTTGTGGCAGCTCTGTGAATGGTACCATTACCTTGTCCAATTTTTTGAATAGCACTGAATATATTTACTGAATATATTTTCCCTTTTTTAAATGTTAAAAAAACACTGTGTGGAATGAACAGTTTCAACCCTCCTAACCCCAAATCCCACCGACGGGTTTGAAAAGGCATGTTTTGTTTAAAAGATTGCCAAAGAAAAAACACTTACCCTCGAAAGAAGCTGAAAAAAATGAATTGTTGGATTCCCAAAATTCCGACCATCCTTGAATGCTTCTCGGAACGCGCCGACTTTATGTAAAAAGCTTCAAAGTTAAGCCAAAAAAACACCAAGTGGATAAAAAAACTTTCATAAAAAAACTTGCATTGTATAATTTTGGTAATATTTCTCTCTGAAATGTAGTGAAGTAGAAAGTGGCATGAAAAGAAAAGACTCAAGTAAAGTACCTCAACATAGAGTAAATGTACTTAGTTACATTTTTGTTGCCTGTTTTAAAGGGGCACGTTACCAAATAACACATCTAAAAAAACAAAACAAATGTATCTAAAATGTAACAAAATATGATGTCGTAATGATGTAATCGGGGTTAATTCAGACTCCAAATTTATAACACAAACCCTGCGGTACGAAGTGGAGGCATGGAGATGTGGTTTAGAGTGTCTAATGACTAGACTGGGTAAACCCAGCCCGATCTGCCGGCGATTTGATTTCGCCCTGCAGCTCAGGCTGGAAACGTATACATTTTTCTATCCTGCTTCCCTTACAAATTTGCGTGGACCAATCACAAACTGGCTTATCCACCTGGCGCGCTATTGGCGGGTTTAACACGATGACGATAGAAGCGACGACAAGCAGCTTTTTGTTTATATTCACACCGAAGCGCAGCAACCCGTCTGTAAAGTATGTCACCCGGATCGTTGGTCTGATTGGTTGAAGGACTATCCAATTGCGTACAGTCATTTGAACTATACCCGATGATCGCGCCTCTTGTGCAGTAGAAAATACAGAGCAGACTCCCCAGACTAATGTTCAATCTTAAAAGATTGAGCTTAGTCTGGTGATAGCAAGACTATCTAATGACACTATTAAGGTGCAATATCGGACTACAGACAGCTTACAATTCTTTCACTTTTAGAAAAGTGTTGAATGAGTGGCATCAGTAGGAGTTAACCATAGCTCCCCCTCCAATCTGTAAGACCATGTTGTATTGTCCTTCAGTGTGGATGAGGCTACAATTCATTCAGTTTCCATTGACCCTAAGTGTTCTTCAGCTTCTTACTTTCTACTTTCTACTTTCTTCTTACTACAGCAGGGATTTCTTGCTTGATGCCATAAGCAGGCAATGTGCTCCTTAGATAATTACAATTTCACCTTAGATGTGAGTCAATTTGGTAAAACGCACAAAGGAGAAGAGAGAACATTAGAAAACACAATAGGAACAGAGAGAACAGAACTTCTCTGAAAGAAGCAAGAGTAATGCTATTGAGAAAGACATTGAACGAAATGAAAGTGAGAAAGGGAGATGCTCTTTTAAAAGGCTTTGGCTTAATTGCACTTTAGATACAGACATCAGTGATTGTTATTCTAGCTCCATCCTTGATGCAAGATTGCACTGTCCAAACTGTTTTTGTTCGGTGACATTTGGAAAGAACATCAAAATGTATTTTTACTCTTTTTTTTAATGTTCATTTCTCATCTCTCTCTCTCTCTCTCTCTCTCTCTCTCTCTCTCTCTCTCTCTCTCTCTCTCTCTCTCTCTCTCTCTCTCTCTCTCTCTCTCTCTCCAGGTTTCTAAAAAGGTCGCCGATCTCATTCTGGAGAAACAGCCTGCTTATGTCAAGGTAAGCTTCCAATGTCAACTCACAAACACATTAAACAACTCTTTCTGTCTTTTCTTGGCCCAGCCACTTATCTACAAAAAAAAAAAATATTCCAAAACATATCAATTATATTTGCCATTTTTTTTTTATATTTTTTTTAGGAATGGCATATTTTCTGAACGTGTTATAATTTTCAGGGCATCAGTGGATGTGTTCCACTATTAGCAACAAGATAAGGTAGAATATCCGTAACCATGGCAGTAGGGTATCTGTTTCCGTATCCATTAATAAGGAAAATGAGGCAATAACCAAATTTTTATTCACAACATAGTCAGGTAATGAATAAAAATGAAGTCCATAAAATCCCTTCTTTGATCGCCTAGTGAAGTTGTAATGAACTGAAATGAGCCAGAGTGTGTGTGAGGATGTCTCTATACCAAGAAGATATTCAGTCTATTTTTGGTCAGATCCAGTTGAGACTAGAAATTACAGGAGACCACGTTTGCTATAGTGATGAGTCAGAACGATTCTTTTAACTGGTTTTATTAGCCTACATTGATTATTTTGACATTAGTGAACTAATATGATCTCATTCATCTCATTCTGTTTAGAACAACAGCAACCTTCTCGACACCTCAAAAACATGAGCTGAGAGTAGTTTGAACCCACTGCCACATAGAAAGGAAGATACATTTCTCTATTTCCTTTTTTTAAAGGTTTAATGATTTTAGACATCAATGTTTGTTAGTAAAGAAACTCTATAGAGACGCTGGTGCAGCAGCAGAAGCCAGCATCATGTACATGTCTGTGTACATTGTGTGTGATTTGTGGCTGCATCAAGTGGGCTTCAAAATAAAAGTCTTTTGGCAGGAGATCAAATAGTTGCCCAAATATGTATATTTGCGTGTGTGTGTTGGATTGATTGGAGTAGTTGATCTTTTGATTTATTTGATTTAGCAATCAAATCATAGCATGGTCCCATCAGATATGTCACTATTGAAGTTTGGTAGAGTCTGTCAAATTTGTGTTAGTCAGTAAAGCTTTGATCCCAGCAAGTCACAGCAAATGACTGACAACTTTAACAAATTTGGGATGTGGGGAAATTGCAGTAACATTATCATCATTGTTATGCCTCCTGAAGGTCAGTCTATGAATAGCAAATTGATCATTATTTCTGTGACCCTCCCCATGACTCTGCAGAGTCAAAATGACAGCAGGGCTTATTAGCAGATGTTGCCAAGGATTTCGGGGGCATTTCCATTGACCCATCTCAGCCCTTGTTCACTTGGTCTGCAATGCCCTGTGGAGTTCAGAGGGAACTTCAGTTTCTACATCAACTGCATTAATGTCACAATGAGAAGGAAGACAGAGTTTCACTACATCATTTCCTAGCATTCAGAGAAACCAAAAGTAGCATTGACCAACTTGGTGCTTGTCCCTCGATTTGCAGATTTGCTGCCCTCTCATCTCTGTAGGTAAAAAGAGACAGGTTAGAATTGAGTGGTCAACTGCATGACCCCTAGACTTGCCAGGAAAGAAAGATTGCTATCTGGAAGTCCAAGTTGTAATGAATTTGTACCAGGTAGCCCTGCCTAGGTCACTCAACACCATTGGAAAGGGACTTTCAATTATTTTCCACTGGAAACACTTATTTGTTGCAGTTACTGCTGGTGCCTCTGTTTGTGTTCCCCAGTTGCCTTCTTTAAAGGAGATTAGTAATTTGGTGGTCAAACCTGACAATTACATAGGGGTCTTAAGACTGTTTCATTGGGCAGACAAAAAATTGACAGGAAACAGGGTTGTTAATGTGTGGAGGTGTGCGGGTATGGTCACACTGTGTGGGAATGTGGAGACATAAACATACTATAAACTCCAGCTGTGAATCCCTGTACTTGTGTGTCCTAAATGCAATTCACCTAATGCAAAAAAGCAAAGAGGGCAGGAACAGCAGCATCATTAGAATGTATAGGCAGGATAGGTAGCAGGGAGCCAGTGCATAGCCAATGTGCTGGAGGGTCGCAGGGAGGACCTCTTATGAATATATGAATAAAGAAGCATGGGAAAAAAAATCTCCCTTGTGACTAAACATCTTCTCCTCTTTCACCTTCACTTCCCAGACCAGCGGCTATGTTTGTGGACATTGTAGGAGTCGGGTTGTATAGTTTCACTGTGCTTGAATAGACTCACCATTACTGAATGTCTACAGTACATACAGATCTACAGTACTGTATACCTGCAGTTGTATGTTGTTAAATAGTTGAATTCAGCCTCTCTTTACTTGTTAAATTGCACATATTGTTTTTTAAGGTTATCCCAGTCTTGCACCCCAGCTCTTTAACATCTTATCTACTAAAAGTGACTAAACAATTCTCGAAGTCCACCACTGTGCACAGTTACAGTTACAGTTACACAGTTACACAAGCTGGGTTAGCCGACTCATAGGTTACTGTAGCTTACAGTTGGGATACAGGGCTCAGAGCAGGGGTATAACAACAAATTGGAGGCCCAGTCTACATACTGAGCACTCAGCATGTTGAGCTCTGTTGATTTTGTTTGAAGCTGAATTTCTAAATTTCAATTTTAATCATTTTTTTTTATTTGTTACATGAAATCGTGTTTATTTAAGTTGTTCTGGTCTTTTCCTATGTGGATTTGTAAACAACTAAATCCACGAGTGTCTACATTACATCATGGTTTGAATGTTTGCACAACAGCTGTGCACAGTACAGTATTACCTGTGTGTTCATAAGGGATGTCATAACAAGGGGTAGAGTGAGAGCAAGACTGTGTGTGTTCGTCTGGTGAAGCGGGAGTAAAGTTTCTGTTGGACACAGGAAAGAAACGGCTCCTTGCTTGACCAGATTTGACCCCAAGTGCACATATTTTTTAACTGCACAGACTATTATTGGTTGTTTAACTGAATTAAACCTGAGTAGTACTAAAGTACTAAACTCATTGATTCATTTTACAACTCAGACTTTCCATCACTTCATGATATTGGTGGGCTATATGGTGAATTTCATACTATTGCTAAGTCTAGACATAGTACAGTTTTACAGTTGTAGCGCTGTGGGTGCTGAAGATGTGGCTGCACTGCTCCCAGTACTGTATATGAATCAGACTGCTGGATTCACTCTCTTAGTTATTCCTTAGCTGGACTGGGTGAGTCAGCCGAGTCCCAGCCAGTTCCCGCTGCTTAGAGCGCAAGGGCATTTTCTGAGGACACATTTTAATGTACGTTTGAGTGTACCAAGGCCACCATGGTACCTTTTACGTATTAATAAACTGTTCTAACCAGTACTTAGGAACTTATTCAAGAAAGGACGCTGTGTTCTAGATATTTGATGGCTTTATGGAAAGTTGCTCTTAGAAGTGTGGGTAGTATTTGATTTGCAATAGCATCAATGTGAGTGCTATACCATTCCATACTTGCCTTCGCTTTCTTTACAACAGTTAGATTAAAATAGTGATAGCACTCTCATAAATGTACGCTTAATATGAAGCTACCGCAAGTGGCTGTTTTGCTTAGCTTAGCATGAAATAGGAAACCGTAAAACAGCTAGCCTGGCTCTATCAAAAGGTTACAAGTGTACAAACTGTGAAAGCCAAATGTCAAAATCACAAGTTGTGGTTTTATGGGGTTGCTTTGGTTTTTGTCCAAATAAAACAAGATATAACGTGTAAATTAGTAAACTTTAGAGGTGCTGGTAGGCAGATTCTGTTGCCTTTGGACAGAGCCAGGCTGGCTGTTTTGCTGTTTCCAGTCTTCATGCTAAACTAAGCTAAAAAGCTGCTGGCTGTATCTTCATATTTAGCGAAACAGATTAGAGAGTGGTATTGATCTTCTCATCTAACTCTTGGCAAGAAAGCAAATTCGTGTATTTCCCAAAAAACTATGCCTTTAACAAATATAAAGTTAATGAAAGCACAATAACATAATCTGTAATTTAAAGAAAATAAAGCTGCATGCAGTTAATGCATATTTCTGCAAATAAAGTTTAAGCTTGCTTAAACATTTTCATGAAACCAATACTCAGAATTCGTATCGTGTCATGCTGATGTTGCCTGCCCTGAGCAGAACAGCACAAGAGTCACATGGTGCACGTCCCCTCAGAGAAAGCCCTGGCTATTGAATCAACCTTTATAAAACAGTTCTGAGGTCTTGTCAAGGTCTTCCTCAATACTCGAGATCATGAGGGCAGATTGGTTTGAATGGGAACATTGATCTTGTACCCACAGCTGACATGCCACTTTGATGCTGTTGTTGTTGTTTTTATTACCGTTGAAAATTAATTTCCTCAGACTATGTTCTGTTGGTAAAAGGTTGTTTTGTCTGACAGTATTATGAGGGCATTTTTATGAACACCGGACCTTTTTTGCAGAGGGGTGATGCAGCATTAAAAAAATACGAAGAAAAAAAACAAGCTTCTCTGACCTCAGGCATGACATCTGGCAGATCAAAAAAAATTTAAACCAAGAGAGAAAGAGCAAAGTTGAAAATATAACAGCCCTTTTGGCTGTTTGTTGTCTGTAGAGGTCACTGAAGTGGCATAATAACTGAACTATTAGAGCAAAGTGCTTATTGATCCTTTTCTAAATGTTAAAGCTCTGAAGAAAGGAAGCTTCTTCTCTGATTTTTCGGTGTGTTTTTGAAAGTTTTCCTCTGAAGTACATTACACTCTGGCATTGGTGATGCATGCCTTACCATAATGACATCATCTGTAAGATCTATCTTGCACACAGCAGGATGCATGAAGAGTGCTCCCATATATGTGTGTTGGTTTGTGAGCATTGCTGTATGCATGGAGTATGCACTTACTCCGTAAATGAACCAGTCTAACAAGATCTTTGTGCCACTCAGAAATTTCATGCCCTCAGCATTATAGTACGCCTATGGGGCTGTTTCATTTAAAATCACTGTTTCATAGTAAATAGACATTTTAGCATATTTAGTGCCAAATAGTATATCATTCTTTGGTATTTGAAACATTAACTTTGAAAGGTTCCAGTGTTTATACATATCAGTATGCTGCTTTGTCTTATTTACCATCATTTTTATCACTAACTTCTTCCTTGTTCACAGGAACTGGAGCGAGTGACGGCGTTACAGACCAACCTGCAGCTGGCAGCGGTCATTTGCACTAATGCAAGGAGGTAATAGTGTTCTATTACCTACGATATATTCAGTAAATTACATAGCTGCTGAAATAGCCCATTCAAACCACATCTGCATACTAAGTGCTTTCCTCACAACTACAATAACATTCCTTCCTTTCATACATTCTCTGTGTGTTAATATGGTCACAAATGACAACTTATTCTGTCTTGTTTGCCCTTGAAATAAAATAGGAATCAAAAACATGCCACTATACATGCTACTCTGTACTATATATATATATATATATATATATATATATATGGTCTTACCACCTCTGCATTAATTGCACTCCAAGGCCATATATGTGTGTGTATTTTTATAATAAACAGTAGGATAGTAACAACAGTTACAAACCATTCCAAGCTTACTATTGAGTTCCACTGGTGTATCATTTTGCCTGGTGTACAGTTCACCACAATGTATTGGAGTTTTAAATGCCAAGCAAAGTAGTTTTAATCTGTAGTGACGCTAAATGCTCCCTGCACTGTGACGTTTCATGTAAAGGCAACTGAGCGTGGCTAAGGAGGGATTCACAGAAGCCAGCTTGGGTCTATTAGCCAATCAGAGGAGACGACAACTGCTGACAGGCCTGCTTAAGTCACTCAGGACCATCAAGACGCTGGTAAAGTTTACTATCGATCTATCGTTCTATAGATCGTTTTATCTATAGATATATATAATATATAGATATATTTTTTTTATCATTTATCTATTTACTGACCTACCTTCAAAAAGTTCTGACACCAGACCCTTCTCAGTTGTAACTGAGAGTGGGTCTGGGCAAGGTTCATTCGCAGCTCATTTCCAAAGGGGCGTCACCAACGGACACCGCTCAAATGCCTCTGGGCGCAATTGGATAGTCCTTCAACCAATCAGACCAACGATCCGGGTGACGTAGCAGCGACAGCGGCATCAACGGGTTGCTGCGCTTCGGTAGCCGTCAAGTTGAATGTAAACAAAAAGCTGCTTACTGTCGCTGCGCTATCGTCATCATGTAAAGCCCGCCTCAACGGTTGTGATTGGTGCCTCGATTTGGAAAAACTGGAAATGGGCTCTTGGTCAGACTGACTTGCAGAGCAAATCTCAAATTTGCCAGAAGTTTGTCAGGGTTTTTCCCAGGCTAAGAATGAGGACCATGCCCTACACAGATTGCTCCAGCATCCAGTGGGATGCCTGTTTAATTAAATAAAAGCAGAAAAAACTCAGACAGTTGTCTGGCAAAACCTGGCTACTTATTAATTGTATTTGTTGTGCTGTTGTGGTTGATTTAATATATCTTTCTGACTGTCAACATAATTGATTTAGACTGTAGTCCTGAGGGACGTTTTTGATTTCCCTGTTAGTGTTATTTTGAATCACCTTGGGAATTTGACCTACCAACTGCAAGACTCTCTCTCCTGAGCTGTGTCTGTCTGAAATACCGTCATAAACACACTGTGACATGTCACTGCTGTGAAACTCATTGATGTAGTCAACAATAATAATTTTAATAATTGCAACTGGTTCTCCGCACATGATTTAAATTAAGATTAAAGTTAATTAAACATACTGTCTTTTAATTAGTGGTGTTTGATCATTTGCTCCAACTGTAATCATCGGAAGATATTTTACCAACATGGTCACAGCAGTAAAGCATGTAATGAGTTTTGAACTAGTTAGCACTAATATTGTGGCCTGTTAGGGATTTTATGCTGTATTAATTTCTTCCTCTTGTCATTCTTCGCCTCACAGCAAAGAACAGATGTAAGACTCAGCGAGATGCTAGAGGTATTGGAATCACCCCCCCCCTCACTCACACACACACACACACACACACACACACACACACACACACACACACACACACACACACACACGCAGAGATATCTTTATAATTGACTTGACAGGTCAAACATCAGTAGGGATTCTGCATTGAAAGTCAAACCCACCCAAACACAAGACGCTCCTACAAATGCCTATCTATTGTGAAGGTCAGCTGTAGCACATGGAATAGATTTCACTACCACTGAGTGTAATCCTTGGTTATACGCTGTATCTGTACGTATCTTTTGTAACAATCAGTTTTAAGGAGATCAAACAAAACTGATGCAGATGCACAGAAGAAGTCACACACATCACTGTCATAATCCAGAGTGATCCGGAGTTTACTCTTGATATATATGGTATTTATAAATTGGTTTCAGGCTACATACAGTACATACTGTACTGCTTTTGTACTTGAAATGACCTCACTTCTGTTTCTTTCAGGAGGAAGACTATCCAGGTGCAATCCAGCTTTGTCTGGAATGTCAAAAGGCTGCCAGCACCTTTAAACACTACAGCTGCATCAGGTACAGTATGAACAAATAGATATATTTAGTTGTATCCAAATGAGAGCCGGCATGGACTTCATTTTCTATGGTTGGATAGAAAGTTTTCTGATATTCATATATTAGAGAATATAATCACTTATCTCCTATTGTGAAATCATTTACTTCACAAATAGTTATTAGGTTGGAAGGTTTCTAGTTACAAGATAGAGACAGGCAGGCAGCTGGCTAGTCATGCCACACAGATGGTTAGACAGAAAAAACACATCAACAGAGAGACAGACAGACAATCAAAAGCACATGAGACACACAAGAACATCTGAGGATCAACTGTGAAACAACACAATTAAGTTTTTAACCATTTGTGTTTTAAAAGTGCCCAGACATGACTATCATCATAAAACCCTCTTCTCTCTCTACTCCTATTTAGGTAAGAGAGGGAATTGAAAGTATAGAGTTTATTCACGTTGATTACAAGATGGTCAATCATCTCTGTCCCTTTTGATTTTCTGTGCAATTGTGCTCAATTTGTGGCATTAGGTGGGCACCACAGTTCTCCTTTTTATGTATTGATCAGGGATGCACGTCATTGCTGGCTTCCTCCCTCTTCCTGAGACACCGCGCACAGGATATTTTGTGAAGAGGTGTATGGGAATGAACGTCTTTAGCTGCTCCCAACACATGCCGATGTAACACAAATAAATGGTGTTCCCGCTTGTCATTTTTGCTATTTTGTCATGCACTGCAGAGTATGTGGTGGTCTATTTATGGAGTATGCACTGGCGTCACAAAACGGTGAGCAAGCGCACAGTTCCTCTCGCCGATACAGACCTTGTAAACAAAACTGAGCATCTGCACCTCTGCATTTAACCACTTCCCCTGGCTGTGACAATGCCGTTCCAATAACAGAATGACTGCTGGGAAATAATGATCAATATGGTAACATTATGCACAAGGGATTGTTGTGCTGCGGAGAATTCCTCCCAATGTTCTTTTCTTTTTTTACTTGCAGCTGTTGTTTATTTGTGTGGATATTACTTTAGTTGGTATCATTAATTTACGGTTCATGGCGTTCCATGTTCGTGGTAATGGTCCCTGAATGAGCTGGGGATGGTGGTGTGCAGAGTCATTCAAAATTTTCCACCAATGATGCCACTCACTGCAACCAGTGTGTCAATGAGGGAAGGTGATTGTGATCATCATAAAAAGAAGCACTTCCATTTTTCTTTATAACCGTCAGCATCACTGTATTTACACGCGGTCCGGTGTGTATTCAAATGTGTCTGTGGCAGCTGGATAGAAATTCGATTACCCTCTTCACCTTTGCTTTCCTTTACAATATGCTAATTCCGCCTCCTGAATGCAGTAGTTTTCAACATTAGTGCATTGATCAAACATCTGTCACACTTTGCATTAGCATGCACATTGTACTGTACTTGGGCTCTCTGCCCAAAACTGCTAGAACCTTGACTGCAGCATCACCCTCCCCTAAGCAGCTAGTTTCCGGTCTGCTGCACTTTGATTTAACCTTGTAGCTATGCTTTTCCATGCACTGCTGAATGCCTTACATTTTGCGGTCCGTTTCATGCCTGCCCTTCTTTTGTCTCTGTCCCCTACCCTGTAAAAGTCAAAATTGTTTCCCCAAGAAGGCACTTGCATAGTCTCATGCTCCGTCTCAGTCCATTTTCATCAGGCTGTCCACATGGGCAGCTGTTTGGCAGCTTAAGACCCGCACATGTCAGCACAGTGTTCACAAACTGTGAGCATTGCTGTGGTCTTAGAAAAAGAAAGGTGTCATCTAGTCTCTCTGTAATATAAATTTTTGTACCATATGACAGTATTACATTAAGATACATGCATACATGTAAATTGGGTTTGTATGTTTTTTTTTAATTGACCATGTACAATTCTTTCTCTTTACATGGTTACAATAAGCTTGGAAGAGTTCTCAGGAAAACATAAAATCCATAACATAAATGCTTCTTTTCTTACAAACCTAGTGTTGGAAATGATAATCTCAATTCTGCGCCACAAAATCGGCATTTCAAGGATTTAATACAGAATTGAACAGCTCTTCACTTTGTTAGTATTTTGTTGCTACAAAAATCATTAGCGATCAAATTTAACTCTGGCTTCGAACATGCTAGTTATTTTATACCAGGTGTCATACAAATTGTCTAAAAGTTATTCTAGCTGAAGCTCCTTCAGATCTCCACTTCAGCTAATCACCATCTTAGTATTGAGGGAGGTGTTTGTTAAGGTGTTCTAATCTAATCGGTTCATGCGGTTCAGCTGCACGTTCAAGAGGAGCAAAGTGTAGGAAGAAGGGCAGAGGGCTGCTACGTTAATATCTGTGTCTCAGACACAAACAATTTTGTGCAGGCTGCCCAACATGACACTGCAAACACTGAAGCAGTTAACTGATTTATTCAGAGCCACGCCTTCCTTCTCTTTGTGGTCAAAGTATATTTTCTTTTAAGGCTGCATGATTGTGTGCAAGTGGAGATTTTTAAGAAGAGGTCCATGTGAATCAGCTGTAGTAGAGTATCATTTGAATTTGTGTTTACTTGTAGCGCTTTAGATGTCATGATAAATTCCTTCCAACACTAGCAACAACAGCAGAATCAAAAGATGTATTCAAAGTCGGGTAAGTTACTTTGGTCAATGCCATGTTGTTTTGGGTTATTCCCCCCACTCTGACAGGTTTGTTTTCAGACATAAAATTCAGCTGAGCCACAGTGCATTAGTCTGTGTTTTTATGTGTCACCAACATCACTTCTTCAGTTACACGTTTGGAAGAAGGAAGATGCTTACCATTTCTATTTTTAGTTACTATAGTTTTTTGCATCCACACCTTTTCCCAATGAGCACCAATTAAGTTGGACAACAGTTATTTCTCCAGCAAACCTGTTTTAGTCATTATCTGCTTCCCAAATGTTTATATTTAATTGGATGTTCATTTGCAGTAAACAACTGGACTGAATAGTCCGTATAACAGGCAGACTAAGCACAGCTTATTCTATTATTGGGCTAGCATTTATTTAATAAACAGTGTCATACTCTGAATAAACTGTAAAATATGGTAAGATATTGCTGCATATCTACTGTAAGAAATGTGTGTAAATATTGACATATGCTATGACAGATATCGATATCGTGTGAAACCCATTCTTCTTTACTGGCCATTATCTGAGTTTTATACGGACTCCAGTCTAGAAAACAAACTAGACAAATAAACAAAAGTGATGCTGTATGACATGATATATAGATGTGAAATTGTCCCTAATGAACCAGCTTCAGGTCGTCAACTTTTTTTTTTTTTTTTTTTTTTTTCTCTCCGTGAAGTGGCCCATGTAACTTTGGAGCCCATCAGTCAGAACTGTACCCACAGTGCCACAACCCCACTAGACATGCCCGTGCTAAATATCTAAATATTATATCAGATCTTGCACTTGAAGAAAACAATCCATGCACATTATATTGGTCTGGTGTGATCAAGTTTTCCTGGTGCTATTTCCACAACTTCCTTCTGGAATTTATTTCTTAACTTCCCCCTAACCTCCTTTGCTTTTTTACTTGCATAATTATGGTTGATGTCCCTTCAAGCTATGTTTCACTCTTTGAAGCCCTTCCCCTACCACGTTTTGGTTGCCTCTCAGCCAGCCTTGCAACAGTGGCTAACATGACTACAGCAAAAATGGAATTTTTACAAAATCTGAGCATCCTGCAGGACCCTTAAAGCACAGAAGTCCCCACATTACCAATTTAGCAAGTCAGCAGTCACTGTGGAGGGGCTTGCCTCAAGGCCCTGTGGACACCTATCGCCAGTGATAATTGAAAACGGGCTTTAAAAAAAAAAAAAAACAAATCCCTGATTTCCACATAACTCTATTTCAATCCTTATGTCCCCTGCAGGGAACAGATTGTTAATTAGGTTTATCTCCTCATCTGTTATTTATGCATTCTGTCTGATCATGGAAGGCTGCCAGTATGTGGGGAGGAGCTGTGTCTGCACACACATGAACACTCACTGGACAGTGTAATTTGGCAATATTATAATGGGATGGACACAACAGGAGGACTGAATAATATGGTCACCTGTGTAATTGACTTTGAGTTGACCTCTTGTGTTCTTCTTCAAAAGCTCAGAGAGTTCTTAAAGAAGATCAAGGTGCACCAAGCATTCAAGGATCCATGTGTGTGACATTGAGTGCTCTGTTTGGTTTCCCAGTCCCATTTTAGACTTTGCTAATGCGGTTATATGTCACTTTAGCTTAGTGATTATGATGGGTAACAGGAGTTTTGATTATGTGAAGACCAGCTGTTAATTACAGTTCATGTGTTGTGGTAGGTGTAAAAGGAATAGTTTGACATTTTGGGAATTACGCCTCTTTGCCTTCTTTGTAAGAGTGAGATTAGAAGATTGATGCCACTTTCATTGTCTGTCCACTCGATATTGAGCTAGAGCCAGCTAATGGTTAGCTTAGCAAAAAAGACTGCGGAAGCAATGGGAAACAGCTAGCCTGGCTCTGTCCAGAGGTAACAAAATCTGCCTCCCAGCACTTCTAAAGAACACTAATTGATATGGTATATCGTGTTTGTTTAATCCACATAGAAACAGAAATGTAAAACAATATGTTATGTTCCAGTGAGGAAGTCATTGGCCTGGCTTTTGTTCGGATTTAACAAACAAGATGTATAATGTGTTAAATATTGAGTTTAGAGGTGCTGATAGGTGTAGTTATGAACTTTAGACAGAGCCAGACAAGCTGCTTTCCCCTGTTTCAAGTCTTTATGCTATGCTAAGCTAATCGCCTGCTGGCTCTAGCTTTGTATTGACTGATTGTATAGACATGAGGGGATTTCAATCTTCTCATCTAACTCAATGTGTGTATTTTAGTTCCCAGTTGCTGCCCAGTTCTTAGTGTTTAACTATTGTTGGCTTTCTGCCATGCTGTGATGGTGACTGGAAATTGCAGTGGTCCATCTTACTCTCAGGTGTTCCCCTGAGCACTGGTCCGTTGGATTCTTTTTCTCTCTCTCATATGCTCTTCCAATACAGTTTGGTTTACCTCCTGTTACTCTACCACACACTGCAACGTGGGAGTACAAAAGAAAGTTCTTTAATGAACAGGGCATTTATCTTGTTGGTCTCTGCTCCTCTGGTGTGTCTCCTTAGTGTGGCTGCCAGAGCTGAAAGCCTTTGTTTAGCACTCTCCTGGGCCTTGTATATGGACATTCAGAGGCACTTCTTTAGTAGCCAGGACCTGACATTGACCCGTTCACCCCTCTGTAGTGGAGCCATCTTACTTACTTTGTGTGTTTTCTTTATATTGGCTTCAAATTGTGGTTTCCACTGAGGATACTGGCTATGACTTGCCTTGCTGAGCTTGTAGCTGAGAATGCCTGGTGTTATCATTGCTGCGGCGCATACCAATTTATTGGATCCATGTCAGTTTAGTTCAAAGTCCGATAGTAAGTGGCCTCTTCTAAACTATCACTCTGATGTCAGCATTTTGGTGTCTAGCTCATCTTTCCATTTCTCCACATTGTGCTTACTGGACAATTGTTTGAGTCTTCATCAGTCTCGAGTTGTGGTGACAGCGGTTGTTTGAACATTTGTTAACTATCGGTTTTCAGTTTGTGTATATCTATAATATTTCTCTCACACACAGGCAGAAAAAAAGGCTTGCAGTGCAGCAAGTTTTGAAATGGCATGCTCATTTTGTTACCTGCTTTGCAAACGACCTGTGGGACTCAATCTGCAGTCTCTTCTCAGTTTCTCTGCTCCCTCCTCCTCACTCTCCTCACTCGATACCCAACTTATGCTTAATTAGCAATTTGTTAAGGACACTGTTTCCCTAGGGTCCCTGTGGTCTCAAAAAGCACAACATTAGTGCGGGCTGACCTGAAAAAGACCCCAAGCAAAGTGCGGACAGAGGCAGAGAAACAGTGGAACAAAGGATAATTATGAAGGGGTGCAGTGCAGGGGGAGTCACAAGGGAATTGGTGTCTTGGGATGGACAAAATAGTCGTGTTTCACTATGGGAATCGCCTCGGCGTGACCAACTATGGAAGCTGCAATGACACCACGTCTGTCCGTGACAGACAGGTTGAACTGTGCTAGGGCCACGCCCCCTCATATAATCACAGTCGACCAGCTTCTTACAAATCATTCTCGCTTTCTTCCCGTGAAGAAACTATACTAAGCTCCCTCAGAGCTTCTAGGCTAGCTTGGTTGGTTATCTGCTACACAGTTCACAGACGGACCGTTAAGGACTATGTTGCCGAACGCAGTTCCCGACCCAGTCTGGATTTGCTGAGTAAGTACTTCGCAAGAAGTTTTTACCTTGTGGTTACACAGTTTGAAAGCAGGGTCCGCGTCAAGGCGAACTGCTCTTCTGTAGGCTAGTTGGTATTTGTTTATCGGTTGCTTAGCTGTGTAACTCTTTTACCCTCTGGCTAAAGCGTTACGGCGAGCCTCCCTGGGTTTGGTTAGCATTCGTTTGTTAGCCGGACCGGGTACCTTGAGTGAGCTAACGTGTTACGACGGGCTAACTCTTTCGGTACACGGTTAATGTTAGCTCGGGCTAAACCCCGTGTGCTAATCTTGCTGACAGGCTAATGTGTCACAACGCTCCTGCTAAAGTTTTTTCTTCTTCTTTTCGTTTTTCTTCCTTTCCAGTCACAATGTCCTTTGCAGTGGCCCCCGCCAAAGGGTCGTAACCGAAGGCTAGTGAGGCTGTATCCCGCGTCATGTGGGGCATCCGTCTCGGACAGGGACCGTCACCCGATGTGCATAGCTTGCATGGGCGCTAAACACGCTCAGGCAGCGCTGGCTGATTCTCAGTCGTGCACCCACTGTGTGTCAATGCCAGAAAAGATACTGGAAAGGCGACTGAGGGTGGGGGTGGCCAACAGTCATGACCCATGTCTGTCAGGAACCACCCCGAAAGCCACAAACAGTACCCATCAGCCGCGAGCTACACCTAGCTTGAGGACCACAATGGAAATAAGTCCTGGACTTTATTGTGTTTTTATCCTCGATTGTATTTGATGTCTTTTTATTCATATGTAAGGCATTCTTGATACAATTAAATAAATCAAATCAAAAAAAAGCAGGGCGGACATGATGGACGAGGAGACCCCGGACATGCCTCCACTTTTCGAGAATGTACAGATATGCAGTGTGCTCTCTAAATGCAGTGACACTGCTGGCTGCATACCACACTCAGGGGCACCTAACCCGGTCCTCTGGGACGAAATCTGTGTGGTGAACGACCTTGTGCTGCGCTCCTCATGTAGTGCAGTGCAAGGCTGCGGCCATGTAATGGGGCTTGCAGTCGCAGGTGAGAGGGTCTGGTGGTTGAACCTCTCGGGCCTGAAAGCAGAGGTCATGGACACAACATACAACCCCACCAAAGGTCTGTTTGGTCCAGCTCTAGAGAAAATGAGAGAGGACAGCACCCTCAGAAAACAGGAAGGCGAAGCCTTTGACCTCTGCCTGCCCCAAAAACACACCCCCCGCCCCCAGCAGGGACAGAGAGATGGCTTTGCTGCAGCAGCAGCGAAGGTAGAACACGGAACTGCAAGGCCACAGAGACAAGCTGCTGGTCAACAGACTAGCCAGCAGTCTCGGTCAGACAATCCCAGGCCGTGGGGGAAACACTCCTTCGCTGCTGTGGCAGCAAGGAGTCGCCCCTCCCACCCCGGAGAGGGGAAGAAGAAGCGTCCAGCCTAACCTCCCAAGCTTCTCCCTCCACCCCTCTTACAAAGAGGAGGAAGAGGTTGGAGATGTAGAGCAGAGCCCCGAGGTTTGTGATTCAGGGGCCCTGGTGTTTCACAGTTCTCCACGGGCCCCCCTATCCAAGAGGAGGAGAGTCAGGGGCAGAAAGTATCCCACTGTCACCAAGCACTTTCACCATGTTCAAAAAGGCAACAAATAAAGCCTGCATTCTCGCATCCAGGCGCAGAGCCAAGGGCGAAATGCTCCCCTCAAAACAAAATAAAACACACAATAAAACTGACCCTACCTGTCTGCAGTTTGCCCCAGAGCTCTCTAAAGTCTGTTTGCGGCCCAACCCAGCCTTTGTGCCGAAGGTGGTGGAGTCAGCCTACAGGTGTCCCTCGGTGGAGCTCTTGACTTTTCACCCACCTCCTTTCTCCTCAGGAGAGGAGCAAAGACTTCACATGTTATGCCCTGTCCGGGCTCTGCACATGTATGTGAGTCGGATGGCTGGGTTCAGAAAAGCGGATCGGCTGTTCGTGTCCTGGGCTACTCCCCATAAGGGCAAGCCATTGTCCCGCCAGAGGCTGTCCCGCTGGATTGTGGAGGCCATATCATTGGCCTATGAGTGTAAAGGTTTGCAGGCCCCACAGGGCCTGGGAGCTCATTCCACAAGGGACATGGTCACTTCATGGGCCCTTTTCAGGGGTGTGTCAGTGAAGGAAATTTGTGCAGCGGCAAGCTGGGCTACACCTCACACTTTTGTGAGGTTTTACAGGCTGGATGTTTCCGACGTCCTTAGCACAGGCTGTGCTGGAGGCTACGGCGCCGGGGTCAGTGTGACTCTTGGTTCAATATGATTTTGGCTTCGGGAGATTAATGCAATCAGGGAGTGGTCTATATCTCCCATAGTGAAACACCGAACAAAGTTAGATAAAGAACTTTAGGTTACTTAACGTAACCCCGGTTCTTTGATAACAGAGTGAGGTGTTTCACCAACACGTCCCTCCTTGCAGAGACACAGAAAGAAACCTATCTGGAATGATTTGTAAGGAGCTGGTCGACTGTGATTATATGAGGGGCCGTGGCCCTAGCACAGTTCGACCTGTCTGTCACGGACAGACGTGGTGTCATTGGAGCTTCCATAGTTGGTCACACTGAGGCGATTCCCATAGTGAAACACCTCACTCTGCTATCAAAGAACCAGGGTTACGTTAAGTGACCTAAAGATTTCTGTTGCTATTTCGCAACTTTTGAGTTGAAAGCATTTCCCAGGATGAGCAAACATCTGAGCACACTCCAAGGATGCGTAGGAGTTTTAAAAAAAAATCTGTAACAGTCTACTACATGCACAGACACACATACATACACACACTTAGAATACAGCTGCTTCCACTGTAGGATTAAAAAAAAAAGCACTAGAAATAAAAAAATCCTCATCTTACCAACATATTAGTTGGAAATACATCTGTATCTCATACTGTTGGTCCCTTTTTGCCCTGCTTGTATGAAAGAGGGGAATTAGCTTGATGATAAAGTGATTCTGATTTAGATGATTTTGTTAATGGAAATATAAACTGTGCCATATTTTGGTTCCTATAATAGTTACTCAATTAATAGATTCATAGAAGAGGAATTGAGGGCAATTTTCATAATTGAATGTCAGAATTTATTTTATTTATCAGGTAAAAATACAAAAGATTTGCTGGTTACAGATGCAATGGTCTGCTTGTGTTTCACTGGAAATTGAGAAGATTTGGAATTTTTGACTTAAACAACAAACAATTTGAATTTGCTCGTACTCCAGTAACTTGGGATGGGTATTTGCCATTCATTTTGTCATTTTAAAAATGATTTCTGATATTTTTATTGACATTCATATATTAAATAGACAGATACATTGATATTAACAACTTTGTAGTTAGTTGACTCCATATTCTGCTTTAGAATTAAGGAACTAACCCCTTTTGTCTCCTCACAGCGAATTGAATTCCAAACTACAAGACACTCTGGAGCAAATAGAGGTATGTGCCTGCCTTCCTGCTTAATCTCTACTTCTGTTATTTGAGGGCACTATCAGTGAAGAGACTTTTAGCAGTGAATAAGATTATGCTCTAACCTTGTTCATTTTCCAGAAGCCCTCATCTGAAAGAAGCAATTTATACTTCATTTTGACATTTTGATAGTTTGCCTTTCTCATTCTGGGTCTGCCAAATATTGACACATTCAGAAAGGCATTATTGTCAGTGTGCAAGCACGGTAAATTATATCTGTTTCATCTCTAGCTGCGTCGTGATATTGGGTGTGATAAATGGTATGCAAAGCAATTTTCTCTGCACCACTGCTGCTGCGCTTGAGTAGATTAATTACTTACAGTTCCGTCTGTACACAAGAAACAGCCGTGCATGAACACACACCTACGTAGCCATGCGGCAAGGTGCTCGTTTGTTTACCTGTCAGCATGAGTTTGTGAATAAGCAAAGCACAACACTTCCACAGACACACACACCAAGAGTAAAATTTTAGTATCTAACACCTTCATCCTAAGAATGCTAAAAGCCCTAAAAACTCAAATATATATACGTAACATATACAGCATATTCTGTGTGTAATGCATTACATAATAGAGATGTCATTGGTTGGCTGTCAGCCTGGTGCGTAACATCCCTTAATTTCTAACTGTTTTCTAGTTGCAACACGTCATCAAACACAGCAGCCCCGCTGCCCCCAATTCAGTAACCTAACAGTTACTAATTTGTGTGGACGTACACACACACACACACACACACACACACACACACACACACACACACACACACACACACACACACACACACACACACACACACACACACACACACACACACACACACACATCCAATTGCCCTTGGCCTCGTGTGGTAGCTAAACACCTGCATATCTATATCTGAATCCCTGGTCTTAATGTTGATAATCGCTCTCTTTTCTTTTCCTTTTGTCATCTATCTATTTCTGGCTCCAGGAGCAGCTTGATGTCGCCCTGTCGAAGACTTGTAAGCACTTTGATGTTTCCCACTACACCAAGGTCCAGCTGGCCTACACGCTCCTTGGCAAGACACAGGTCAGTGGTTTGACATGTCTACAGGGCCACGGGGAATGGCTAAACATGACTGGATGTGATGGTCCAATTGTTGTCATCACTACGCCATATGTCCTTTTGTTTGACTCTAGTCTTTCTTTGATTGGGGATTTTTTGGAGGGGATTGGATGTTCATCCTGGCTGTTGCTCTCCTTAACTTTATTTCAGGGTTGTGTGCATTCAGTCGGCAGTGCTGTTTCCTTACTTTTCCCACCATTTAGATTAGAACAGTATAAAAAAAAATCTCCCACAGACAGGCTTGTAAACCATCAAGGGAAACGAGAATGTAATTTGGTTTATTGAAGTTTCTCTTTTTCTTTTTTTTTTTTTTTTCCCCCTTTTTGCTTCATTGGATTGTTTTCACTCCAGTGAGTGAATTCAAGGTCTCCTCATTGGAGAAGAAAATATTTTAGGCCACAGGGCATGCATGCCATCATTTGTGATTACCTTATGCTCTGCTTACTGTCAATCAATTGACACCCACAGAACTCACCCACAAGAAGGAACAGAGTTCTCCAAAACAATAAAATAATAATCTTTGGATAATATAACATAAGCACTCAAAACATTAAAACAGCTGAGGCGATACGGTCAAAACATGTTTGATTGTGACATTTTTTGCTGTTTATTTAAAACTGTAGAACATTTAATTTTAAGAACAACATGAAGACAATATTGTAGTTTCTGTTAAAAATGACTGAAGAGAAATATAATAGACCATAACCTTAAGTGACACAAATATTATCTTTTATCACTAGGGAATTTCTTTCATACTCTCCTCATCACTTCTCATATCCCATTCCAGCCCTCATATTTTTGGTCAGAAAGTATTAATCTCTCATGCTATGGCCTCTCTCTTTAATAACCCATACACTACACCACCATGTCCAACAGCTCACTTGGCCCTGATCTCTTTGTTCTGCTTTGACTTGCATTTCTTCTTCCATTTCTCACCTCCCTGATTTATCCTTTTATGCTATTTTTTTCTCCAACTCCCTCCTCCAGTGTACCAGTGCTCTCTGGTATGGGTAATCATGAACTGAGATCTATATTATTGGGATTATAAATGTTGTGCTTACATAATCTTTGTCATCCTTAAAATATTTATTACTTTCCTACTCCAAGAAGTAGGATAATTTGTGGCCCAGTTATAGCTGAAATGAGTTGCCATCCAACTATGCACGGTCATTTTGAGCAATGATGAGGCTGCCATGTCTGAAAATAACATATTTCGGCTAAGTTTATATTGACTTTGGGATTCCACAAATGCTGTACCATTCCTTATTCAGCATTTTGAGCCCCTGCACCTCCTGCACTGGCACATTTTCGTTGAGCCTACAGGTGAATGTAATATGTAAAAAGCCTGTGAGGGTTTAGTGCTCAAGGATTATGGTGGATGTTGGAGCTGGGCCAGATTGTACTAGATAGATGTAAATGGATGGATATACTTGCCAGTCTAATATTGAGGTACATTGAGTATGAATGCCATGTTCTGCAAGCATGGCATTTTACTGTACAGGTTTAAAATGTTATATTGCCAGTGTAAATTCTGTGAATTGATGGCATAGACGTCTACAAAGCCCACCACAACTTAACCCCCTCCTACCTCACTGACATCCTGCACCAGCATACTCCTACCTGCATTCCTGCAACCTCAGATTAGCTGACGCCAACCAACTGGGGGACAGGGCCTTCTCCATTTTTTGCCGATTTACAGTAAAAAAAATAACTTGTTGAATTGACTCTTGACCCAAGCAACCAAAAAGAGCCTCATTCTCATCCTGGCACTCACACACAACGCACATATTCTGTCATTGTTATTCGAAAAGCCAATGTTGATGGTAATAAATAAGCTGTATGCCTCTTGACATTGAAGACATCCTTGAGGTGGAAACTGAGTCACCAATGCTTGTTGAGAATGAAGTGTTGTTGTTATTACTGTTATAATGAGCATTTTCAGACTCAAAAGCTAACTAAAGAGTTGTTCTTGACTGCCTCTTGCCACTGCCCCTAAGGGCTTGTTGTTGCTTTCCTTCTACTTTTTTCTTTTGCATGCACTGAATCAGTTCTTCACACCCTCTCTGCGTATGTGTTTCTCACAGTCAGCTATGATCTTTGTCTGAATCTTCGCTTTTACTGCAGTCTTTCTTTTTACTGCAGTAAGTGAACACACACATGCACAAATGACCACTTTTAATCTGACACTTTTCAGTTGGATACATAAATGAACTGTGTCATCCAAGAGGTAATTGGCATCACAAGGGTCTTGACCTACAGTAGCATACCACCTCAGACCATTTGCATTTGTTTATAAGTAACTGCAGAACAATAAGTCTATTTGCAGTTGATTGATAATTATATCGAAAGATGTTGGTGATTATTAAGATGTGAGTTGCTATAGTTACCTTCCTTTTTCTTGTCTACAGTCCATACTTTGTACAGCCGGCCATTTTCATGGTGTTTTTTTGGACGTATGAAGTGAAAGAAATTTTGAAATTACATTAGTGGCAGCAGGTAGTTTGAATGGATGGGGGCAACATTCTGTGGTCATGAGCTTGCAGTAAGACAATCATAATTGCACTGCAATTACCCTATGGGGCTTTGCTCAACACTGTGCCCATGTCTCCTGCGACTTTGGTGTCCTCAATTCACTAGGGTCCCATAGCGAGACTGTGGGTGAGAGCTGCAAAACAGAAAATGATCATAAATGTAACTAGAGAAAAAGGGAATGGACTTGAATTGTCAAGGCATAAACAGAGCTTGAGGCTTGATGTTCCACAAACTAAAACTTTTAGTTGCAGTGCTCCGACTTCATGGAATGAGTTGCAAAAGCAGCTAAAATTGCAGGTTTTTATTTCACATACTGAATTCAAGTCCTACCTACATCAAATATACCAACATGTCTGCACTTGTTTTTAAAATGTGATTTTCTGTTTTTTATTTCTTATTTATTATTGCTGTTATTTGTTGTATGTTAAAGGAACACGCCGACTTATTGGGACTTTAGCTTATTCACCGTATCCCCCAGAGTTAGATAAGTCCATACATACCCTTCTCATCTCCGTGCGTGCTGTAACGCTGTCTGACAGCTCCACCGGTAGCATAGCCTAGCACAGAACATGCAGGTGAATGGTTCCACTAATCCTACTGCTCCGAATTGTGACAAAAGTGACAAAATAACGCCAACATGTTCCTATTTACATGTTGTGATTTGTAGAGTCACAGAGTGTACAAAAAACAACGTAACATGAGACACAGCCATATTCTAACCGTAAACAAACCGGGAACTATATTCTCAGACAGGCTTGCTGCAAAGCAAATCATTCCGCCCAAGTACTATATTCTTCCGCCTGAGAATATAGTTCCCGGTCTGTTTACGGTTAGAAGATGGCTGTGTCTCATGTTACGTTGTTTTTTGTACACGCTGTGACTCTACAAATCACAACATGTAAATAGGAACATGTTGGCGTTATTTTGTCACTTATTCGGAGCAGTAGGATTACTGGAACCATTCACCTGCATGTTATGTGCTGGCCTGATGCCGCTGGAACCGTCAGGCAGCTTTACAACACGCACGGAGATGAGAAGGGTATGTATGGACTTGTCTAACTCTGGGGGTTACGGTGAATAAGCTAAATTCCCAATAAGTCGGCGTGTTCCTTTAAAGTGTATTTTTTATGTGCTGCCTTCTTGGCCAGGGCTCACTTGTAAAAGAGATTTTAATCTCAATGTGATTTTTTTTTTTCCCCTGGTAAAATAAAAAATAAATAAAATGGTGGAGCAAGATTATACTGTAGATATAGATATTTTTTAAATCATGGTTAAGAGCAATGTTTGGATTTACATGCAAAGTTAAATCCCTGATTATTAATGATAAATGAAGAAATCCTACTTTGCCATTAATAAGATGTGCTTTTGTTTTTTTTAAAGCTGCTCTACCATACATGGCCATACACTTATATACCTCTGCCATTTGTTCCTTGCTCTTTTTGCTTAATTAATGACACTTTCCACAGCAAACAGCTGGTTTTAGCGATGTGAATTATGGAAATAGAGGCAAAATTGCCCATTTTCACTTGGACTTGAACATTGCAGTTCCCAGGAGACAGCTTTGCCCATTTTCCCTCATGCCACATTGTGTAGCTAACATATGTCTGCAAATAATTCTAAATATCAAGTATACAGCATGTCTCCAAGAAGTTTGATTTGCAATTTCCCTGCTGTTTGCCTTTTTCACAGATCCG
Source organism: Sander lucioperca (assembly GCF_008315115.2). Lineage (NCBI taxonomy): Eukaryota > Metazoa > Chordata > Actinopteri > Perciformes > Percidae > Sander > Sander lucioperca. Next base: position 21,136,740 of record NC_050188.1, read on the forward strand.
CATTGGCAGATGACAGTGTCATTTAACATAATTGTTTTCACAACAGTGTGTTTGGCTCTCTCTGCAGACTGCTATGGACCAGCTGCACATGCACTTCACCCAGGCCATCCACAACACGGTGTTCCAAGTGGTGCTGGGATATGTGGAGCTATGTGCCGGAAACGCTGATACCAAATTCCAGAAGATGCAGTACAAGGACCTGTGCACGGTAAGGAGATGAGTGTGTGTGTGTTGGTCTGTAGGTTGTCAATTTATTCCACCACTATTCACCCACTCTGTCTGCAAATTTAACAGTCAGATTTGCCCAGACAAGGTTCAGTTCCCTTTGCTAGATGCCAGTGTGAAGACTAACCCCTTCAGTGAAAACTTATTAAAGAACAAAAACACCACCTGCAGAGTGCTGTGATGAAAGGACATATGACACACACTTTGTTACTCACAGTATGCCTCTAGCTTTCTTATTGCCTTGAAGCCAAGCGAAAAATACCTTATTTCTTGACAATGGGTTCCACAAATTCTCCTTAATAGAGTGAAACAAAGGTGTAGAGGAGAAAGTAAATCAGAGAAAGGAAAGACAAGTATATCCTAGTGTAGCCCCTCACTATGAGATAATTAATCTTGCTCACAATACAGAACCAATGCACTGCAGCAGCAGCATTTTTTGATTGGGCTCTCCATACTGGCCCACACGCCTCAGTTCCCTTTCTGTCTTTTTCTTTCCCTCATCAAAATAAATGTTGCATTGACCAAGTTATGGCTTAGAACTTGGTCAATTCATCATTAATTTGCTGGGAGTGAGTTTTTCCCCCCAGGGGCTGTGACTGCTGTTACAGTCTGACCTACAGTGTACAGGGGAATACAGAGGTATAGGTAAAGGTTATCCCTGCCTGATCAGAGGGTACAATTTGTTTCTTTACAGTCTCCCCTGAAATGTCAGCTGTCATAGTTTTTTTTACTCCCTGACCCTCTAGCTCCTTGCTGTCTGACTGCACAGCTTTTACTAGGGGCATTGCCAGTTGTGCTTGTATGTACAATGGCCTGCCCTTTACCTCTTACCTTTGTGCTACCTCTCCTCTGCTTCTCTTCTCATCTCTTCTTCCTCTGCTTCCTGCTTCTTTTTTGTCTGTTTATGCATGTTTTGCTACCCCTGGTTAGGAAGTGGCATTGAAGGAGCAATATTCAATTTATAGAGCTGGGGGTTCAATGGTTCAGGGGGGTCAATGGTAGCCTCCATTCAAGATGGCTGGCAGGATGTTTTCAGTGTAGGAGCTGAATCAAATATTTAAATATAAGTTTCTCTGTCACTTCAAACTAGGTTTGAGCACATTTTTTCACCAAGAAAAATGTTTTTTTTTAAAGTGGGATTTCAATAAATATGAATTTGCTTTGTTTACATTGATGGCCAAGATAGGCATGCAGCAATCACTCGTACAGTAGCACACGGTGTATGCAATTCTCCACCAGATGACTGTGGATTTAATGAAGTGATGCTGATTAAATGTTAATTATATCTCAGTTGTGGTCTGAGAAGGAGTTCTTTATCATTATTGTGGGGTGAGAGCTTTCTTGCAAGGACATTTGGCTTGTTAGCTTGTCCAGTGGCAGCTGTTAGAAATGATGTACTCTACTCCTCTTTTTCTTTTACCAGAGTGTCTATGAGTGCATCAGACAGTGACACTAGATATACTGTACTACAGGATTCTTGATAGTAATACCAGTTTATCAACAATCCAATTTGCTTTTTAAATCTTATGACCATATAGCTTAAAGTGCATGACCTGTCAAGGTACAGTATCAGTGCAAGTACTGATATATACTCTATAATATATACCTTAATTATATTTCAGTGGTAAATAAGGTGCAACATTACAGTCAACTCAGTCAAAAATGTTAAAGCTTTTAATCTTTAAGTCTTCATAGTACTGCATCACCATAGAAACCCTCCTGACACACTTCTTTTTTTTTTTTTACTGCTTTTCTGACTTTTTTTTTATAGCACTTTTCAGATATCTATTTTGTTAAATGTATTTCTATGTAGCTAAATGTATCCTATTGTATTTTCTTCTTTTATGCCCTCTTAAACATGTAAGATGTGTATCTAGAAAGGCGTCCGCCAAATAAAATGTATTTGTATGTATTATTATTATTATTATTATTATTATTATTATTATTATTATAATTATAATAAGAGAGTAGTGGCTTCCTGGAGAGTGTCTCCATGAACGACAGCTGTTAATATCTAAGTTGGAATTTTTTCCAAGAGACTTTAATGTGCTACTGTCAGGGAGTAATCCACCTCAGCTAAAGTTTGAGATTGAGTTATGATGGTAAAAAAACGGAGTAGACAACAAAGCTTCATATATAAATTACACTTGTTTTTAATCCGTTATCTTAAATAAATTTTGAAGAATGAGATAAGACGCAATACCAGATAAATTGTTTCAGATTCTTTTTGCTTTAAGGTGTACGTTTTCACAGACTAATATTCCTCACATGAGTCTCTTTTTTAGTAGGAAAATGACTACTATCTTTTACACACTTTTGTGATGTTGTATGTAGTTCATATTCGGTTAAACAAAACAAACTTCCCTTGAGCTGAAGTGACATTTAACTGTCTATATCTTTTTGTTCTTGTCTCTTTTTTGTTTTGTTTTTTCCCATGGACTTAACTGCCATTAGGCTTACTGGAAATCTGTGTCATGGATCCCCTGAAATAATGTGTGCATGCAACTGTACAGTAGTTACAGACGCATCCTAATGTTTACTTGTGTTTGATAGATATCCTGCCAGCACTGCGTGTTGCGCCTGGGTGATCTCTCTCTCTCTCTCACACACACACACACACACACACACACACACACACACACACACACACACACACACACGCTCTCTCGCTCTCTCTCTCTCTCTCTCTCTCTCTCACTAACTTTAGATTGATGGCATGTGTCTGTACACTCTTGGCTGTGTCATGATTGATAGGGCAGCACATCCACACACATGCGCACACTCAAATGAAGAGGCATGTGAACACCCATACACAGTTCATTTGTGTCGCTGACAGCATTTGCAGTCTGTCTACAGAAACTTTTATGGAGAGATCAAGTGTTTTGCTTACTTTTAGTCCTTATGGTAGATTATTGTATTGAAGACACTTATCTACCTGCCTCTACAATGTCAAAAGGAGAGCCAACCGAAGTACCCATGTGAAATATGTGTCTATGTAGCTCATGTGGTCTCTCTCTTTCAACAAATACCATTGATTTGCTCTTGAGCATGGCATTGGACTCTCACATGCTCCAGTGAAGCTGCTCAGTAGAGAATGTGTTATTGTTGTGGAATTGTATCAATACAAAAGTTGGTGTTTGTGGAGAAGAGCAAACTTTTTCAGCTACTGTTCCCCTATAAATAAAGGTTAAGAACATGTTAGAGCCACATTAGACCTCCTGAACTTGCCTCTTAGTTATGCAACTTAAAATTCAAGAGAAATGGGAACACTCAGAAAGGTCGGTTCTGATTATAAAAGGGTCTTATTAATTTTACATCAACATCTCATCATTATTGGCCAGCCTCATTTCTTATCAATCCCCTTCTCTGTCTGACTTTTCTCCTGATGGAAATAGGACAGTTCACGTTCAGAATCATAGGAGGTTTTCATAGGAGAGAATGTGACTGTAAAGGCTGAATCATATGCTGCACTGCGCTTTCATATTGTATGAACTACAGTAGTTATAGTAATTATATTCATCCAGCCAACTGGTGGCATTATAGACTGAAAAATATTTGGACAGTTGGAATACGCTATTGATTCTGATAACTCCACCAGGGCTGAAACGATTCCTCGAGTAACTCGAATAATTTGATTACTAAAAAACCTCGATGCATAATGATTTGCCTCGAAGCTTTGTTTAATCAATGTTACCAACGTTGTATTGCTCACGGTGTTTCCGCACGGATGATAATTACTGTCGGCACACCGGGCTGACGCTGCTGGCGACACATGCCATGAAGGACGGCGCAGATTACAAAATGAAGAAAGAGCGTAAATAGTGAGGGGCTAAGAGAGGAGACAGGCTGGAGAAAATGACAGAAAGTGTTCAAAGTTTGGAATCAGTTCAAACGTAATTAAAATGATAACTCTGTACAGTGTGTACAGCATCTCAACAGAAAACATTGAAGGCTGATTTATGCTTCGGCGTCGAATCAGCGGCGTACCCCCGCAGACCCCTCTGCGTCGCCTCGAACCCCCCTCTGAGGCCTCCGCCGTAGCTCGACTTGCACCTCTAAAAATTGGTAACCTTGCGTCGAGGCGATGCAGACCGCAAGGACTGTGATTGGTCAACTCGTCCTGTGTGTTGATAGTCGGTGTTTCAAGCAGCCTACTGTGGGGAGTAGCAACATGCTAGTTCACTGACATAAGCTTTGCAAATAAACTCAGACATATTTGGGTTACAGTGACGGGGTTATCCGTTTGTAAAGTGTCTATATGTCAGTAACATTTTGAAATTAGCACTTCACCAGCAAGCAGTACTTTGTGGGCAGTTGTGCTAAAGTTTGCTTGCTAACATAACATAAACTGGCTGGCAGACACCTCGCAAATAACCTCAGACTTATTTTCTGGTTACAGTAACTAGGTCAATGGATTTTACTATGTCTATTTCTTGAAACTTTTTACAAAATCTAAGCAAGAAAAGGCCAAACAAATAAGATTAATATTTTAGCACGACAGTCTATGGGATTTGCCATTCTGAGTACCGTTTTGGTGGTGAGCGACACAGACAGGCGACACCCCCTAGCGTTATGGCGGTGAAATGCACCGTGATGCAAAGCAACCCCGACGCAGAACTCCGAAAGGGTCACGACCATGAATGTATTAGGGTCACGAGTCACGACGCTGTAGGAGCGACAGCATAGCTATGGCGTGGGGTTGACGCAGAAGCATAAAACAGCCTTGAGTCTAACTTAATCATCCATTCCACGAAGCGGACCCGACAAAAGTAAATCACAGAGTCGTATGGACGATGAAACTACACCAAATACAACAACTACCAAAAATAAAGACAAGACAATACCAAATAATAATAATAATAACCACAATTTGATCTAAAGAGCCGACTTGTTGACTATCCCTTCGGAAAAACAGCTGATTATTGCACACCATTTTCTCTCTCACTCTCTCTCTTCACGGAGAAACAGCTGATCAACGATCTACTAGTGTAACAGAGCTGTGTGACATTGTAATCAAATATATAAATGAAAATAGGTTGAGTATAACTAATATTTACATATAGGCCTATATACAGATCAGTCTCAGGTTGAAACTTTTAGTTGTGATTTAAGTTGCACAACTTAAGGCAGTGTTTATGTATGTTTATTGTATGCCTTAGTTTGAGGTTGTCATTGCATTTCAGAAAATGTTTTCTTTAAAAACAATGCAATATGGCACTTAAATGCACTTAATTTGTTTAGTTTTTTGAGAGATGATATTGTAAGCAATGTAGGCAATACAAATGCTTTTTCCGAAAATGAAACCAAACTATTGTATATTTATATCTATACTTCAATAAAACAAAAGTATTTCTTATCCGATTAATCGATGGAATAATTGGTACAATACTCGATTACTAAAATAATCAGTAGCTGCAGCCCTAAATTCCACTAAGTCATATTGCAGGCTGTGATGAACATGGCAGCATCTAGAAGCTGCTAGTGAGGCTTTAGCCTTTCAGTGTTGTTTTTACCTGTGTTACACAAAGCCATTAGCTCTACTCATCATAGAAAAATCACCCCAATAATATGAAACGACTGCTCAGTAACCCATAGTGATTCATCCCACTCAATCTTGTGCAGTGTCCCATTATTTTGATATAGGCTGACCTTCAGTGCAGTTGTATATCTGAAAAATGGCTATTTAGCGAGGCTGTGGAGGGGATGCATACACTGTTGCTTCTTCATGTAAAGTAGTGCCATGATTCTAGGCTGGCTTTTTGTGTTTAGTTAATCATAGCTGCTGATAGCTTCATTAAAGAGCAAAACTAATCTACTGCCAAACATTGTGCATCTTATCATCCCAGCTCTTATGGATGAAAATTGGTCTCATGTTGTTTGTTGTTATTACTCTGTCACAGTAGCCATAGACATCTAAAGACTGCAGCTGTTCATGATATCATGAAGTGTTTTTTTATTTTTGAATCTCATGCCAGGATGCCCCATTCATTAGATTTTATTTTCTGTTCCGTTGCTCAGATCATTCTTATGTGTTTCTGGGGAATCTGTGGTTTGAATTACAAAAAAAATGAATGCCTTTAACAAAGACATGTGCAATGAATCTTGTTGTTGCACATGGCAAATTTGTATGATGAAGCATGTTAAAGTAAAACATGAAACAGGGAGCAGATGATCGAAAACGTCCCTCTGCAAAATCCCCAGTCTGGTAAAAGCCCTCGACAACTGCATCATCACAAGCATTTTATAGTGTCAACCATTATTATTTTTATTTAAAAAAAGTTTAAAGACGTTAACTAACAAGTTGAGGAGAAGCAGCAAACCAGTTGTGAGAAAGACCATCACTTTAAGCAGACTGAATTGTCTCTTTACGTTATACATAAGAAATAGGTTTGTCCACTTTTATGTCAATGATAGTTGCTTTACTCTTTACAAATGTGTGCATCAAGTTGTTTTAAGAGTGTGTTTATGTGAGAAAAATGAAGATTCTACTTCAGGAGTGTGTACTGTACTACTCTGGCACAGCAGGTCTACAGATTGCTGACCATGTTTTATGATCTCTTGCAGGTAAATCAGTTTATTCTTTTTTCAAAGGAGAGGGGTGTGATTTTCTTTTCCTAAAGGAAGTGAATCAGCTAAATCAAGGTTACCTACCCTTGCTTGCACATCTTTCTTTCTCTTCTCTCTCTAAAATGTATGGCATTTCTTTCATGTGCACTCCTCCACAAGCCCACACACATAATTTAAAAAAAACACTCAGTGCTTTGTCTTTTCAAAACCTCCCTGACACAGCCTGACATAATGTATGTTATGTGCATAATGATCATGGGTAGCTGTCTTCAGAAAACCAAATGGCTGAAAATAGATTCCAAGCCCGCCTCCTCCAAGCTCTCATCACAGTGCTTGTTTAGAAGGCTGTGTCCAGCAAGGTGGATAAAAAAAGTTTTTTTTTTTTAATCCTTTCCCTGTGTACTGTAGGTGTGACATCACTCTTATGTCAGTTGTAGCATTCCTGTGCACTGCTGCACTACAGCGCACTTCTGTGTCGGTGTACTTCTTCTCATCAAACCCACTAAAGATATACACACACACACACACACACACACACACACACACACACACACACACACACACACACACACACACACACACACACACACACACACACACACACACACACACACACACACACCTCTCTTACCCCCACATCGTCTCCCCTCACTTCAGTTGCCTGGCAACATGCTGCTGTGATATGGTTGACTGGTGGAGAACATGCGATATCAAATATAAGCCTTGTTTTGTCCAAACTGGTTCATTCGCTTACCTATCTGTCCTGTTTTGCTGGAGCCGGTTTGTAACTGATCTTTATCTCTATTTGTTTATTTCAGCTTGGTCTCCCAAGCACTTAATTAATTTATTTTACTGTACATGGAAATTATAATTCTAGCATAGTACCCATAGTAGAAAGTATACAATAGTAATACATGTATTGTTATTATATAATGTCTGTGTTGGTGCTAGAAGTTTGTCATATTTAATATTGGATACCCAAAAATAGTATACCCAGAATACTGTAATATTCTATCTAGTATGAGTTCTATTGATATTGAAGGAGGATTAAAGTTGTTTAGCTGTAACTATCTAACAGTCCAGTGTTATGATTGATATTATACTATAAGCCCTCAGAAAGAAAACACACAAAGACAAGTTTGAAGCAATGATATAATTGAGAAATACAATGTGCCTTACATTCTGTTTCTGGAGAGAGCTTTACCCACTCTAATGAATCATGAAATACTTTTTCACAAAAGCCAAGATTACTTCTTTACCATATTTAGCCATATTGAGAAGTGCACCTGTATATGCTGTTCCTAACATACAGAACTACAACTAGACAGCAGTAGATTTACTTGAATTAGGCCACAGCTCACAGAATCTGCGGTGACATAACTTGAAGAGATATATATGATAGATAAAAGATAATCCTGTTTCTTATTTATTCTGGTATTTTGAGCACAGTATTTTACAGATTTTATATGTCTTATATGTCTTATTTAAGGCTTTCATTTTGCTTTCAAAATGTTAAATGTAATTTTTTCAGCCCTATGGTGTAAACCAACAGGGAGGAAAATAAAGATGATTTGCTAAATGTGTTACAATTGTTCCCTGTCTTACCTGGTTGATACTTTGTTCTGTGGTTGTGGTGTTCATGGCGTTCAAACAGTGGTTATACTCCCTACCAATATCATGTATTGTAATGTTATTGTAGTCAACACAGCTTATAAATGACAGCCAGTATTTGTGTGTAATATTGGAGGTCTACTACTTTTTATACACACCTGACTGCACATCCTGCAGTTGCCACTGGTGTGATAGACTGCTTTTCCTAAAAAAAAAGCCTTAATTACAAATTCCACTTCAATCATTTTATGATTAGTTAATTGTACTATTCACCAACAGTTTGCTGTGGTCGCAGAGGTGTAGAGGTTTGTTGTTTTGTTGTTGAATTGTTAATTTGGAGTTTAGTTGCCAACACATCCTCAGTAAGAAAACAGTAATCACTGGCCATTGTAGTAAAGGTATTAAAACCTCTTAAAGCAGCCATATTATGCTCATTTTCAGGTTCATAATTGTATTTTAAGGTTGTACCAGAATAGGTTTACATGGTTTAATTTTCAAAAAACACCATATCTTTGTTGTACTGCGCCACTCTCTCACTGCTGCAGATCCTCTTTTCAGCTGGTCTCTGTTTTAGCTACAGAGTGAGACCTCTTTTCTTCTTCTTCTTCTGTACTATCTTTGATTGCACTCGCACATGTGCAGTAGCTCAGATGTAGATCATGTCAGCTAGCTAGCTCCATAGACAGTAAAAGAAAGGCTGTTTCTACAACTTCGGTCAGTTACAAGGCAGGATTAGCTGGGAGACTTCTAAATGAGGGTGCACATGTAAGTAGTTCTTTTGTAGATTATGGTGAACTTGTGTGTGTTGTAGCAGTGCTTTGCTATTGAGAATGAGGTAGCATGCTAGCGCTAGCATGCTAGCGTTAGCATTAGCGTTAGCATGCTAACGCTAACGCTACGAGCTAATGGTTGCGGTTAGCCTGCTCGTTTCGGCTTGTGACGTCACAAGCCGTGCCGATTTTGAACAGCTCACCCAGAGACTGAAGGCAGGACACATTCAGAAACTGTATCTCACTCTAAACAGCATGGATGGATTTTTTTCAAAGTTTGTATGTGTGTGGAAGCACCAGAGACACAACATAACACCCCAAATCCCAGAAAAAGTGATTTTTTCATAATATGGGCACTTTAAGTTTGAGTGCAGTTAAAACAAATTCAAGTGAGGATTTATTATACTGGTAAGAGCATAATTGACTATCGTCATTGGAGGGTTTGTTGTATTTATTGTGCTATTGAGAGTGGATGGCTAAAAGTCTGATGTGCATTCAACAGTGAAATGTGTATGAAAGCATCACCTTACCTCCAATATTTGGGGGTAAGGTGATATATTGATATATTGCAATATATTACTAACTTTATTTTAATGTTGACTATATTACTTTTCCACTTTTCATTTGAAATGCTAGAAATGTTTGATTACCGGTTAAACTTTCATATTCAGTGTTGTTACATTTCTGAGAAATTGCTGTTTCAGTTCATAGCATTTCAACACCATCTCTGACAACAGTGCTTGACAGCAGTGGAGGCTGTTGTGCAATGTAGCTGCCTTGGGCAACAGCTCTGTCATTAACATATTTTGAGATGGCGGTCACTACATGATTTCTTGCTGATGGCTTACATTTGTGAATGTACCTCAGATGTCTCACTAAGAACTGTTCTGTTGAGAGATTGTCCTGGCAAGTGGTAGTTTGTCACTCAGGGACACGGACATGCCAGACGAAGGCGTGAGACTTTACTCATGTTAGTTTGTGCACAGTTGGGGTCATTATTGCAATGCACTGTTTTCTCCCTCAGCAACCGTCCGTTTGTGAAGTTTGTGTTTATATTTCCAATGCTTTTGTGAAAGGAAACGCAGGTCTGACTGCAACCGCTTATTTATTATCATCGTTTAAATGAAGTAAAGTGCGGCGGCTGTCAACAGCACTGTTTCATCTGGCAGTGATGAATTTGTCTCTGGACATGTTGACAGGACTCTATTGGCGAGTTATTCGGTAAAGCCTTGAAATGTGTCAGTGGCTACTATTGTGCCAGCTGCACTGTTCTTTGGTGGGCCAACTTTTTATTTAACACACACATTTTTTCCAGGCTTTCTTTCCTCCTAATAGCTCAGTCAAGTGTTAATCTGTTGGATGTGTGCAGTAAAAAAAGCAGTGTGCATCATCCTTCGAGTACTTTCTGTCATACCTGTTAGCTTTCTTGTTTTGGATTCAGCACCACTGGGATATTTTACAAAGCTCAATGCAGTTGCAGTTATTCTATGGGTATGTAGCTAATTATTTATATATCATAAAAAACAAAAAACATAGGTCAACATTATTAATCTCATAAAAGACATACAGAAATAATAAAGTTGCCATTTTATGAAAGCAATACTCTATATGGACGACGTTTCACTTCTGGGATTGTTCAGGTGCTGCCAGAAATTCCGCCGGATGTCCCTCATTTCAGCCGGATGTCCGGTACCTTCCGCTTTCTTTGTGTTGGCATTTTAAACTCTGGTCGATTTATGGACTATGTTTAACTGCTCCTCAGATCTCTGCAGGGTAAATCCAGACAGCTAGCTAGACTATCTGTCCAATCTGAGTTTTCTGTTGCACAACTAAAACAACCTTTAAACTTACACATGTTCCACCAAAACAAGTTCCTTCCCGTGGCTATTTTGCAGCGGCACCGTTGCGCCTTCCGCTGCCCAAGGCGATTGTAATGTCCTGGGAGTGAATAGCTCTGTGAAATTCTTTTGAGAACCCAAGTTGTCATGGTTTGATATAGTATAATAGCTTACCTATTGTGCACCATAGATATTTTACACCCTCTTAATAACATCATTATTTGAATCATTACTTACATTAATTGGCTCTTACATAAGATGTAAGTGTTTCTCGTGACACAAAAAATAGATGTTTTCCAACACAGTGTCCTTGACTGATGAGTATAAACAGGCTTTAATTAGATGAAACAGCTGAGTTGCTCTTTTTTTTTTTTTGTCTCTTGCTGAATCTTGTAATTTATTTTAAAGTAGTCCAGCACTGCGTTTCATAACTCCATAACTTTTTTTCTTTTACGTAAATACAAGCGTATAGAAGTATATGACACAGAAATACTAAATATAACACTGAATTCATATTAGAAAGTAGAGAAGTGCATCAGTGACCTTGTTTTCATCACTTCTCTGTTGGCAGCATATCACCCCGGACAGCTACATTCCCTGCCTGACAGATTTATGCAAGGCATTGTGGGAGGTGATGCTGAGCTACCACCGCACCATGCAGTGGCACGAAGAGCACGACAAACAGGAGACCATTTCAACTGCAGGTAAGAGACTATACCTGTTTAACCCTATGAACTTTGTAATATTTCAAAATGGGGTTATAATAAGTGACATTTCTCCATTTGTTCTGACTTGCCCAAATACAACAAACAGGTGCACAGTTCCCTGTAGAAGCATACAGATTCAGAAATAAAATATACAATGACAACTTCTCACATGTACCAGAGCCCATAGAGAGGGCACATGACTTTATTCATTTTCACTCAATCTCTCCTCCTGTTATTTTAAATCTTGCTTTGTCACCTTCTTTTTCTCTCTAGTTTTTACTCCTAAAACACCATATCTGCTCTCTATACTCTAAGCTGGAAAAGTAACTTGCATATTCTGTTAACAAAAACGTGGTAAAAATTGGGTCAGCTTTCTCCACACGCTTAGGAGTGCCACTCTTTCCTGGCAGTTTGATTTCAACATACAGCAGGTTTATCAGCTATATTGCTCACAGAAAGGAATAATTGAATCATGGTGTATGAAAATAGGACAGAATATTGAATGTGTACTGGTGCATCTGTGCAGCACGGACTGTAGTGGTACGGGTACTGAAATGGCATGTATTTTTTTAGCATTTACTAAGCTCCCTTTTAGTGTAGAGGTCATTAAATGAGTCACTAGTCACTTTCTCTGTGGTGCAATAATACTGTTTTTTTGTTTGTTTGTTTTTTTACAGTTTTTTATGTATTAATTTCTAATTTTCAATATCATTTAGATCCCAAGCTTCTACCTGTTTTACCATTTTAGAAAATAAATAGCAAGTTATCCATTCTTTTTGTACATTTTGTGATGATAACAGTATAAAGTACGCTGACTCTCCACTGGAAACGCCGTAAAGCTGCACTCAAGTTACGGCCCATTAAGAACAGCAAGACGACTGAACACCACATCTGTCCAAACCCAAAGCTTATGTCTGGATCAACAAGAAAAGTCTTGCTTGTGTCGCAGCTTCTAGCCATCCTGCCTTCAGTCAGCCAGATGTGAAAACATCAGCCTCGAGAAGCTCAGTTGTCAAGGCAATACATACTTTGTGGTTTAGCAGTAAGCTCCACAATAAATTGAATTTCTTGCCAATGTAAGAAAAGAAACCATACTGGATTTTGTTTATAGCACTTTTCACCTCATTACTCTTTGTATCATTTGTATTACCAAAGACTTTGTCAGATATTAGCTGCAAATACAAAACTGTCAAATTAGCTGGTACCTTCCTACTGCGTATCGAAAGATAGCTCATTTCCATTTCCTGTACTGTACAGAATTCGTTATGGAAATCCAATGCAAATGGATGAGGATACAAAGATGGTTGGTGACCTGCTAAGTCCTCAGCATCCCTCATTAGATCCTCCTCGACGGGGAAAGGACATACACCATGTTCCCTTTTATAAGGGCCAATCTATCATCTCACGATTTGATTGGCTGTCACCTCTGTCCTCTGTGTAAAGGTGTCCCCCACCCTGCCTTTGTCCTGGCTTTCACCTTTCTCTTTTTGTGTGTGTGTGTGTGTGTGTGTGTGTGTGTGTGTGTGTGTGTGTGTGTGTGTGTGTGTGTGTGTGTGTGTGTGGCGTCCATCCGAGTAATGATTTACTGTACAGGCTTTGTCTCATTTGTTGAAGGGCATGACCTCCAGGCCCTCAGAGTCCTAACGGTTAGACACACTGAAGATCACTCCTTTTTTTTGTCACACACACACACACACACACACACACACATACACACACACACACACACACACACACACACACACACACACACACACACACACACCTCCTACCTCATTGAGATGCTCAAAAAGAGCATCCCATTGAATTTAAGCCAGTGGTCACTTGATATATTAAGCTGGTCAGTGTAATGTTTTAGTAATTAATCTTGCCATTTGATGAAAGGAAAGGTTGTTTCAGGAAGTAATATGGGCCAGGGTCGTATACCTACCTGACAAAATAAATATGCTGCCCTGTCATGTTTTATAAGCCCCGATGGCCCTCAGGCACAGGGGTGGCTCCATGTGTGTGAGAGCCCTTGTGTGAAAGTAAATCCAGAGCATGGGCATGGGCCATGTAGGCTAATATTCAATTCAATTCAATTCAATTTTATTTATAGTATCAAATCATAACGAGTTATCTCGAGACACTTTACAGATAGGTCTAGACCACATTCTATAATTTACAAAGACCCAACAATTCCAGTAATTCCCACAAGAGCAAGCATTTAGTGCGACAGTGGTCCCTTTTAGGCAGAAACCTTGAATGGTGAGGACAACTTCCTGTTAGGGAGAAACCTCAGACAGACTCAGGCTCTTGGTGGGCGGTTGTCTGCCAGTGCCGGTTGGGGGTATGATGAACAGTGGCAATTATAGTTGAAATGTATGTATGCTAGTGTAGAGTTTTCTGTGTTGTCCACTTTAGCATTTTATACATTTTAAAAGTCAACTGTACTTTGTTTTAATTTTTTTTACATCTGCATCATCTGCGGGGATTATCAGACAATATTTAAAATTCCATGTAGTTAGGAATGTGTTTGGTGAAAGCCTCACGTTGCCAGGTATCATACTTTTTTTTCTTCCAGTTTCTCACAATTACTATTTGCTTCCATTTAGAATTTGTGGTGTCATACTCTGTTTTGACTTTTCTGTTGCTAAACTTCAGATTTATGCAAAGTCATGCACATGCTGCTCTTATATGAGTCATAGTTTGAAACCAGCGAGTTTAGGCTCCTGTGGGTGCTTGTCCTGTTTGTCACTAAGAAATTTTTTACCCACAATGCCACCAAAGGTCAAACCCTGGTTACCACCTACACATTGGCAAAGGGTGGCTTTCCCAATAATTTACCTTTTCCTCTCTGTGTTGTAACAGTTTTAATGACCATTTATTAAAACTTTCTAAGTAGATAACCTGGGGAAGCTGTCTACACCCTCACCAGGTCAACAGTGGGTGTTAGCAGCGACACAAACTGCACTGACAGCAACTGCAGAGTAAGGGGGAATAAATGGGGACACACACATTGATGGAAAAGGGGACAAATGGAGAAAAGAATACTTTGTTATATGGAATAAAAACATTATGGATTCAGAAATCTCATAAACCATCAATATACACAGTACCTTTTAATGTTTTTTTTTTAAAGAGATGAACTACTTTGGTAGCTTCTTCATTAGAAACCTCATAATGGCAGACTACATTTTGCAAGCTCATTCGTCACTATGAGACTATAGTTTTAAATCAATTGAGCACAGCCAAGTGCCATGTATAATACTAATCATCAAACTGTTGGGAGCTGTAAATAATGATGTGACTTGTTACCTTTTGAAACGTACCCATGGGCACCTTGGTATTTAAAGTGGGACATGATTTAGACATTATTTAAAAGTTTTTGTAGACAAGGGAATTCTCATTTTTAATTAGAGTACAGCTTTTAGAAACATTTGTTAATATTGTAGTATTAAAAAAGTATGCAATTGATTCTTGCTCTTATTTCTTTTTCCGTTAACAGCCGTACTCTTTTTGGCGCTCCCAGGATCATGTCTCTCTCACCTTGGTCAGGGCTCTGTTTTCACAATCTCAATTTTACTTGTCTTTACCAAATGTTTCTCTTCCTCACACCCCCTCACTCCCACATCGCGATGTGCGCATGCGCGATAGTCACATCGCAGGACGTTGCGATGTGATGTTGACGCTACAACTTCTTTGCTGCTTGATAAAAAAGTAAGCTTTCACCATTCTCCTTTTCCATGATTGTTACCGGCCGACCCTTCCCCTTTAAGACCAAGGGGATAAGCTTCTCCTCGGACCGCGAACCTCCGATGGCGCCATTTTGATGTTACAAAGCCATCACCACCCCTTAGCATTCCATTGACTGCCATTCATTTTGACGTCACTTTGACAGCGAATAACTTTACATCTGAAGCGTTTAAAGACTTTATTTGTCCATTGTTTATTTCTAAAAAAACACGACAATGTATAAAAGGCTCCATTACCTTGTACCTCACGTTATGGCTCCGTAGTAGACGTTTTTGTAAAAATAGGCTAACGATTGTGTCATAACCACGCGACTTACTGTCGCATAGTAGAGGAATTACCGTATAGTACAGGAGAAGCGCGCAGGCAGTTTCGTCTCACATTAGCTGTTTAAGTGTAATTACTAATGTTAACTAGCATTTTAGTTAGCAATAATTGTGTGCTATGCCTATGTGCCTATGTTATCTCCTTACATATACCTACGCTCTCCGTCTCTGCAATATTCGGAATGATTGAGATTTCTCTTGGCACAGCTACCAGAAGACTTACAACTTTCAGACACGTTGCTCACGGCACATTTACGTCGTCTCTCTCAGTTGGAGTCTGCGCAGTAACGCTAGCCATCACCGGAAAAGTGCTTCTAATGGCCTTCATTGGTCTCCGTCCAGAGCAACGGGATCTGTTGGTCCATTATATATATGTCAATGTTTAAGACAGGTGGTCATGTGACGTAATGTTAGTCCGACGGGGGGGGGGGATGTTATGGGAAGTGAGGCTCTCCCGTGTGTAGAAAAGTACCGTAAGTGGCAGCTGCCGCTGACACAGTGATGCACATGCTTTTCCATGGGTAGTGAAGCTACAGTAGTCAGTGTTTTATGTTCGCTGCAAAGACAAACTAAATCACTTGATTAATGCAACGTAATCACGACATATCCCATTTTTCACCGCAGAAAGCTGCTACCAGCCAGGCTAAAGCTATCATAGTTAGCCTAAAGAAACAAGGCGTCTGTCCCAACTAACGTTATGGTTCGGAGCTGCGATGCTGGAAACGTAACACTAATCTACAACAGCAGTCTGTTTCTGATATAACGTAATTTACACTGACTGAAGTGCTCTTGGATACACAGTTTGTTGCAAGAGTGTGACATGCAGGCTCTGCATCCACAGCAAACCAACAATCATGATCAATTTTAATCAATTTATCAAACAACCAAAGCAGGCCCTGCTAGTCGACCACAACCTGAAATTTAGAGGAAGCAACATGCATGCATTATTAATATCATTCACTTTAGCCTGGATTGATATTATATGAATACAATGGTGTCATGTCAGTCAACCAGTGTATTTCTTCCTAATTTCCCTCTCCAAAATCACTTCAGAAGAGTAATCACAGTGCTTACTTGCTTTGGTTTTTGTAAAGCATTAAAGTTCAACAAAGACTGGTTCACATAAGAAAATTTCCTTTTTCCTTTTTATTTTCTTTGTAGATGCACTCCCCTACAAAATCACCCCAGTAGTTGAGAATGATTTAGTATTTATAAATAGGGCTATTTATGTCCTCTTGTCAAAATTAGTCTTTTTTTCATATCGCAATATATATCGCAGGGAAAAAAAATATTGCAATGTAATTTTTTTTCCAATATCATGCAGGCCTAGTGTAAAGTGCTATCTCCTTGTCCACCAAATAGTCTTGTTTGTCTGGTGCTCAAAACCACCTTTATGTATACTTGGTAACAGGAGAAGCTTTCTTTCCCTGTCCCTAGGGGTAAGACAGATTTGGCCATTCGAAGTTAACATGTGAATCATTGTTGTTTAAACAACTGTTATGACTAATTATACTGTTAATGACACAGAGTTTGTGTGTTGATGCATTCACAAGATTATTAACAAAGTTGTAGCTGAAAACATGTAAGCATATTCTAAATATGGTTTTGAGACAAAAAGGTACAAAGTCATTGAGATAAGTTGATGAATGTTAGTAAAAGATGCAAATAAAAAAATAAAGATTTCTGTAGAAGGGAAAACTTCTTAAACAAGTTGTATTTGAAACCGATGATTTATTCTTGCCATTGACAGATTTTTCCCCCACTTGATTCAATAAGATATGTTGTATAAATGTAATGCTAGGCTAAACCTTTTGTTAATATTGACAATTATTGCAGTGGACAATCTAAGGCATAGGCTTACCCACTAATGGTTTTTAAGGGAAGCACATTGTTCCATACTATTGCAGCAAATATAACATGACATGAAATCCTCTTGAGGATTTTTCTCATCTTTGGTGTGTTGAGCCTATTGTCAGAATCTATAATAAGGCTGGGCAGATCCTCTGCTGCTAATTGTATGCCTCAGTAGGATTAACACAGGTCCTGTGGGTAAAGTGGTGGTCTACATACAGACTGATGAAAAAGAACAATAGAGTAAGAAAACCTTGTGATGTGAACTATGCTGCATGGGACAGAGTTTTTCTTCCACTTTGTTTCTCAGTGAGGTGATCAGCTACGGTTAATGTTTAATTGATGATTGATGAATAACGACTAAGAGTTCTCCACCAATTTACCATTGCACTCCTATAACATTGTCAGACCCTGGACAGTCTGAAAAGAAAGTTGATGCAGCAGAACCAGAGTTATTGTCTTTTTTTATTCCACACATTCTTCAGCCTTTGGCAACAAGTAAAAAAGTCTGTCTTTCCTAGTCACCCTTTTTTTTACAGAAGTGGATTACACCAATTCTCCACACTTCTTCCATGATTTCACCAGGAAACCACGCTTTTTCAAGCCGTTATTCCCTGGAGTAAATTAGCCTGAAGCTAATGCTTAGCTACCTGTTCAGGAGGAAATTGGCCAACGGCGTCCTTTTGGGCTCTAAGCTGTCTCCATCTTAGTGTCATTATGAGAACGCCCTCACTGCCACCAATTCTCAAGTAAAAAATGGATAAATTGTTCCCCCTGAAAAATGTGACATAAGTGTATTTGTTGTAAAAACAGGCTAAATGTCATGAGATATTTATCGTCTTGCTCAGAATACAAAGTCTCACCCAGCAGGTTCAGTCTACAGTTGCTCTGTTTTGACTACAGCTTGGAGATTTTTGAGTCAAGTCCAGTTGAGTTATGCGTTTGTATCTTTAAGACTTAAGGTCTTTCAACCATCTCACTGCTTCAGAATAAGAAAAACACTACCCATGATTTATGCCTGTCGCCCTTGTTTTCTCTCACTAATGTACCCAAGCATCATCTGGTTTAATGGTTAATGAAGGGCACTGTGTGTGATCTCAAACACAACGAGATCCACACGGTATTCCGTCAGTGACACATTTATGTTTTCTTCAGTGCTCTTATACTGAAGACTGAAGTCTAAAGTCTTGGAAATTCTTGCCTCTTGAATCTCATCGATAATCTTTTCCCCTGCCGTTGATTCCCCCCCTTTTTTTACTTTGGGTTTTGTCTATAGGGCCATAACCAGAGTTCAGTGTTTCCCACACATAGACTAATTTGTGGCATTGCGCAATACAATCAACAGCGGCCGCCACATATTGCGTTTCGTTATTATTATTTTTTTTTAACGCTATTTAAAACATGCAGCGTATTCGTTCAGCTGCATTTCTTTTCCCTGCTCTCTTCCGTCTCTCTGTCGCTCACACGTCTCTCACACACATACACACACACTCACACACACACACACACACACACACACACACACACACACACACACACACACACACACACACACACACAGACAGCCCCTCCCCCCGTGCACACAGCGTCTCTCCATCAAAACGAGAGAAAGACGGCTGGCGAAATTCACAAGTTCACGAAAGGTTGGTATCTCGTGAACACCTTTACACAATCACACATTAAAAAGTGCTATAAAAATATTTTATATTCTGAATACAATGTTGTCAGTGTGTTAATGTTGGAGTCCCGACCTGACTCTTAGCAAACAAGCGATTGCGCCTGCTTTAGAAAGTTAACTAGTCGCAAGTTTGCGATAAAATGCAGTTGGGTTGTTGAGGTCAAAACACTATATGTAGCAGCTGTGAATGAAATAAACTTATTATAAATAATGTTATGTCATTTTTTTACTCTTACACTGAATGTTTGCTGCTTCAATCCAGATGAGTATTGAAAAGTATTTTCCGTGACTGAAAAATGGAGGATGAGGACCAGCCTGAACCGGAGGTATCAGTCTGAAACAGAGCTGAACAGTCCGACCAGTGTAATTAGTTATGTTATTAATTAGTTTACAATATTTTCAGGCTTCAACCAGTGCTGCTCAAGCAGAAAGAGAGGGTCAGGGAGAGCAGGAGATAGATTAGTTAGGCATGGAAGAAAGAGTAGGAAAGGAGGACAGCATCCAACAGCGTGTCCTCCTCCTCAACCAAACCCCACCCCCCAGGCGCCACAAATTGCTTTCTAATCTGTGGGAAACACTCAAGTTATACGTGTCTCTTCTGGTTAGAAACTGTTGTGTTTATGTATTTGTTGGACTTGTCATTTTGGGTATTATATACTGCACTGGACTAAATGTTGTTTAGTTGCAGTAGCGACTGAGTTGGTCATCCGGGTGCTGCAGTGGGTAAGGAGGCCTTCCTTCCTACAGAGAGAGCCATAATTCAGGCTCCCATGTCCACAAGCATCTTTCCTGATAAAGCATCTTTGTGACACTAAATCCCTTTAAGAGTAGCCCTGTAGCTAGTCTATGTCCTTGACTTTCCACTTCCAGGATTGCTCCGGTGCCACAGGAAATTCATCCAGATGCATGTATTTTTGCTAAGGCTGTCAAACGATTACATTTTCTTAATCGCGATTAATCGTTGAATTTCTATAGTTAATCGCGATTAATCGCATGTTTTATCACATGATTAAAATTCTATTATTTTGCATTTCAGAACTGTTTTTAAGTACATATAATAGAAAGCAATTCTTACCAGTGTATCTTGATTGGGAATCAAATGAATGCAAAGAAAATGACTTTATGAACTTGATTTTAAGATTTGTATTTGTTTATTATATATTTAATCTAGTCACACATTTGAATTAGAGTCAATATTAGGGTTGGGTATTGTTTGGTTTGGATACCGGTGCTAAAGCGGTACTTTTAAAACGGTACTGGTGCCTTAACGGTGCCTGAACCGATACAGTCACACTTTACACCGTTTAGCGTTAGCTGTCAGCATTGTAACCGTGTTTAATTCCAGCTACTAGCTAGCGGTAGGCTAACGTTTTGGTTCAGGCATCGTTAATTATGTATGCGATTCATTTCGATTAATCACAGAGTATGTAATTAATTAGATTAAGTAATTAGATTTTAATCGATTGACAGCCCTAGTTTAAAGAAATGCCAATAAACCAGAGCACGTTTTTCTCCCATCCTGGAACTCTGTGTGGAGTAGCCAGACCGTCCTCCGCTCCGCAGCGTGTGGATGGTCTGGCAAAGAGAGACTACCCTGTAGCTGACCCTGGAAGCTAGCCTCACTGTAGAGTAGATTTTAAAAAGTATATATTTAATATGTAAGTTGTGGCATTTATTCATTTTAAAAGATAGGTATACTATGCCCAATAACAAAAGACAAGACACAACACAAAAACAAACACAAACATTGATCAGTGGGATAATCCATGACCAAGATGAGTCTGTTTTTCTGTCTTCCCAATACATAAAAAGGAATTTAATGTGGGATTGACACCTGCTTATTGACTCGCAGGCTCACTGCTGCTGGCTTTCCTAGAGATCTACTTCAAACAGAGCGAGCAGCTTGAGACTGATTGAAGCAATTTTCTGCCAGAGGAAAGTACTGCAGCTACGAGGACATTCTAGCCTATTCAGTGCCTGCTCCACATGGTATTCTATTAGATCGCTGAGAAGGAAAAAAAAACACACACACACAAAAAGAGAGGATAGTGAGCCAACAGAGGTGGAACCACATTCATTGGAAATGGTTTAATTTCCTGGCTGCCTGACAGTGAACAGATCCGCAGAACCTGTCATGATGAGTTCTAGGTCACTGTCAGTCTTGGCTCTGTTGAGGGACTCTGTGACCTACAGTACGCCCCTGTCAGATGCTAACTGACAACCACCACTGTACAGAAAAGCCATAGAGAGTCTTCAATTAAATTCAGGCTGTCTACATAGTCAAACTAACAATGAAGGACAATATTCGCACATGTCTGATCTGCAGATCAGCTACGCCACATTTCCCTGTTCATATTAGAATGCACCCAAGGAATCATATTTTATCATTATCAAAGGGATGTTTTTAATTTTCTTCTTCGTCAGCCATAAGAATAGTCTTTTTTTTACTTCTGTATGGATTCTGATTCTCCACTGAAATAAGTAAATGAAATTGTCTGAGTCATGCTGAAAAGACACAGTCAAACAATGGATAAATAAAATGGATAAGGGGAAATAGAATTTTATCAGTCTTATTATTAGTTTTTAATCCGTCGGCATGCTTTGTTTGAAAACCCCTAGGTGAAGTAGCGGCAGCAGAGTCTGATGAGTCGGTGGTGGACCGCAGCTATGTAAAGAAGAAGCTAGAGCATGGGCTGACACGGATCTGGCAGGTTAGAAAGAAAAGTGCACTTTCTCTCTTTGCATGTCTCGTCTTCCCTCCTCCTCATGTTTTTCTTCACAGTCATTCCACAAGCTGCCTACTGTAGTCTCTTCCTCCCTCTCCCCCTTAGCTTTTCTTTTCATTTATTTTTTCCCAGATTTCCGTTCAACAGAGTTGGTCAATCACAAGTTCTCCTCACCCTGTCCCTCTGGTTTCTCTCCTCAGGACGTCCAGTTGAAAGTAAAGGCCTACATCCTGGGGACAGACATGTCTCACTTCAAATATGATGATTTCATCGTGGTACTTGATGTCATCAGTAGGTACGCCACAGGGTCAGAGCAGTCAGCTCATCCTTTTTTCCGCTAATTGGTCTTCATTATCTTGCTATCGCTGTCCCTTTCTCTGTCTTGTCTTTTTTCCCTCTTTTTTCAGGTTCCAGTCTCTCTTTTTCCCTCAGTCACTTACTCAATAACTGACTCAAATGATGTAAACACACTTACACAGAAAGTGCAACCGGTGCAACACAGATGTCTTCTTACTTTATAGTTTTTTTAATTTTTTAAGGTGCATAACAGTGACTAATGTTTCGATGAAAGGTTACATCTTCATCAGAGTCCTTGGAGAGAATGGGCAGTGCAGCCCTTGATAAGAATCATCAACAGGTGTGATTGTGCGTACTGGTTATTTTAGGTCGCTTACTTTAGATGCAGACTTGTGTGGTCCTTTTTCTTCAATACCACTGCTAACAGCACATTGTCTGTCCCTTGACTGGCAACTTACAGTTACCAGAGCAAGTCAGTTTACATTACACCCCTGTTGACTCAGCTGTCAATCAAACACACAGTGGTCTTTCTCCAGAGGCTTTAAGGCTAAAGGGCTGTTTTGGACTGCAAAAAAACCCCCATACATTTTAAGGATTGTTTATACAGAAGCAAATACTATAAAGGTACAGAGTGACATTTATACAACCAATGCAATACAACCTTAAAATTACTACTTTATCACTTTACTCATGAAGATAGAAATCTAAAAGTCGATTAATCAAATCATTACTTTAATCATAGTAGCCCTAACTTGCAGCGGTTGCATCATTGTGTGCATGTGCGCCGCTTCTCAATAGGCAGACATCAAAGAGTCATCTTGTTCACCTTAAACCAGATCTTCTCAATACATGCTCCATCAGATAACTGCACTAGCCACAAATCCCCTTGTCTTATCTCTTTCATTTCTTCTTTCCCTGCTCTGTTCTTCCCGTCATCGTTGTCTCTGTCATTATTTATTCCCTCATCTTTGAACCCTTTCTTCCAGGTTGATGCAGGTGGGTGAGGAGTTCTGCGGCAGTAAGTCAGAGGTCCTGCAGGAGTCTATCAAACGCCAGAGTGTCAACTACTTTAAAAACTATCACAGGTAAGATGTCCCCCATTCTTTTGGATCATTACCTGGATTGTGTGACAATTAGACGCATCTTCTGCTCATTCACTCACTGAGCTGATAGGATTGATTGTGTGTGAACAATTAGACATAAGAGTGCATGGATCTGACAAGCACAGTCCCTCAATAATAATTAAAAGAAAGTTGTTAAAACTATAGTTGGTGAAACTGATTAACAGAAACCTTTACACAGAATTACAACCACTTGCTGCCTTGATCATGCTATATTCCCACCGTAACCCTCTTTGGAGTTGACGTGTAATTACACAGTAACACTCACTGAGCTGGAAGCACATTTACCTCTTGATTACGTAACCCCTGCCGACCGCATGAATATATATGCTTTGACACAGACAGCGCCACATCATCAGATGTGATTCACACTGATCAGTGTTGTGATTACCTATTAAGAATTAATTGATAATATCTGAATGCTAAAAAGCGTCATTCCTGTGGCGCAAAATTTCAAAGGAGTGAGACACAGAGCGGCATGATGGAATACATCTTTAGGTTAGAGGTGATCTCACTGTGAAATAGTAATTGGAACTGAAAAAGGGAGCGGTAGAGATGACACACCCTGAGAAGAAGAAGAGGAGGAGGACATCAGACAGCATTATGAAGGCACATTATCAACCCCTCCACTGTGTCCGCGTGCACAAATACTCTCACATACTCACACATCTGCACTGGTGGCCAGGAGGCTTCCAGCGTGCATCATCTTTCCATTAGGTTTGATTCATTTTCCAGCCGGGTGTCATTCCCAAAGAGATTACCCATCAATGAATTTTGACTGGCTGATGATGCCTGTATTTGTCTGTCAGCAACCTGCAGTAACACACTCAGTCATCGGGGTGGGTGTGTTGTTGGCCTGCGGCTGCAAAGCACAGAATGGCACTGTCAGGGTTCAGAGATGATAAATATCTAAGAGTTGTGCCATTGGTAATTTCTGCTTTTATTTTCCCAACTCATTTTTCTCTGATTAATTGAAATGGTTTCACAGCTTTAATGTCCTTTTAATTACCTTTTACAAGGACTATTAGCAGGATTACAGAAAAACTACTGGCCCAATTTTCATGAAACTTGGTGGAAGGGTGTAGCTTGGGCTAAGGAAGAATCCATTCAATTTTGGGAGAGGATCCAAACACTAGCAGATACACCAATTATTTTTCATTTTCACTAACATTGCTACATTGGGCGTTAGTGCTGCATTTATGTGGTGTCAGAATAATCGGATAAATGAGTTCCCGACTCTGAAAGTTCACACTGCATTATTGTGAGATAGGGCATGCCTTGGGGAGGTCTGCGCTCTCCGAGTGCCCTTCCAGCTCTCGGTGCATTATGTTTGAGGAATATACAGTAACTGTAGGTAAATAATGCCAGCATGTGCAAAATGGACTAGTTATAAAAAGGTTATTGGGCATACAACATTGAAGTCAGAATGTTAAAATGTAATTGATAACTCACCTTCTTTATTTCTGTACCACACGACTTCTCTCTCTGTAGCCACTGTTCCATGTTCTTTCACTTCTCATACTTCAAACGCCTTAAAGACAAGTGACACGGGCTACTGCAGTGTTTGAAGTCAACACTGCTCTCATATTTCACACAGACAGACCTGATATTGACCTAGCGGGTGACCAACAGGGTGGCTGTCCTAAGCTGTGACGACAGTTAACATGGAAACATGTTACACACACACACACACACACACACACACACACACACACACACACTCACCCACCCCACACACAAAGAGGCACACACCTCTTCCTTTTCACTGTGCATCAGTGACCTTTCAGACTTTTTATGTCGGCACATTTATTCAGGACTCCATTAACGCATGTAAATAGACCAGAATACACTGCTTTCATGAGGTCAGTTATGGACACGTCAACTTCTTGTCGTTTGATTTTACTCCATCCCGTTACTTTTTCTTTCTTCTCATCTCCTCAGGGCACGACTGGAAGAGCTGAGGATGTTTCTGGAAAATGAGACATGGGAACTTTGCCCGGTTAAGTCTAACTTCAACATCTCCCAGCTCCATGTGAGTAAGAATCACATCGCTGAGGCGAGAGAGTGAGGCACACTATCACTCATTGCCCGCCACTGGGAAATTTGCGTAAGGATGTGAATCACGAGGGATCCTGCTCAATGATTTCTGTGTGTATGTGTATGTGGGTGTGTGTGTGCAAGTGTGTTAGCCTGTATCAACACAGGAGGAGTAAAGTTCACTGCACATTATATAACACTGATGAAAATAAAATGGTTGCTGTCCCTTGTGGCGTGTATGTTAGAGGATGTTATTTCCCACACTCGTGAGCAACAGTTAAATAAAACCTTGAATATCAGAGCCTCATGTAGATCATGTACAGCCACCACAAAAATATTGTAGGTATCTCATTAAACATTGTGTAACCAACTCAAAGAAAAGATCATTGTGCTTAAAACATTTTCAGCTCACTTCACCTAGAAGCAGAAATGATAAATTGAAGAGAATGTCTGAAAGAGATGTCAGGAAGATAAATGGAGTTAATTTAAATTCTGTGTTTTCTTGTTTTCTCCTTCATTGTCTGTCTTACTTGGGCACATTTTGCAACGAACACACATGCCAAAGAATCTTCATAATAAACCCACTGCCGTGAGAATATTGTGTGTCTACATTGCTATATGTAATACAGGCAATGTACATTAACCCTGTAAACCCTGCCGGGTACTAACATTGTGTAATATTCTAACTACTATGAAAATACACATAAATATGATCATCTAATATATGTATTATTAGATTTAACTCATCGTTTTAGTCACTCTGGCCAATTTTCAAAAAGGTGACGTGAAATCGACAGACGGGGGTGTCCTGAACAAACCCGCTATTTTTAAACAGTTTAGCCAGCTGTTTTTTTTTGCTGCCTCCAGCTTAATTTGAAACAAAATGTGTCTTCTGGCAACACACATCTTGGACGTTCTGTGTGTGTGTTGCGTTAGGTCACAGTAGTTTACTGCGGCGCCGCTTGTTTACAGTTCTGCGGAGGCTCCGGCAGAGCTTTCGCTGTAGCCTAACTACACACACACATGGCCGGCTCCACGCACACACCAGCGCACAAGTATAAACATCAGGCCACTTTTACATAGGCTACACAGGCTACGGCGAAAGCTCTGCGCGGAGCCTCCACAGAACTGTAAAACAAACTCAAGTGGTCTGATGTTTATACTTGTGCGCTGGTGTGTGCATCGATACGGCATAACGACCAGCCATGCTGAGGCGGTACTAAAATCTGCAATGGAAAACAGACGCACAGTGTGTCGAAGCGAGGCGAGTAGAGTCGAGGCGAGTCGAGCAGGTACCATGTAATGGAAAAACGCCACTATACAGCGAAAGCTCTGCCTGGAGCCTCCGCAGAACTGAAACAAGCGGCGCTGCAGTAAACTGCCGTGACCTAACACAGAACGTGGAAGGTGTGTTGTTGTTGCCACAGCCAGAAGACACATTTTGTTTCAGAAGAAGCTGGAGGCAGCAACAAAAAACACAGCTGGCTAAACTGTTTAAAAATAGCGGGTTTGTTCATGACACCCCCATCTGTCGCTTTCACGTCACCTTTTCGGCTCGCCTCAGCTCACTTGGACCCTCGACTGAGGAGGTACTAAAAAAAGTACCTGTTAGCAGGTACCAGGTACTTTTTTTCGTAATGGAAAACCAAAAAAGGTGAGTAGAGTCAAGGCGAGTCGAGCAGGTACCGTGAAATGGAAAAGCGCCAATACATTCCGCGGCACCCTCTATGGGCGGCACATACGCTCCGCTAACGGTCCGTGTACGTTACGCGTTCAATGTAGCCAAAGTCGCGCAACCTTGCCCCTATTCTCAACTGTTGCTAAATAGTTGTGTGATGTGTAAATCAATTTAGTTTTTATTTATTTTCAAAAATGATGTGCACTAAACCACAACTGTGCTAGTGGTCACACAGTTAGGACACCCTCATAAATAGTTGTGTGATGTGTAAATCAATGTTGTTTTTATTTATTCAGCAACACCCCCACCCACAGCACCCCAATAGCAGTTTATTTTCGTATGTACCTCATCTGCTCTAGCCTGGTTGACACCAGACCCTTATCAGTTGTAACTGAGAGTGGGTCTGGGAAAGGTTCATTGACAGTTCATTTCCAAAGGGGCATCACCAACGGACGGCGCTCAAATGCCTCTGGGCGCATTGGATTGTCCAACCAATCAGACCAACGATCCGGGTGACGCTGCGCTTCGGTACCCGTCATGTTGAATATAAACAAAAAGCTGCTCGCCGTCGCTGCGCTATTGTCGTCGCGAAAAGCCCGCCTCAACGGTTGTGATTGGTGTAAAGCCCGCCTCAGCGGTGTGATTGGTGCCTCGATTTTGGGGACATTGGAAATGGGTTTGAATGGGCTCTTCGCCAGACTGACTTGCAGAGCAAATCTCAAATTTGCCGTAAGTTCGTCAGGGTTTACCCAGGCTACATCTGCTCACTTTACCAAACACGAACCTACTAACCTCTCTTGTCTGTCTCTGTTCCATTTTCTCCAATCCAGGAGTTTAAATTCATGGGCCAGTGTCGTTCTCCGTCCGTTTCCCCGAGCAAACAGGTTGTGTCCTCGACCAGCCCGGCTCAGGAGGAGCTGTCTCTGTTCCAGCAGTACCTTCAAGAAGGAAACCCCTTTGAGATGCAGGCTGAGCGCAAAGAGGAGGAGACAGAGGATGTGCTGGCATCTAATGGGGTAAATGGCAACTGCAAACACATGCTTCTTATTGGTGCCTGCCTAGTCTCGCATTGCCAGACCTATCTCCGCAGCGCTGTAGAGGAAGGTCTGGCTACACCACACATACATTCTGGGATAGGAGAAAAAAACACTTTGGGTTGTTTGAATTACAATCATCTTGGGCGGCCTTAAGCTCCGGATGCAGCGACGGTGTCTCTGCAAAATGGTCTCGGGAAGGAACTTGTTTTGGTGGAACAGTTGCACCCCACAAAAGAAAATGCCAAATACAATATCAAATTAAGTTAACTGTTTACAGACTACAGAGGTCGTGAGCTTTTTAAATGAGCTGGATACATGGTTAAACGTAATTTGCTCTTACCAGTGAATCGTTGTGTGTAACTTGTCCACAGCAATCCCCATCAATCGGTCCCAAAACGTCCCAGTTAGATAGTAAACGGCGTGAACATATTCTTTGTAAATCTTTACAATGAAATCCAAATATTCTTCAAAACTTGCCATTTTCAGCGTGTAGCCTGCTAGCTCGAAGTTTGTTGTTGATGTCAGACAATTATCCTGAACATATTCTTCCGTTGATCCAGACTCGTGCCTGCTTAATGGTTTGAAATGAGTTGTTTTAGTGTGAAATGTGTGTAGTCAGTCAAAAGGCTAGAAAAATGCAATTTAGAGTTATACATAAAACAGAGTGGAAGTGCTCATTTACTGTTGTCCATATACATTGTATTGTCTTTTAAGTTGTTTACAGCAGCTCTCAAGCTGTCATCACCGGGGCCATAAACATGTATTAATGGTATAGGGCCAGCAGTGCAGAACATGCCAGGATTATTATAATACTTTG
This sequence comes from Sander lucioperca, assembly GCF_008315115.2. Lineage (NCBI taxonomy): Eukaryota > Metazoa > Chordata > Actinopteri > Perciformes > Percidae > Sander > Sander lucioperca. The sequence goes on from NC_050188.1 coordinate 21,165,758, forward strand.
ATGCATTGTCTAACACGTAATATAAGCTGTTAAACAGCAAATAAAATCCGTGGGTAGATCCAGCAGTGGGGCAAATAATAAACTTAAGAGTAGAGCTGTGTGTAAGTCTACTGTATATCGACGACGTTCCACTTCCGAGATTGTTCAGGTGCCACCGGAATTTCCGCCGGATGTCCCTCTTTTTAGGCCGGATGTCCCACACCTTCTGCTTTCTTTAGCTGCGTTTCATTAGTGTTTCAACATGCCCTCCTTCATTTCCCCTCATCCCTTGGTATGACGTAATAGCATACGTCGCATGGAGACCACTTGGAGATCACAGGGAAAGTGGGCGGGGGATTGAAATGGAACGCACCTGCCCTTGTTCACTTTCAGCCCAAACTATACGGATCGACGGCCAGTTGTAGGCTTAGTGCTACTGCTGTGTGTTTTATTTTCTTATTTCCATAAATTATGGAATTCTATCCCCGTTTTTATGTTCATTCTATGTCTGCTTATGTCATGCAATTTCCTTATTGTACAGTACGCCTATTTCTTGTATGAAAGGTGCTATACAAATATTATTCATAAAAAGAATTTACTGATTTTTACATCATTTACATCACAATCAATCAATCAATCAATCAATCACACAATATATAAAATACATATTAACTGACATTAGTTATTAGTATTGCAGGTGAGTTTAAACCAGATTCTCAGCTGGGAGCTGAATTCATTCTTTTTTTCCTCCTCAAGCCAGTTGTTTCATGGTTATGCATCCATTAGGGCTAAAAGATGGGGATGTTTTATAATTTTTTCAATTAATATTTTAAATAATTGAATCCCAGCCCTCTAATACAATTAGTTTTTATGTTTTTTCGTTTTATACTTGAGTAGCCAGTTTGTATTTGATAACAAGATTTCCACATGGCCTCTTTTCATTTCTCCACACTTGTCTTCCACAACTGGTGATGTGTCAGCAAAGTTTCACGGCATGTTATAACAGTGTTATGTTTTATCCCTTTACTCGCTTCTGTTGTACTGCATCGCTACTTTGCAATGGCCCTTTGACCATTTTCCATTGACTTTCATCTAATCTTTCTCTTCCCCATTTTTCAAGTACGAGTCAGACGAGCTGGAGAAGAGTGTGTATCAAGATTACGACAGCGACAGTGATGTCGCTGAGGAGCTCAAGCAGGACTACGTTGACGAGCAGACTGGTGATGTTCCACTCAAGAGGTCAGTTCCAAGTCAAAATGTTTTGCACCACTCCGAAGACACACAGATCAGGGCATGGCGTGTGACGTTGGTACATCCAGGTGTCCATCATTTCTACTACTGGCTATTTAATATTTATGAAAGTAAGTGAACATGTACACGAAAATAACTATATACTAGAACTAATTCTTGTTAATCACAGATGCAAAATAAAATGTTATGATAATAATCTTTTTTAAAGTAGGTTCTACAAGGGTGTGAAGTCAAGCATTATGCTACTTTTTATGCATTTAGTAATGATAATTTTAGCTCCACTTTGCCTGACCCTGCTAAGTAGGCAGAAAGCTTGTATGAAGCTTTTTGTCTACCCATGAAAAATTCTTTCTTCCCACCTCCGCATATGTGATTGGTGACTATTGAAAGTTGCTGTTTAGCAAAAACAGAGGCAATCATGCTCCTCCGCACCTTGTTTAATTGGTTCATTTTCATTTGAATGAGATATTTGAATGCCATTGAGGAACATTATGTATTGGGTGTGTTGAATTCTATGAGTGATATAATTAATGCGAGCAATTGCCGTCTTAGCATGTTATATCTGTAATTATTTGTCTTTCTCGTTTTTGATGCAGCATGATGGAGTTTTGAATTTTATAACCCTCCTTGTTCAGTTTATTATATTTTATTATGTGTATCTGGTCGCCTAATTTATTAAGAAACAAGGATTGTGTCTGTACGTTTGTTAATACATATCTGAGAGCCAACCTCAAATTACCAGACATACAGTGCCATTACTTATTCAGTAGCTCTTCATTACAGAAGCACTGTTATAATAATAATAATAATAATAATCATTTCCTGTCATGTAATGTACAATAGGGTATTAATTGTATCGTGATGTTCGTGCTCAGCGTTGAGGCTCGTTATTTCACCGATCTCACGTGCCTGATATTTTTGCTTTAACTCTCACCACATTCGGTGTCCTATTCCCTATGTGTATTAATCTGACATTAGCCTATAGTCACTTAAATGCTAATATCCCTATCTTATGAGCAGGAATCATTAATGGTTAATTATGAATTGGGTCGCATGGTCACATCCAGAAATTAGAAGGCCCATGTAATGAGAAGTGGCTATTATGGCCCAGAGGTCAGTGTCAGGGGTCTGGTACTCCAGGATCACCAGTTCAGAGACTTCACCACTGGGGTCCCTCTGTGTCTCCTGCATTGTGTAATGGGTTCTGATTGATCAATTTGAACACTCTGACCTGCGCCAAGGTTTTTGAACCTGGCCGATCATTGCTAAGGATCAGGGATGTTAACATATATTACTGAGTCTCTCCGCTTCATACCTCTGCCCTACTTTCTCTCTCACCCCCACATCCTGCACGCATCAGTGCGTCCCGAGAGACCATAAGAAGCAAGAAAAAGTCTGACTGCAACCTCAATAAGACCAATGCACCGATTCTCACCAACACCACCCTCAACGTCATTCGGCTTGTTGGTGAGTCCCGCACGCACACACTCACACACTCACACACACACACACACACACACACACACACACACACACACACACACACACACACGTACAGTACACACTCTACCACTTAGCTCTCCTTGAGAGCAGCCCAGCCACAGTGGACATCCTCTCTAGCCTTCTGAGATTTCTAATTATTCACCAATGAAGCAAGCAGCTCAATTTTCATCAGTGCACTCAGATCTCTACTGCTACCTGTGTGACTGTGCTGCACTAATAATTGTTAGCCTTTACCCTAAACTCTGACCTTTTCATTTCCAAAGAGGTGCCTACACGTCTTTGTAACGTGGCTTTGAAGACATCTGGGCCCTTCCTTGGCAAAGTGTGCCTCTTGGCGATGTGACCTTCATCATGTGATTTTCATGTGTGAACTGCAGTTTCTTTCCTGTGCAGTTGTACCGCTGAATACGTTTTCTGCAATATGAATTAATTTAATAACTCTGGCTGATACAGATCTGCTGTTAACATTAACATTTCAAACTAAAAAAATCTGGTCCTACCAGTTGTTTTCATTCCTTCACCATCCTTCTTCTGTTCACACTTTAAAACTTTCCTGCACATACAGTACAAAATAGAATACGTATTTATGTATTTTTTTGTCTTTTCTTCACAAAATTGGTAATATTGATTTAGAGGTGTGTGGCAAAACAAAGTGGCAAACTGAGTGAAAAGCCAAAGTTTGATTCCAAGCAATCACTTCTAATTCAGTCTGTGCAGCTCTTTGATGGAGTTAGATTGCTCCCTGAGTTCTCGGTGCAGAATTCAAGAGAAAGGGCGTGAAAAATGAGAGTGTGAGAGAAATAGTGCTGTCTCAGGGGCAAAGCCAGCTAGATTGAGTTTATTTCTTATTTCCCCCCCTCCATCAGTTCTGAGTCAATGGTAACCTTGTTACACCCCTTTACTACTGTACTTTTTGCTTTTATTACCTTCCTGCTAAATTCAATCCTTGCCCCCAATTGTATGCACATGCAATGTGTTCCTGTGGAAGTCCTTGCTTAAAGGATGTGGTTCCACCATGATTAACTCCCTGCAGTTTAACTCTTTTAATCTCCGACAAAATGTACTTAAGAACAGAAGCATTTCATTGATTGGAAATGATACTGGGTTAAAAATGAAAATGAGGCTAATAAAAACAGTTTGGGTGACCACTGTGATACTCTTTGGTATGCAACCAGGAACACATAAAGCTTGTCCAACAAACTTTATCAAATTATAGTTACTGTTTATTTTCTATCATCTCCGAACAGGGAAGTATATGCAGATGATGAACATTCTGAAGCCGATTGCCTTCGATGTCATCCACTGTGTGTCACAGCTCTTTGACTACTACCTGTATGCTGTATACACCTTCTTTGGACGCAATGACATGGTACAGTATTTTGAATCACTATGCTATTGTTTGATTACATGCAGTATATTTATGTTAAAGAGCAATGAGTGAAACAGGCAGCGTTGGAAGACGTACTCAGATCTTTTACTCAAGTATCAAATACAATTCCTGCATTCAAAATGTTAAGTAAAAATCCTGAAGTACTAGCATCAAAATATAAGTAAAAAGTACTCCTTTTTAGAATAATGTACATTATATAATTAAATTAGTTATGCATTTATATGAACCTTTAATGTTGAAGTGGGTAAGTATACTGTATATATAATACTACACTGTATTATATTTATCCAGAATAATACATCATATTGTATTTGTATGACTAAGCCGAATCTGCAATGTGACTAGTAATTAAAGGTATCAAATAAATGTAGTGCAGTACAAAGTACAATATTTATTTATTTATTTATATGTATATACAGTATATATTTAAATATGTCTCCACTGTCACCATACTGTAAAATAGACAGAGTTTATTACCTTGAGTTCAACACAAACCGACCACATTGGTGTCGCATTATTTATTATTTGTGCATCAGTTGAAATCTATAAAACCCACTGACACATGAGTTATACAATCCAGTTTCCTGATGCGTCTACAAGCATCAAGATACAGCCAGCGTGTGGGCTTATATAGGAAACAGTTGGGGGGCTTTGGTGGCCTAGAGGTTTAGATTCCAATAATGAACAGCAACATCCCTGATATGAGTCTGGCATGTTGCTCATCTCTTGCCCCCCTCATTTCTTATCATCTCCCTGCTGTCATTTTATCTTATTAAGTGCAGAAAATGTTCCACAAAAACAATAAGCACCGGTGTTTTGATGTGCATCATACCATGCTGGTGTGTCACACCTTATTACTAAAAATAGAAAAATGTGAGCATGTGACTTACCACAAGTAATCAGGAGTGTTGGTCTTCTATTCTATTGCAATACCTGCAGTTACGTTACTTCTGCTGCATCAGTGGTATGGTGCTTTAAGAAAAGTGTGTGCTTTTATTTTTAAAGATAGATTTTATTTTTATTTTTTTTTCATGTTTATCAGATGTTATACAGTGAGGGGGGGGGGATAACCACTGTCTTTTGTCATTGCTGTCTGTATCAGTGCAAATTTAGGTTCAACAGCCCAGTTTCCCCTCTCCGTCTAGGGACTATCATGTCATTTATACTGTTCCTCACAAAGAAAGAAAACAGCATTTGTGTCAGTATCACCCTCGGGGAGGTAGTAATGATAGCTGCAAAATGACTTCTGTCCCATCGAGGTGGAAGAGATAAAGAGGATGAACGCTCCGCGGGGGCAGCTCCACTACACGTTATTGACGTGTGTGTGTGTGTGTGTGTGGGTGTGTGTGTGTGTGTGTGTGTGTGTGTGTGTGTGTGTGTGTGTGTGTGTGTGTGTGTGTGTGTCATTGGGAGATGAGGAAAGGGGTTGTGAGTTGACAACTTGTCAAGGGGTCGCTTTTCTCATGTGTCTTAATCTACTATGGGTTTTATATTCTCTCTGTCTCCATGCTTTTATTTATATCACTCTTTTTCTGTATGATTGTCTACCTTGTCTTAAACTCTTTTCCTTCCTTACACATATACTATATGTCATTTTCCTGCTCCTTCCCATCCTTTTTTCATCTTTTGTGCCACAGTTTCCTTAATCTCTTTTTGTCTGCATCTCTCTGAAACTATTTTTTTCTTTTTTCAATGTACCTCTAGTCCTCATTAAGTGTAATATGAACCAGCCCATTTCATTAATAGTCCTACTATAAGAGGCACCTACAGTGAAATGCTAATGCCCCTATGAATCTTTAATAAGCTAATGGAAATGATATGCACATATGCTGGTATTTTGACCTAGGCTTTGCTCTCTTTATACCGCTGGAATCAAAATGGAGCTGCTTGACTCCTCCACTTGAAGCGTAATGGGTGACATAAATATTCAAAAGGGTAAATACCCCATTATCTGTGTATATTGACCCTTTCAAGTCAAGCTGCACCATTGACTCTGTTAAACATTTGCTGAAGATCCATTATGTGCCGTGCTCGCAGATTCTTCATCACTATTAATAATGGGGCTTTCAACTGCTGGGACTGAGAGAGGCAGAGTTACAGTTTTTTGGAAAAGTGATTAATGATTAAAAAATTATTGGAAGCTTTGCCCCATGGGGAAAACCTGGATCTTACAATAGTGTATATTCTAAGAAGATATGGAAGAAAGTTAAAATAAGAGCAAAACAGTGAATTGGGAAGATAAAGATGGAAGATTCTGTACTGTGTCGCTCTGTTTTGCAGTATGATGGCAGACAAAAGGGAGGAGAGAGGCTGGATACCAAAACACTGAAGTAGGAAAGATGTGTTAAGAGAGAGAGAAGAGAATATTGCACAGTATTACAGCAGAGTATTGCTTATTACCATTGGTATATTATTGTTATTGTTGCTTTGGTTTTGATTTGATTATTTCTACTGAATTGAGAGAGAGAGACAGAGAGCAGAACAGGAAAGTATTTGACATGTAAATAGATGGCTTCTCTGAAAAATTACCAATAATGCAACAAATGGTTCTTTTCCATTCTCGACTCCTGATTCCCACAGACAGTTCCCTCACAATGGATGATATTCATCTTGCATGTGCAGGTCAAAGTGTTAACATCATCAGTCTCCAGTGACGCAGAATGACGCGCACACACACACACACACACACACACACACACACACGCAAATTTGTGTGTGGACATAAATAAGGAAGCTAGCATGTATCCTGGTAACAATAATTATATATATTCCTTACCTTACCTGGCTGATCAGCATTTTCTGATTAGTTTGAACAGATTTTGTATGTAATTTCACCCATTACTTTCATTAATCTAATTCTGCGTTTTTGTTTGCTTCCTTCTTTAAATACTTCCTCCACATTGTCATTTCTTTTTTTTAATTTGAGACTTTGCTTGTTTTTTCTTTCTGCTGCCCATACGCCATCCATAGCCTTTCCCTAGCCCGTCTTTGCCATCTCACGGTGGTAAAGATGTGTGCCCTGCCAGGGTGGTGGGCCCTGCTTGCTTGGTAAGAGCAGATCTCTGGAAACATTGTGACTAATAAACAAGGTTGTCCCCGGCACCTTGCAAGTCCAAAAGGCTAGTTAACACTTGTGGTGTGGTTGATTTGTAGCCCTTAAGGTGTTCGTAAGTTGCTTTCTCAAGTAACATCAAACGCATCTAAAAGTGATTTCACAAGCATTTAGATGTTGAGTTTGCTGTGCGTTCTCCTCTTTTACCTCTCGTCTGTCATGTACTGTCGCCGGTGTGATGTCTGTTCCTCCCAGTTACTCCTCCCTGATCGATTAGACTCAACTAGAAGCAGAAAGTAAAGACTCTCTTGTCTCCGACTACGTGAGATGAAAGCAGATGTTGCTGTGTGTGTGTTCTTTCACACTCTGCTGAAGTGTGTGTTCTTATAGAGGAAGGTGTTTGTTCACTGTGCAAAAACTAACTGTGTGTGTGTGTGTGTGTGTGTGTGTGTTCGACAGTATGAGTCATCGGGCCTGGGCCTTATCAGCAGCAGACTGAGAACTACACTGAACCGGATCCAGGAGAGCCTCATTGACATGGTAAGAATGTAACTCTCTCTCTCTCTTCCTCTACTCTCTGTCTCACTTTCTCTTCTAATCACTTTCCTTTTCTTTCTTTCTCTTTTACCATCGCTTGTTACCTCTTCGCCTGTCTCATTTTCTGACACAAACATGCTTTTCTTCACTCCCCTTTCCTCGTGTGCCTCACCTCTTTATGCCACTGCCTGTATTTTTTGCCAATCCCCTATATCCATCCCAACCATGTGTCTGATCTCACAGCCCATATCGCCACAAATTGCATTATGGGTCATCATTGTCTGGCCAGTGGTCACTTACCCATACACACACCTCCCTCTGTTTAAGTGGCCACGTCAGGGTGGATGTGTGTGTTATTCCATTAGGGCTCTCAATCCCTACTCCCCTCTGTAAAACTACATAGTGACAATGTGCAGACAACACTCTCTACACTTTGTCTGATAGTGTATCTTTCTACAGTCTGTCTCCTCTGTTACATGATGAAGCAAGTGTCATCTCTCACTTCTGCCTTTCATTTGTCTCCATAATATCAGACAGGCTTTTTGGCCTGTGCTCAAAGAAGCTGTACTTGGACTTTAGTCTGGCCCTAATCTGCAATTCCACTGAAGTTTTGCTCCCCTGGAGGAAAATATGAAATTGTATTGATGTTTTGGCTTGGTTTTTCTTTATTTTTAGTGAAAAGAAACAATGCGTCGTGTCCCCTAAGTCTAATTATTAGGGGTGTGCAAAAAAATCGATCCGAATCGAGATTCAAGCTCTACCGATTCAAAATCGATTCATATTTTTTGTTTTCGTTTTGACACTATTGTCCTGAAATGACATTACCTCGCCATTCCCATAGATGGGTCGAATTCGCCTGGGCACTCTTGTCATAATCAGAAGAAGAACGAGTGCAGCGGAGGTAGTTTAGTCGGCGCAAACAATGGTAAACTTCACAGAAGGAATTATTCAACCTGCTCCATCCTCATTGAAGGCGAGAGTTTGGACACATTTCGGCTTTTATAACCTTGAGGGGAAGACAGAACTTGATAGGAATCATGCTATATGCAGGCTTTGCAAAGCGAAAGTTAAGTATTTTGGAAACACCATTGGTCCACCAAGAAATGGACCAACAGATCCCGTTGCTATGGACGGAGACCAGTGAAGTATATTAGAAGCACTTTTCCGGTGAGGGCTGAGCGTTATATGCGCAGCTGCAAACTGAGCTTGAAAACATAGATGTGACGTGAGCAACCTGTCTGAAAGTTGTAAGTCTTCTGGTAGCTGTGCCAAGAGAAATCTCAATCATTCCCAATATTGCAGAGACGGAGAGCGTAGGTATATGTAAGGCGATAACATGGACACAGGCTAATTATTGCTAACTAAAATGCTAGTTAACATTAGTAATTAAACTTCAACAGCTAAAGTAAGTCGAAACTGCCTGCAAGCTTCTCCTGTACTATACGGTAATTCCTCTACTATGCGACAGTAAGTCGCGTGGTTATGACACAATCGTTAGCCTAGTTTTACAAAAAACGTCTGCTACGGAGCCATAACGTGAGGTACAAGGTAATGGAGCCTTTTATACATTGTCGTGTTTCTTTAGAAATAAACAATGGACAAATAAAGTCTTTAAACATTTCAGATGTAAAGTTATTCGCTGTCAAAATGAATGGCAGTCAATGGAATGCTAACGGCGGGTGAGTGCTTGTTAGCATCAAAATGGCACCATACGCGTTGTGGAGAGAGGCTTACCCCCTTGGGAAACACCACAAACTTGAGAACTCACATGGTACGGCATCACCCGGAGATTAACATTAAAGACGTGGACGAACAACAACCTAAAGTACCGTGCCAGTCAACCAAGGCACTCTCTTTCAATGCTCTAAACTCCCACCGTTGCATCAGAGAGAGTGTTCTCAACTGCCGGAGACATCGTAACTGCACAGCGGAGCATGCTCACTCCAAAACACGTAGACCAGCTTCTGTTTCTGCAAAAGAATGTAAAGATTCCAGCCAGTGGTGGACTATGAACTGGTTACACACACACACACACACACACACACACACACACACACACACACACACCTAAATGTGTATCCCTTATGTGATTCTGACACATCACAAAAGTTCTGTTGAATGGACTGTAGTTGACACAGTTCTAAAAAGAAAGGGCCTAATTTTAGGAAGTTCAATGTGCCCAGTCAAGTTCACATTTCAACAGTCAACCTGGTAGCTGAAGTACTCCTTAAACCACATTTAGCAGTATTTTTTGTTAGGTCTGAGTACAGCACTTTAAAGCTAAATGTAAAAGCTCTTTTTATTTAACAGTTTTATACTTGAATTAAAGGTATTTGAAAGCTGGCCAAAGCTTGGCACTTTTGCAGTTTTTAGTTGCAAAAGTTTTTATTTTTGTATGAAGACATATAAAGTAATATCAAACTACATTTAATTTGTTGTTTCTTTTCTTTAAAATTGTATGTCTACTGCAATCACATGGGAAAAGTAACTACATTTACATACTGTGAATCATTTTTTGAACCGAGAATCGTTTTTGAATCGAAAATAGATATTGAATCGAATCGTGAGCCTAAAAATCAGAATTGAATTGTGACAATTTCTGAATCGTACAGCCCTACTAATTATGGTAGAAGATGGATAGATAGATATGTATTGTCCCGTGGGGGAAATCTGTTATATTCACATTGGAAATATACACGGACAATTACATCAATAGATACATAAAGACAAGTACATAAACAACACAGCAAAAGAGGCCTGTACTACGAATCAAGATCAACATGGCCTGGATTAATTTCAGTTACCTGGCTTCACCTAACCTAACAACCACGGTCCGGCATAAACTGTGTCACGATGCTGGTTAACAACTTGTTCAATCAACCCAGAGTTTCCCAAAAAAGAGGTGGTGTTTGCTCCATATGAACAATCACAAACATCTACCAGAGCCGCATATTTTACATAAGAGCAAACTATAATTCTACATAAATATGACGAACACAGACACGGCTTTACAGGCAAAACGCAATACAGTCGCTGCTTCCTAAAACAGGAAGGAAAGCTGGCAAAAAATAACAGACGCTGTAAATGTGTAAATCACAACCCTTATCAATATCACTTCCCCGTCAGTCAGGCACAAGATCTGACCAGAATTACACTTGTGCTTTTTTTTTTTTTTTTAAACTGTCGTTGCTTTAGCCTTTTATTTCAGTTGCAACGCTGGCAGTGGGAAGCGATCGTGAGAGCAAATAAAAAATATACAAATACAAACCAATGTGTCCATTGGCAACACACGGCTCAAGAAGCCGACGATAGCCTTTATGTAATTTCCTCCGCTGGAAATCTACATCTTTCATAAAAATACCCATCAGGGATTGTTAATGGGGTTATCGCTCTCTAAATGTTTAAACTTTAATGAGCGCACCTCTCTCTCTCCGCGCACCGAGCTCCACCTGATCTCCTAAGAACGGTGACGCTGTTATCAACTGAGTATTGATTGGTCAGTAGGCGGTGCTTTTACATCCGTTGATCTCTAATCTCCAACATAACCTGCTCCCGAGCAGGTTATTTACACATCTGTTATGGGCATTATTATTCAGAAGAGCTCAGTTCAGAAGCTCTAGAAAAAAGACCACATTATTTTAGCTTTTAATTCTGTCCAGAGCTAGAGGCCAATTTTGCTTATGCATAGTTAAATTGGATTTTTATCATATGTCACAATATGTGACTCACAATACTCCCATCAGTTCTGAAAATGAAGAAGAGAGTGTATTATTTTCCCATGGTGAGATCTTGTATAATGTTTTTTTTATTTTTCTGAGAACCTGTGGGGCTTTCTGTCTGTTTCTCTCAAATATCCTTTCTAATTTTATAAATGTGTTCACATAACACCACATATCATGTTGTAGGACAAACTAATAAATTTGCCATTTAGTGTTTTTGTTTTTGCCTCTGAAATGTTATTGAAATTTTAAGAAAACTGATGACAGTAACTTGATCACTGATTTGGACTGTGATTAGTTGGCAGGTGACTGTCAATCCCAATAACAACATATTGTCTCATCTTAAATGTACATCCTATCAGAATGTGAAGCAAGGGGAACGGGGTGAATTGTTTTCCAACCAGCACACTTTTGCATGTTGATATAATCAGCAGTTTTCCATAGGAGGAAGCACTCAGCATCCAAAGTATTTATTTGACAGTGCAGAATAATGGCATTTCGCTGTGATAGCAATGCTGGCTACTTTTACTGTGACGTGTATGGCTTTGTAATTCAAGGGTGGACTAAGGAGGAGGAAAAAATGAAAGCAAAATAACGCAGGAAGTCAAAGGGAAGAAAACAGATAAAAGTCCGAAAAGAATGATGAAGAAAAACTTTAAATTGTATTAAGCAGTGTACTGCAGCAACATATTTTCTTCCCTCAGGGGGCACTATAGCAACTATTAACACCCCAGTCCCATCTCGCTAAATTGCGAGCCATTTCCAATATGAGAGAAGCTTGGTGCTCAGCTGTGGAGAATATGTGTATTCTCTGAACTGTTTACCTGATCAAATGAACACAGACTGACTAATGGACAGACTGTGTAGAGAAAGAGAACAGAGACAAGTGGGTTTTCGTGAGCGAGAGAGAGCTCTTTTAAGAGGAAAAAACGATGTTAAATCTTTAATGCGTGCATGAACACGCGCATTTCAGATGAGCATAATCATATCACTTTGTGGCCATCACATGCCGCGTGATAGTAGATCTATTTAAAACCCCTTTAGAGGGAGGACACTGACTCTGGCTTTGTATTTACACCCATCCTTTCTCTAATGTATTGGCAAATGCTTTTAGTCTGTCCTTTCTCATATGCAAAACTATTTTAGCTCATCTCGATAAATCATTCAATGTTGGAAAAATGCCGTTTTCCCCCTTTTTCTTTCTTTCATCTCTGTCTTTTTCTGCTCTTTTGTGTTTCACATCATGATCTGCGCACAAAAATCTTATAAACTCACACTTTGTTTAGCGCTTTTATTACCACAGCTAACAGTATATTGTCATTTATAACAATTTATATCTAGTTTCCATATGGATTATAAATCCCGCACTTTTTAATGTAGGTGTCTCCACTCCAAAGTGAGAATGTATTCACTTTGAGTACTCAAACACACTCCCTCTGCATACAAATACACACACCCAAACACTCCAGAGATTGCAGCAGGGTAGACCTCATTTGTAAACAGATTATAAAGTTAATTACACACTGCATTTCAATTGAGCAGCCGAATCCTTGCGGTTTTGTTCCCCTGATTTGCCGTCACAACTGTTTGATTCCAAAACCAATGTGCTAGTAATGACTCTGAGTCCCATATGAACGGCAACAAGATTTCATCTCATCTCGTCTCAGGTACAGAGTGGCTTTAGCTTAAATTGGGAGTACCACGGGGGAAAAGTAAAAGATCATCACCTCGTTTATGTTCTTTTTCTCTGCCTCTGTTATTCTTGATTACCTCTCCGAAACTCCGATGCTTCTTTGCGCTCGACAGTTTTCATTTCGAGTTCACTCCTTTTTGACTTTGAATATTTCATTGAGAGTGTTTTCAAGGTTGTGTGGTTAGGGAAAACGTTTGAGAGTGGCAGAGATGTAACTGCCTTGTTCACATATTCGTTTTCCACAAAACACTTGTTACGTCATGTTTAATCACACAGGCTTTCATCAACACCAGTTTCTAGTTCAAATGTATCATCTTTACCTGAATTTGAACTGAATTATTTTACTTGAAAAGAAATCAGCTGTCGCGTAAAATAATGATTTACTTACAATCCTTGCCTCAAAGAAAAATTCAAGTCCTTTAGTGATATTGCTTGGGCCAGGTTCGATGACAGTGCTGTGTCAGAATGGTCCATTTGTGGCCATATTGTCCATGCCAGAAAGTTCAGCTGTGGCAGCTTTTGAGAGCCGTTGCTGCAGGCAATATTGTGAAGAACTGACACAAGCTAGCATTTGCAATTAAGGCCACCTCTGGTCCACTATCCTTTCACTTATCTCAATACTAAATCCATCAGTATTTACTCTTTCAAGCCTCAGTTTTGCTCACTTGTTTTTCCAACTCTTACTCTCTCATTTCTTCCTTTACTTTTCCTCCTTCCATTTTTATCGGTTTGTCCTATTGCCTCCTCTTTAGTAGCTGTTTGCCAGTGATTACATGCCTCTCAACTCTCAGCACAGACAACTGCTTGTATCGATCCTCCCAGTTTATTGGTGCTTCAGTTCTGACTGAATATACGAATACGCCTGAATAATGATGTGTTTGTATGTGTATTTATTTCAGTTAGAGATGTTCCGATACCGGTATCAGAACATCTCTAACTGAAATAAATACACATACAAATACTCCGCTCCGATACTGCCTTAAACGCTGGTATCGGTGTCGGGAAGTACTGGAGTTTAGGCACCGATCCGATACCACATAATAAAGCCCTAAATAAAATCTACGTTAAAGTAGTTTATTTATGTTCTTTTTCCGTTATAACTGACTGTCAAACTGCATAATAAAAGAAAGTTCTGTGGCATTCATGTTTCACAAAGAGTTTAACCTGAGCCAGACCATCAACAAAGACAGAAATAATATCACATACATACAGGGATAGTAGTATACAGTTGTTAAATCATAATAAAATATATGACACACTGGTATCGGATCGGTACTCGGTATCGGCCGATACGCAAGTTCAGGTATCAGGATCGGTATCGGGAAGCAAAAAATGGTATCAGGCCATCTCTAATTTCAGTGTTCACTATCGGCCCAGGCATGAAGATAAGATTGTGCGGCTGGAAATTGTGTTGGGGTTTTTGTTGTTTGATCTGAGTCTTACAGTTACTGAAGTCAACCCACAATGTGTGATGAGTTGATTAGATGTGTGTTTGTGTGTGCGTACGCTCGCTTCTGGGTACTTGGCTTTCGCGTAGAGGGAGGCTTTTCCATGCCTGGCACTGAAACAGGAATGAGAAGCCGGGTAATTTCTGTGTTGGCAGCAGTTATCTGGCAGTGAGGGTGCTTGCATAGATGCACACAAAACACACACACACACACACACACACACACACACACACACACACACACACAAAACATGTATCCAAAGAAATGGGAACTTTAACAAATTTTGAGAAATTAACACATACAGGTTTGTAGTGCTACTGTAGGTCACTACTACATTGTGCACACACTGTCCAACACACTTTTCACGCTCTCTTCTGTCAGTAGCAGAGCGATAATCTCCAAACATGTTTTGTGGTTGAGATGTGCTACACTGTCTTGGCACAGCTAACACACACAGGCACGCTGTCTCTCATGAGAGTGTGGCTAATGTCACACACATACACACACACACACACACTGCACAGTGAACCCAGTCATTAGTTTTGCATCTCACTAGGGCACATTGCTGTCCAGACTCGCCTTTTTGTTGTGGCCTGCTGTCTCTCTGTGAATGGTGCAACAAGCTAGAGGGGATTGCCATTTGACAGGGATTATAGATCATAATTAAACTCCATTGTGTGCCTGTTTATATGCAGTACTGTAGTTGTCAGGATATCAAAAGTATTGACATTTTGTTGGGGTTTTATTTCAGTGGAACGCACTTCATTGATAGGCCCAGCTGTAGGTCATGCTCCTCAGCTGTGATGAGGAGACAGTTGATCCCCTTGGAACAGTAACTTAAGCTTCCTGTCTCACATCTCCCAGTGTGACAGACATAGTGATAAGCAAAATGACGCATAAGAAATCCTTTCATTTGTATTCTGCATTCTCCATACACTTCAACTTGGTTCTTTCATGTTCTTAACTCAAGTATTTCAACCTACAGTTAGTTTCTTCTCGTATCATGTTTCTTGTCACCCCAAAGCAGGTGAGTGGACCAGCAGCTATGGGAAAAGAAGTGAGAGACAGGCTTTGAGGTGCCGGGCGGTGTCACACAAAATAGATGAAGGCCCTAATTCCATTTGACATTCATCTAATGAGAACCAAATTTGTAGTGTTAGAGTGACAAAGAGGTGCAATAGAATCCACTTGACAGTAATTGCCTGACAGGCAGTCCACTCGACTTTCCCATAAATCTCTGTGGAATGGAATGGATTGGAGAGGAGTAAGAAGTCAATCACGATAGAGTGAGACACTTAAGTTTGGAGATCACTTCTCAACTCCTCCACCTACACGACAAGGGCGATTACAGAATTATAAAGCTATTAAGAGGTTACTGAACCTTTCAAATCAAGGATGTTTATTTTTTTGTTTGCTGGGGAACAACATTTGAAAGTTTTTTAAGTTTTTTTTTCTGCAAACGCTGCTTTTCGAAAGGCCACAATTCTTAGGGTTATTAGGTCGGAGCTCCCTTGCTACAGTATTATTTGAAAGGGGCATGAGCCAGGCTTGCTTTGTTATGCTCCAGGATAGCACTGTATAGTCCCTTACCTTTACCCCAGTCTTGCTTTTTGGTTCCAAAATGCAAAAGTACTCAATTTAGCACTAAAAAAGAAAATTAAAAAAAAAATTGAGTAGCTAGAACCTGTGAATTATTTGGCAATTTGCTTTTAAACAGTCTTAAATGATTACTTATTAAAAGTGTTGCAGATTCATTTCCTCTCAATTGATTACTCAGATAATTGTTTCAGCTCTAGATGAATACTGATGCTTGAATGTGGCTAAGTTTAAGCATCTTACTTTATTATATTATTATATGTTCATATACAAGCTGATTGAGACATTTTTTTTAGGGCCTTTAAAGTATTTCAAATAATTTTCATATCTTTTCTCAGACCAGCAATTTATGTTGAGTAAACTATTTATTGTCCACCCCCAAGATGTATATAGCATTACTTCACACAGTTCAAATGATGGATCTGACAGACTTGAGACTGAAAGGAAGCTTGCGGCTCTCCTCAGGTGTCTGATGCTGCTGACTGATAGGGCTTCCCATACCCACCTCAAATCTACCTCAGGCTGTTGCTCAAAATTGAGCTTCTCAAAAAAAAAAGCTAGACGTGCAGGGAAACCCAATAAGAAAATATATGCTCCAGAGAGGTGTTTCCGACTCAGCACTTTAGAAAAACATAGAATTGCTCAGAGTCAAGATAAACCCATGGCCTGCAATGCAGACTGTGGCTACTTAAGTGTAATGAGGGAGCCTATCGCTCTAGTTTGCTTCCCCAGGCTACACTTGCAGTAGCATTGTATGCGAAATGCTACAACCAAGCTTTTGGGTGGTGTTGTGTTCAACAAAATAGCAAGTTGAAAAGTATGGCCTATATAAAATCTAAAATACACTATAAAGGTTTGGTGTCCCCCCCCCCCATGGACCTGAAATCCTGCACTCGTCACTTTGATCGAAACAGATCTTTAGTTCCACTTTCTCCCTAAGGCATTATGGGAAGGAGATTACATGTCCCATATGAATACAATAAAGGGTAGTAGAGTATCATTATACTTGAGTCCTACCACACACAATTATTGTACATATACCCACACACACACATACATCTGTTTTAACCGTCTATCCTCATTAAGAATCCTTTTCAGCCGGCTAAATATATCAGCCTCTCGTCTTTGATCTGCTGGATGAAAAAAAGCAGGGATTGATAGACATCAAGCTAGTGCTGTATCCCTGTTTTTTAAGTGTTATTCAAAGCTTTGCTCTTATCTGTTTTCAAATCCCTCCCTAGACGTTTATTTTTATGTTTTCTTTTCATTGAGAATTCCAGTGTTTAATTTCTAATTATTACACAAGGGTAGATAAGCTCCCTGGCTTTAATGCTTGATGTCTTCATACTTAGCAATGATGTTGGTCCACATGGGGAAACCATTTCAGCATTAATACCTTGCAGACAAACAAAACTTGTTTTCGCTTTCGCCTGTGCACACTATAGAAAGGCCCTTAAGGACATCGAAGCTGATATTTGCACTGTTAGGCAGGCTGTTCTTTCTCAACTTCTGGATGTTAGCAAAGGTGACAGAATCAAGTAAATAAATTCCTCCAGAAGGCTTTGGTGTGGTGCTGCTTTCCAAAATTCCTAATGAAATTATGGTTTGGCTTTGATGAAATGCAGTTGCAGTGAAATGTTTTTTAAAGCACTAATATTCTCATTTGTTTTTGTCTTTTGGCATCATGTTTGTTCTTAGAAAAATCACCTGGAAAATCTTTTTATATATAAGCTCTAGCTGTAAGGTGCCATTACTTCCACATGCTGACTCACTTTTCTGTTTTGTACCATTCACATTAATTATTGATCATCGATGAAGAGTTGTCAGTGCCTGACGGTAAGAACACAGACTCTACAGCATGACTGAGAGACTGCAGAGGGAACAAAGACAGCAAGAGACTAGTTTGACCTTATCTGTAGCTTTTGTGGATGCAGACAGAAAGGATGATGTTTTTGGTCAGACATTGTAGGCCAAAGTTTTGTCAGGTGTATTGAGTGAGTATCAAGTGTATTATTCTCAAAAGAATATGAGCATAAATCCAAACAATTGATAAAGCAAGACCGGATGGTCTGTTGATGTGATTTATGTAGTTCCATTCATTTGCCCCTTTTCTAGTTTCCTTAGATGAGCATTTTTTTTTTTCAACATTTCTGCATCTCTGTCTCGATGATTTGACTATTGCTGTCACTTACACAAAGAGAGTTCATAGTAAGAGTCAAACTAAATGTCTTCAATCTCCACAAAGCATAATAATAATACAATTTAATAATTTTATTTATATAACACTTTTCAAGCATTGAGCACAAAGTGATTTCCAGTGTTGTCAGCACTGGATTTATTGTTTGTGCTTTAATCATCATAACATCATAAAGCCGAGATACAAGACACATAAAACATGAAGCACAAAACAAGTAAATGATACTCAATGAAAACAATCGCACATAGAAGTGAAGTGATCTGAAATTACAATCTTAAAACGTGCAGGGGTAGAAAGAATGTCCAGTTTAAGTGAACATTGAAGGTGGTTTAAAGATTTTGGTGCATGGAAACTAAAAGCAGATTTACCAAACTACCTCAGGCATTAACCTGTGTGACATGAAGCATAAGGCAATATGTTGAGCGAGTTTGGTTAGGTCCTGTGGGCCAGTTCAGCATAGATGCTATATATGGTGGTGAAAGTGTTAGCAGCGGCATGTCTCTAAATTATGTCACCATAATCCAGGACTGACAAAAGGACTGCCTCGACTATACATTTCCTGCAGTGCAAGGGAAAGCTGGATCTGTTTTTATAAAAGAAGCCAAGTTGTTTGCCTCAGGTTTTTAATATGTTGTTTAAATGTAAGTGATTCGTCAAGCCATATTCCAAGATATTTGTACTCTGTTACTCTTGCAATATCATCACCATTCAGTGTGAATAGGTGATAATGTGATAATAATGTTGTGATAACGTTGTCAGCCGTCTGAGTAGGTGTCTTTTTCAGCTTGGCACACTGAAGTGTAACTGGTCATTAAAGTGGCTTTAAGTTATATCAGTAAAATATATTATTGACATTGTATGTCCAAGCTGTTATCCAGAGGAACAGACTGTATTCAAATATATATATATATATATATATATATATAAAAAAAAATTAACAAAAGACTGAAATCTGTCACAGGGAAATATGAGTCCCTTATTTGTCTGAGCACAAGTACCAGACATAATTAAAACACGCTGAGCTTCGTAGAAAATAATTGCCCTCTCCCTCCATTCCTGCATCGAGCATTCAGACACCCACAGAGATATTTCCTTTTCTCTAAGTACAATGGGCAGAAATACAGTTTTTGTTCAAACATCACCTGTGAACTTTAATTATTTTCCATGAGAAGTATTCAAAGTGTAATGAAATGGAGGACAATGGAATAGGCAAATAAAAAAAAAAAGCTTTGATGTGGACTTGGCTTGTAATTTTATATGTCCTTAAACTATGGCTTTTTATTAACCAATGATATTTATGGTAACTATTTACACTATTGTTTATTAATATTCAACATCTAATAAATCTGCACCTTTACGTATGCCGTTTTTGTGCAGCTAAATTTTATCTGCCGTCATTGAGGCATCATGCAAAGCATAGCAGTGTGAAATATTACTGATGGTTAGTGTTCTCCTTTTCTAAAAGAATATTGTATTGATATCTGTCAACGCTTTAATATTTTCTGTCATTTTCACTTTTGTCTCGAACAAACAATTTAGATTAGGGCAGATTTGCCTCAGGGGAAATCTTAATTATTGTGTCATCAGTGAAGACCTCCTACTACCTCCGTCCTGATTAAATAATTTACATAACTGTGTTGATTACTCCCAAACTGTTAGATTAAAATACTTAACATTCACTAATTAAACGTCAGTCTGCTCCCATGAAGTAGGTTTATTTAATGGAGCTTGTTTAAAGAAAGCATATTGAATACTATCTCTTCTACACTTTTGTTTTTAGAGCAGAATGTGGATGGAATTGCAACCACGTTTTTTTAAAAGAATATACTTTAATAAACATTTTTCAAGCACCACTCAGCAGGTTTTAGTGGTCCCCCTGCCTTGTTCCTGTGTATCAGTAAGTCGATTCAGGTTCTTTTATCGCTGAACTGCTTTCTGTGCCTCTGTATCAGTGTTGAAGAAATTGTACCCTGCAGTGCATCCGCCTTGGAGGATGCCAACCTTGTTTATTACCTGCAGGGCTTCAAATTTACTTTTGGTCTCACTGTTTTATGTGGCTCTTGGTCTTTAGACTAGCCAGTCTTTCAGAATTTCCCCAAACCAAAAGATGTTTTTCATGAAATGGAATTGAATACGGAGACTGTAACTTCATGTCATCACTTTTTAGTCTTTAGTCATACTTTCATTGCCGAATATGACGTTTATTTCGTAGAATTTCTAAGCTCACATAATTGGTTCTTTTTGTAACTAAATAGATTGCTGCTACCACAGAATTAATAAAGCATCATCAGATGAAGCATTGTACTGTATCTTAGTTGACTGTTCATATTTCAAAATAAAGGCTTGTTCATGGGGGGTAATCTATGTTATGATTTGGTAGTGGGGCTGCCTGTTTTCTTTACATTTAGATAACATATTTGCGCTTTTATCATGCTATTCAGAACACTAATATTCCAACATACTGAGGTGAATGTCTTCACAGTGAGAAATAAAAACATATAACAGCATATTTTCCTTCTTTTAACCTGCCAAATTGATGTCAGTTGTATGGAAAGGAAGCCACCTCTGGCTATTTTTAAACTTTCCTCTGAAAAGTTGTGTGATTTGTGATTATCTGCTGAGTGAGAAGTGTGTGCTCAGTCGTCGGCTCTGGCTCTGAGACTGCTCTGGGAAATACAACAAAGGCAAATTGAGAGCATTTCATTGTAAAGCTGTTTTACCATGCTTGGATGCACATTACACATTTTTTTTCACAGAAGAAATAATTCATATGGTTGTCATAATAGATTCAATGCAGCATCTTGCATCCACTAATACCAGTTTTATGTTAATTTTGTGTTTGTCAAAACTTTGATTTCTTTCCCTCTTTTTCCTTTTCCATTTGTGAGAACAGGAAACTATTAACAATAAATCGACTCTGTAAGGCAAAGACATATTTTCACGTGCTAATGACTAGAATTTCAACTTGCCCAAGGTATCCGAAACCCAAAGATATTCGGTTTACTAGGATATAAAACAAAGAAATGCAGCAAATCCTCTGAGAAGGCGAAACCAGAGAATGTTTGGGATTTTTTTTACTGGTTAGTTTTGGGGAAAAAAAAAAAGAAAGATTATCAAAATAGTTGCTTATTATTTTTTTGCCCATTGACGTATCGCTGAATCAACTAATGGTTTTAGCTCTAATATTGCCTGTGAATTGTATTTTCTGTGGCGTATTAGACTATTCTTATACAGTACTATGCTGCACACTACAGCCACTGATAGATACTTTACACACATGCCATATACCAAAAATTGTTCAGTTACAAATATTGAAAATAACCACAAACAAATAAAACAGACCAGCATTTTCACTATTTATCTCGTTGGGACAGCAGAGAAACTCGTCCTAAATATCTTCAGCAGCTGCAGGGTGTAAATCAAATGAAGTATGACCTCTTCACTATGAGTCATGCTATATGGAAAGGTCTGCCTCATCCCCAGTTTTTCAGGTCCTTGTACGACTTTGAAAAATCTATCACTGGTGCTTAATTTGTCCAATATGGCATTCTTTTGCACGGACTTGGCAAGGCAGCAGACGTATGGAGTTAGTTTACTTTTATCTCACTGAAGTCATTTGTCATTTTAATCGAGTGTCTTCATAAAAGCGGGACCATAATTGTTTGTGCAGTCGTGTCTTTGAGGATATCAAGTGAAAAACAAGTTGCACTACAGTTGATTACAGTAGGTCTGTAATGATGACTGAGGAGTTGATGTCGAAGCTATTTTTTAGAAGTATTAATCTATTTTTACCTGTTTTCTGATAAATCTGAGCATTCCAGCAGCTGCAGTTCGGTGCATGTCTGCCAACAACCACAAAGTTAACTGGGATTCATAATTGCCACAGGATTAAAAAGACGGTTAAGCAAAATTAATCTCATTTGTAGGAATTTATTAATGATTCATTCAAATTGTATGAAAGTATTTGTATCTACTGTATTCTTGCTAGATATATGCTAGATGTCTCAGTATCAGACAAGATTTGCATGTTTATCTCCAAAAATAATTTAGATATTTGGGGGCACCAAAGGGCAACAAAAATGGGAAATTATGGTAATGCTATTCCATTAAAACATGTTTGACATTTTGAACATAAAATGATAGTAGATCAAGTATCTAATGAACTAATCAACGTGAAGTAGCCACTCAAGGCGGATGCTGTATCACATTCAGTGTCACCCTAAGCACCTCTAAAATGTGTTTCTCGCTTCAGAATTGGATTTAGATACATAAAATCAAATGTTGTTTGGTTTTCTTCTATTTTAAAACCTTTTGTATTTTACCTGAAGATTCCGTGCAGAGTTTTATTCAGTTGGAAAAGAAACCTCATATTTCTCCCGACAGTCTTTCAGAAGCATTTTTTTTCCCTTTTTTGCATAGTGTTTATGCTTCAGGGGCACAGTCAGTGAAAGGTCAAGCCTCACATGGAGAGATTAAAAATAGACCATACCAGACTTTGCTGTAATGTCAGACCAATGCAACCAAAGTTAAATTGAGTTGGTTAATTCAAAGGAGAATATATAATAATAATAATATATATACCAGTGTGACTTTCATGATGCAACCCAAGGATAGAAGTCAGTATAATACAGCATAATTAAAGGCAACACACTGCAATGTTAGAAAAGAGATTGAGTGTGAGGAAAAAAAGCTATGTCACACAGTTATTTCTTAAAACTAAAGATAGGTGTTGCAACTTGTAACCTGTTCAAAACCAAAACACATAGAAATCATATTAAAACTCAAACAAAAGAACAGCAGCAATCATTTCTCATTTATCTGCACTTCAACATATTGTGTATTTACATGTTTCTGTTGATCTGGCATGTTGTCCATACAAGTGGCCACCAGCCACTGCTGCTCAACAGCTTTTATCCTTGGCCAAAATGATAAATCACTTGTCGCAATTGAAAGTGCATACTAATCGCCTTTACAAAATACCTACAAAATAAAACATCTGTACATTTTAGTGGTTGAATAAATAAGTAACAACAAAGTGCATCTTTAATTTGGAGCTTTAGTTGTTCTCCCTTTGCCCTAAGCTCACAATAACCACACTTTCAGCAGTTTTAACTGAACAAAGGCCAAGATCTGGATGCTTTGGTGTAGACGAATTGTGCTGTGAATGCTTTGCAGCCTCTTGCCAAAGGACAAAAAATCTGCCATGGACAAAAGATCGCTATGTACTTTTTGTCCTGTCCTCTCAATTCTGGTTGCATATACGTCAGAAGTTTTAAAACTTGTAATGTGAATTCTGGTTTAAAAACTTAAAAAATATCCTTAACAATAATATAATGTTGTGAGTAACTGATTCATAATTCATTCATTTTTAATTGTTTGTAATATTAGATTTTACCATCAGTGTTTAATTTCATTTACTGTCTTATTTTATTCACTTTTCTGACTTTTAACTTGTAACAGTGTTTATATTCGCAAAGAGTTGCTCTCGGGGAACATATATTGCATGCCATTAGATTCCCTAAGCTGTAGAGGTAATATAATTCAAGTGTTAATCTTCCAAATGAGATAACATTTTATTTCAGACTGATAATGGTTTGAATACATGCAGAGAGATAACTGCGGTTGTGGGAAGGTTGCAGTTTTCACATATTCACCATATACGCCATCGGCGTAACTGCACACTGTGCATTTATGTTCTGTATGCTGGGCTGTTTATATATCTTATTTTAGTGAATAGATTGCTGTAGAGGAACATAAGACATCATCTTCTTAGAGCTGTGAACACCACTGCCTGTTTAACAGCACTGCTTTGTCTTCAGCACAGATATTTTGCCTACTTTCTGCTTTCTTTCTAGTTTTCAGTGATGATAATGAACTAGTGACATGTAGGCCTGTTACCACACAAGTTTTCATGTTTTAGTTTTTCAGATGAATTAGAAATTACGTAAGCATTTATTTGTACATTATGTAATAATTTGTCAACTTTGTGAAATTTGTGTACTTGGTGCAGTCTCTGTAATAAAAGTTGGTCCACTGGTCGTCCACATTGCAAAGAAGTACAGTATGTAAATGGTTCATATGGTACAGCACTAATAGCTCCCATTCATTTATTACCTGCGATTGCTATTGGTCTCCCAGAGGCTGTTTCAGGGTTTTTTGCAGCTGCAGGGTGCAAAGCTCTACATGCCAATGTGATTCATCATCCCTTTATAGAAAATAATATGACCTGCTCTTTTGTATGGAATCTCACTGGCTTTGTATGCAGATATAGCTTATTGTGAAATGATGGAAAGGGATTTAGGTTAAAATCTTTCCGTTTCTATTTCAATTGTTTTTGAAATGAAGGGATAAAAGGGGTTGCTGGATGGAGAGGTGTAGTGGAATATATCAGAAGGAAGATTAAATGCTTGCTGTTGAGGAGTGTTTGGTCAGCAGAATTTTAGTGTCTGTGTGCTTTGGATGTAACAGAGTTCCACAAAGGTGATTGAATTTCAGATTATGCTTACCTACCAGCACACATCTAGTCTTCATTTTTGCAAGTGAAACATCTTTTATGTCAGGTTAACTGTTAAAGTAACAGCAGGCTTTTCCACAGCTGCACCTACGCAGAAACTCTAACAGATTAACACTTATGGTTACAAATAATTTAATGTATTTCTCAGTAATATTAAACATAAGATTTTTCGTAATATACTTTCAAGCATAGTATAACAGGGTCCAAGCAACCCACGCAATTTGGAAAAGAAGGTGAACCATTTCGTGTCTCACAAGTTATAAAGTGTCTCTTAGGTCTCTGAAAACTGAAATGGCAAGAATATAATGAATATGCATTTTTGACTCTGAATGTTCACTTGCCTGTGTGTCTCCCAGGAGGCAGTGGGGGAAAATGCTGGAGTCCACAGCGCAGCAGAGGACAGGAAGGAGAAGGTGCCCAGCCCCCATCTCAGCCAAATGGTGGTCCTCACTAACAGTGGGACTCTTTATGGGCTAGCACAGAGGGTGGTGGCCACTGAGTCTCTGTAAGTACTCTCTACACAACACTCAAGTAAACATAAACCATGCAATGATTGAAGTAATTATAAGTATGCAATGTAATTACACCTTAAGACAGCACACAGCATTATTGGTCTTAAATCCTCTGTTATGGGGGAGAAGATTTCTTGTCAGAAGAAAGATTTCATGTCATCAATTGTGTGTCGTGACAGTATGATGTATCTTGGCAGCTATGTTCTTTAAAACATTTTCTATTATCAAGTTAAAGAGGCCGATTCCTGCTCGCTGCCTCGCCTCAAGGTGGTCATAATTCAATTAGGCAGTATCACACATGCCTGGCCATCAAAGAGTTGCACTACCTGCAGTGTGTGCTTGTGTGTCAATAAAGCCTCTTTAATTGAAAACAAGATTGTTGAAATAGAAAAAGAGACAGAGACTTATTTTATTATATTATTTATAGCTTACTCCCTAAAATTTACTAATTGATTTTCCTCCTTGTGCTCCGCCTACTGTATGTCGTTATTCTCCCTCTTTGTTCTTCACACACACACACACACACACACACACACACACACACACACACACACACACACACACACACACACAAAAGTGCCCTCATACATAATTAGGTTAAACTATTGTCTGTGACAACTCTTGGACCCTGATAAGTCGGCAGTGTACAAGTGCTTGATAATGAAAGTCTGTAAAGCAAGGGCCCAGATGACAGCGCTGCAAAAATGCTGAATAGGCTAACACTCTGTCACACAAGGTTTTTCATATATCAGAGGCAGCCAACAAGCTTAGAAGAATAATGAAAGTAAAAGAGCTAAAGTGCAGAGGTGAAGATATTTCTTGGGTAAAGTTTGAAAGGAAAAGATCCCCTGGGGAGAGGAAGTCAGACTTATTCTGGGCAGAACTGCATGCAAAGTTTTTTATTTCTGAATATTTATTTTATTTTATTTTTTAGAAAAGGCAGCTAGCCTAAGTGTGTATTGTGAGCGACATGACCTCTGAGCAGAAATAAAAGATAAGAGCTGTAAGGTGCCTCTCTTCCTGTTGTTCGCCCTTCTAGCTGTTGTTCAGTTGTCGTATTTATACAAGCGTGATCAGATAAGTGTGAACTGCAGGGTGTGCTTTTTTCTTTCCCAGACTGCACCATGTTGCCGAGGTAAACACAAGCTGTTCCAGCTAACCTTAATGTGATTTCCTCTGTTCCATAAAAAGAATAAATGTCCACTCTGCTCATTTATGGGGTGCTGTGTTTTATGTAGCTCTTTCAGATTTAGCGTTAACTAGACAGCGCTTAATTATTGCCTTTAATATCAAGATTGCTGTTGGGGTTATCATGCAGTGATTGTAAACCTTACCTAAGGCTCATGCTTTTCTGTTTTTACCAATCTTCCCTGAAAAACAGATAGATAGAGAAGATTGTTTTAAGAAAAAATACTGACTTACAGACTCATTTAGAGGGCTTTATCATATGATGAGAACAGCTCAGAAGTTTTTTCAGGTCATCAAAAGTGAAGAGAGAAATGTGGAGAAAATGAGCAGCTGAAGGACTAAAGTTAAGCCAGAACTTTTACTCATGTTTTTAAAATCATATATCCCACCCTTTAAAGCCGGGTAGGAACTTTATTTTTGGCGTCATGCAGCAATAATCTTTCAGCATATTATAATTCAAGTGGTCTGAGAGAAAACCAGACTTGTGCACCTCCTCTTGGCTCTGCATTCAGGCTTCAGAAAATCTAGGCCGTGACAGGAGACTGGCCAGTCACAGGTTATTCAGAGAGATAGTGTTCCTATTGCCTGTTCTACGCATGCATTGCCTGTCCGACAAAGAGCGGAGAGGGAGAGTTGTAGGTAGAGGTCTCACTACTTCAAAAACTTTTTGCATTCATCCCACTGCAGCTTTAAAGCTATAGTGCATAGTTTCTCTCGCCACCATAAGGAATTCTAAGTAATGACAACAACACTGTTGGCGCGTCCACATGATACAAGCCTTACGTGATCGCAAACAGCGCCCCACCCCTCCTCCACGTAGTTGCTAGTAGCTCATGGAGGACACGGGGGATTAAAAAAACATGATGAACTCTTCAGAAGAGGTCATTATCTTCACTCAAGTTTCTGCGCGCGAAAGTCACCGGACTACACAATCTTCTGAACATAGCCATATTGAGAAAGTTGTGTGGAGCTGATAGTCTTAATTAGCTTTGTAGCAACTTATTTGGCAATGGCTTGAATGTAACGGACATTCATTAATATAAAAAGTTACACACTAAAGCTTTAAGTATTCTTAAAAATATCCTGTCGCTCAGATTGTTTATCAACTGATTAAGGAACAGGAAGGTAGATGGTAGATGGAAGGTGCATGACTCAGTATGACATCGCTGTTCACTTGGTTGCTGAGTTCAAAGCAAAATTGGGTTCAAGAGGCAGCACAGTGTGAGGAGGCCACTCATGGGGCTCAAGTCTTGAGTTTTTTTCTTTTTAAATTGCACTGTCCAATCAGTTGCGTTGTTGTTGACCTGGAAATCTAAAGAAATCACTGTAAGTGAGCTGCGCTGTACTGCAGTAGTCAGGCTTGTTAAACTCTGGACTCAGCCCTGACCGCAAACCTGCTCCCTTTTGTTTTTATTTAGTGTACGGTAAAGCCACCGATCAGCGCCACTAAACAGGGGTCTCATTTATAAAACTGTGCGTAGGATCCTTACTAAAAGTGTACATACGCCCAAAAGCCAAAAATGGCTTACGCCAAAAAAAATTCAGATTTATAAAACCGTGCGTACGCACATCTACAAGCAATGTTCCCTTTATAAATCACAGATTACCCACAAGTTTGCGTACGTGAATTTTTGTTCACGTACGCAAACTATATATATCATCAAATGTCAAAAACTTTGACATTTGATGATATATGCACAGTATTAAAGACAGATATTTAGTTATTTACACTGTGTTCTGCAGTTATCTAATGGTAGAGTATTTGATGCTATGCTGTATTCCATGCAGTCGGGCGATCTTCTCCCGCGCTCCGTGGCAGACAATGTGATGGTGAGACAGCGCCGATTAAACATTAATAACGAATTTTTATTAAGGATTTGAGTTGGATTTTACAAGGTGTTTATGGAACAAGTATCACTCAGTACAAGCGCAAATAGCACTGCTGGATTTAATCTTCATGGTAACGTGGATGATATGGAGTGACAAAAATGTGCGTGAGGCATCAATACTTGAAAGTATTACAAGTAATCGTTATTCCCACATTTACTTTCTGCAGTCTGACATCAGTTCACCACCTCACCATCTGCGTCGCCAATTCCCATTGTCTCCAAAATGTGCGTACGCATGGGTCAGAGTTTGCGTTGAGGACCGCACATTCTCCCGTCAAGTTTGTTTTTTATAAATCACAACCTTTGCTTGGGAAGTGGCGTATGCACATTTTCAGCCCCGTTTTGTGCGTACACCACGTTTATAAGTGAGACACCAGGTCTTTATTCAGTCACAGTGGAACAGGGGTATTAGTTCTGTCCACACTGATTTTGTTTTGCCCTGTATTTACTTTTCTGCTAGCCTTGTGAGACCGTCCTAATCTCGCGAGCTCCAGTTTTCCACTCGCAGATCAGTCTGGCATCTTGAGATAGAGACAAGGGGGTTGTCGGTACACGATCCGTTCTGCCTGCACGATCCGTTCTGCACATGCACAAAATGTTCGCGCATGCGCGGTTGTACGAGGATTTACGACACTGCACGATCTGTTCCACGCTTCCGGTCGACAGCCAAGCTAACGTTAGTTTAGCTAACAGCTAATTCGGCTAACTGCTAGCTGAGACAGCATGTAATAACTTTAAAAGACCCTCAAAATAAAACTTGAAAATAAACGTTGACATATATAACAAACACCTAACATATATAACAGCTGTTACGTCAGTTCTACTTGTGCTCATTTAAAATACAATCACTCAATACTTGTCTTTATTGTTATTACTGTGAAGTCTTAATTTAGCTGTAGCCTGCTTTTCCCATTACGTTTGAGTTAACGTTATTTTAGACTGAATCTAGCTGTCAGCTAGCGGTTAGCCGAATTAGCTGTTAGCTAAACTAACGTTAGCTTCCCGGTGGAGGCTAGCCATAGGCTAGCGTGGAACAGATCGTGCAGGTCGTATGGATACGTAAAACAGTATTATCTTGCGCATGTGCAGAACGGATCGTGCAGGCAGAACGGATCGTGTACCGACAGGGGTAAGCCTCTCCTCGGACCGCGAACCTCCTATGGCGCCATTTTAATGCTACAAAGCGATCACCCCCGTTAGCATTCCATTGACTGCCATTCATTTTGGCGCCACTTTGACAGCGAATAACTTTACATCTGAAGCGTTTAAAGACTCTATTTGTCCATTGTTTATTTCTAAAGAAACACGACAATGTATGAAAGGCTCCATTACCTTGTACCTCACGTTATGGCTCCGTAGCAGACGTTTTTATAAAAATAGGCTAATGATTGTGTCATAACCACGCGACTTACTGTCGCATAGTAGAGGAATTACCGTATAGTACAGGAGAAGCGCGCAGGCAGTTTCGTCTCACATTAGCTGTTTAAGTGCAATTACTAATGTTAACTAGCATTTTAGTTAGCAATAATTAGCCTGTGCCTATGTTATCTCCTTACATATACCTACGCTCTCCGTCTCTGCAAGATTGGGAATGATTGAGATTTCTCTTGGCACAGCTACCAGAAGACTTACAACTTTCAGACACGTTGCTCACGTCACATTTACGTCGTCTCTCTCAGTTGGAGTCTGCGCATAAACGCTCGGCGCTCACCGGAAAAGTGCTTCTAACCATAGATATATATAAAAGCCTTTATATATGCTTCTAACGGCCTTCACTGGTCTCCGTCCAGAGCAATGGGGTATGTTGGTCCACTCTTATATACTGTCTATGGATAGAGAAAGTTTGGAGCCGTTCACCAAACGACTGACCAATCAGCGTTGGTTTTGAGGCGGGTTTAGGTGTGACACAACGGTTGTTTAGACTGTTCAGTCTAAACAACATGGCGGCTTCCACGGATGAGATGAGCGTAGCTATCGCGTAAGTTTTATCCAAATTTGAAAGTATTCCTTCATTGAAAGAAGAGCAAAAAACAGCACTGGAGGCTTTTCTCTGAGGAAAAGATGTTTTTGCTCTTCTTCAGAAGTGTACTGTGAAAACTTGGTGGGGATTGTCGTTGATGAGGTTCATGTCACATACGAATGGTAAGTTTAAAAACGTTAACATTAGCTACATTACCTAACTTAATTGTATGTTAAACAATGGCATTAGAAGAACCGCAAGGTCCTTGAAGCCAAACTAACGCTAGCTACACTAACTTAGCTAGTTTCATTGATCTGATTGGTTGATTTGGCCCGTCTATCCCCAACATAGGTGGTGATAGACAGATGGTTTATCCAATCAGCTAACCAGTATTTTCGCCCCTTCCCAAAAGTTCTCCAACGGAAAGTTCCCAGATGGATATGCCGAGCAAATGCGAAGCAATCCATCTGGCGGAGTTAGGTTACTTTTCTGCTACTTCGCCCTATAGAAATCCATTCATTGTATAAAAAAAGCCTGATGTGTTGGACATAAATGATACTTTGCCTTGTGAGGTAGGACTGGAAACCAGGTAGTTTTCCCAAAGTGCAGAGTTGAGGCTAGATGATAATTTATGTTGCGATAACACTGGAGTCTGGGAGTTGGTATACTGTATCCAGCAATCACGTAACATTGGTAGCAGCAAAAAATGAACTGCAGTCAGAGCTGGTGAACCGCAGTCAATAAACCAGCCACAGATGTAGCTACAGATGTAACAACCTCGCCCCCGCTGCTGTACAGAGGCTCGTACAACAGCAGCAGGCTCCGTGTGACATCTTTTGCCCATGTGGGTCATTTTGGTTTCACAGTTCATTGTTTAAAAAAAACAAAAAAACAAAAACAAACAAAAGATGACACACACAGAGGGTCCTCGATTTATAGTTAAGATTATTCATTAACAATTCATTGCTGCAACAATAGAGAATGGTGTAGCTGTTTTAACGGTGCAAGAAGAAATTATATTGAAAGAAAACCCTTCGGGAAAGTGCAACATCTGCTATCTCTATTCACATTATCCTATTAACAGAAGTAATATCTAAAGTTCTGTCTCAAATTTCTGGTTGCTTCAATTCAAAATTTAATCAAAAGTAATATCAGCTTTAGTTAATAGAGTTGTCACTCTTGAGGAATACAAAAACAACACATGATAATTTTGTCTTAGTTATGTGCCACGCCAGAACATTTTTCAGACCTTGTTATCCCACCACTGTGCCAAAAATAAATGGCTGTTTCTGTTTTTTTCTCAGTGTGTTTCTGGCGGAACAGTTTGAATCCCTCCAGTCCCACCTGGACACAATGATGCCTGCAGCCAAGAAGCCCTTCCTGCAACAGTTTTATTCCCAGGTATACTTGCACCTTCTTTCAAAAGTCTGTGTAATTACTGAAACTGTACATCATGTCGTCACTGTCAGCTACAGGTGGGGTTGTACCAAACATCTGACAACGGCTGTGAGTCCATCACTCTGGCTTTTTTGTTTAATTTTGAAGCCTATTTCTCTGTAGAGACAAATGACCTTGTAACTGTAACCCAGCATTCAGTGCTGTTCTTGATCAACAAACAGAAAATGATCTGTCACCCATAACCACACCGACTGCTCTTTCCCAGTCTTTTCCTTTTTTTGTCCACTTGACATTTAAAATGTTCAGGTACACAGACAGGTTTATTCTCCCCAAACATCAAATGAATGGCCTGTGCTATGACTTCACTCTTGGAAATATTGTGCAAACGATGACATTCGAAAGCAAAATCGAAGAGACCTTGACGTCTGCCTCATGAGGTGTTTTCTGTGTATATAACACTTAAAAACATGTTGAATATAACTCACATGCACGTATTCTTCATTCCTTCTCTCAGACGGTGTCGACCGCCAGTGAACTTCGGAAACCAATATACTGGATTGTTGCGGCCAAGGCCATCGACTACGAGCAAATGTTGCTCCTGATGGCCGGAGTTAAATGGGACATTAGGGAGATAATGTCACAGCATAATGTATATGTGGATGTCCTGTTAAAGGTAATGTTGCATAATAAATGTGTAGGTGACTGTTGATGTAACGTGGTGTGCTATAATGTAGGTTAGATCTAAAAAAAAATATGAATATCATATAAATGTTAAATGTTAAAATATAAATGCTGATACTAAGACTGGTGGTATCTATGTTAAAATAATGTGTGTGTAGTTTACATTCAGGAAAAGTTTAGAATTAGAATGTTTGACCTTTTTCCCCAGACAAATACTGTCCACTGCAGTCCTGTCAATGCCATGCACTACCCACATTAACAAAAAGTAGAACACACAAAGGGCAGATGTAATAGATTTGCTTTTATCTAGCGGGAATGTCCCTCACATAGTGTTTTTGTTGTACTTGAGAGAAATTTATTCCACTTCAAGTCAATAACTCTTAAGTTCCTTGTCGTCCCTCATGAGTTTAAATTCATTCGGGGGTCTTTAATATTAATTAGTTGGAATGGGGTAAATTATTTAGTGCAGGGTGAGTAAGCTGTTGAGAGTTGAATGCAGATTTCTCCCGAAGTTTCGGCTTTGTTAAAGACATTTGAGCTCACCGGTCCCTGATGTATTTTTAGAATGGTAAGTTTTCCACTAAATGTGTGTCTTTATGCATGCGGGCCACTCATCCCATTATAAATTTTACATGGGGTGTAAGGACACACAGCACTAGTTTTCTCACCTCTGATGTTCAGAGACAGAGAGCTCTGAAGGGGGGTGAAATCCTGAACAGACCAGACAAATCCCTATATATATGCATCAGCATGTCTTTGAAAGTTGACAATTAAATTACTGTTTAAATCACAGATGGTATTGAAATAAATAAATAAATATATACACATTCAGTCACAGTTAAAAGTTAAAACTCACATTTTGAATTGCTGATTGGCTTATGGATCTGTGTCTGGCTCTGGCAGCTCTGCAGTTAAGTCTATTTAATCCTATGAGCTATATTGCCTGAGAGGAAAATCTCTGTCTCAGTGGTCTGGTTTAAATGCCCAACCGTGTCAAAATGGTCCAGCTGATAGACTGACATGTTGTACATTACATCCAGCATGTACTTTTCCTCATCAGGCACTAATAGCCATCTCTGCCTGCTTGTCAGACATTCATAATGCATGTGAATTTTGTTATGTGTCACTGATTGAAAAGAGTGTGCTACATTTTGTTGTACTGCACGCAGGAGAATATTTAATTCATGAATTCAGGTTGATCACTAGCATTCAACAATAGCATTGATTTGCATATAAAGTGGCAAGGAAATGCGGCAGCCTCAGAACGACTTTATTGACAAACTGCTTAAGTCAGAAACTATTGTGGAACTGTTTGTGAATGAATAACATTTCATTTTTGGCTGCAAAATTTATGGCAGCTGCGTGTGCCTTAAAAGTCAGCATCATTTTTTAATATGACGCAGTTTGAATTAAAACCGGCAGACGTGTATTTGCAAACACACACTAGAAAACCAACGTACCTCTCCTGAGACACATCCATCATATTTATGGACAGTCCTTATGTACTGCAATTTGTTCCCTGTAAACAGCAACATAATATCATAATTGTACAATATCATCCATAATTGAACATTTCAGAGTTCAGTGAGTACACAGCATAGCTGAAACCCTTTCCTGTACCTCTGTGTCCTGCAGCCTGCACCTTCCTCTGAGATATTTCCTCTTTTTTCTTTGTGTAAAAACATAAAAGAAAGAACAATTTGGAGGCCAGTTGTAACAACAACTCATTGTGTCCTTTTTATTTGCTGGGGCACGGAAATAATATTTTGTAATTTCTGTGTTGTATGTTCAGAAGAGATGTAACTACAAGTCTTAAATGTCATCTCAAGTGTGTAGTAAAATATGTAAATTAAAAGAGCACAAAGGCTGACTGTAAGAGCCTGCATGCACATCAAAAAGTTAATGAATGAGTCCAGTTGGAATGTTCCGAAACTTGAGTACAGTGCTCAGCAGCTCACAAATGATTTGTTTTAACACATGGCTTCTGGCTTGTTGGATTCATACTTTGTGCTCCCGTGTGCTCAGTACTTCAGGGTGTCAGTGCAGTCCAGACTGTAAAATCTTTGAATTAACTCTGTTAAAGTAGAGTTGTGATACAATAACCCAGACATACTGTAGGCTGGGGGGAAAAAAGATTTAGCCTTGATTGATTTGATGTACTTATACCACTATTTAGAGTATAAACTGTATGGTAAATGTTTAAAAAATGGCTTTATTTAAAAAAAGAGTTTGATACAAACCCTGAATGCAGATTATTCTTTGCAAAATAAATAATGGGGTTGTGCAATTCACAGCATGAGGTAGTTTTATAACACTGTTCAGCTTTTCCAAGTTAGGTTTGGTGGAGCTGGTGTTGAATGTCATCCAGTAGCACAGAGTAGCTGAGACAGAGTCAGTGGAAATACATGTATATTGTTGTTCATAAAAACTTTTATTTAGTTTATGTCTTCCAGCTGGGAAACCAAAGTTGCATCGGTCCCATAGTGGCTTGTTTCCTTTATAAGTGGTATATAGTACAAAGGTTTGTGTTTGTTTAATATACCTTGCACAAGCTTATCCATTTTTTTACCTTTTAGATATTATGGAGATGTCTTTATAATACAAGTTTAATGTCTGATTACATAGCAGAAGTTTTACATATGGTATCCAATTAAAGAAATCCCCCTCTTGAACATAATTTATTTCTGCTCCTTTTTTAAATTCTACTCTATTTAACTCTTAAATGTGTTTACCTGTGTTTTATCCTTTACCTTCCCAGGAGTTTGAGCAATTCAACAAGCGGCTGGAGGAAGTTTCCAGACATGTGCGCATCCCGCTGCCTGTGTCCAACGTCCTGTGGGAGCACTGCATCCGCCTAGCCAACAGGACTCTAGTAGAAGGGTAAGAAAGTGACAAAACACCTCTTCAGCATCAAGGGGATGTGTGCAGTCTGGCGTCATTCTGGTTCAGTTGCAGCCAAAGCTTCTTTTTTTTGTCACTATGAATTATTGTTAATAACTCTGTAGTAAAACACAGTTTTATATTGTGCATAATATTTTCCTTCTGTGTCAAACAGTGTCTCACAGTCTTTGAACTGTACATTTGTACAAGGTTGTCTATTTAGACAAAAAAAGTTTTAAGTAGCTCCAGATGTGCTTCAATATCATGTTAAATATCTGATAAAAAAAGACAATAGACTCACAAGCAGCTCTGCGATTGGATCGAGTCTTTATAACCTGTTAAAATGACCCGTTAAGAGATGTAAGTAGAATTTAGAGGCAGAGGGAGTAAATTGAGGTTCCTGTAACTTACCCTGAGCATGATGGACTTTTTTTTTTTTTTTAACTTTGTGGATTTCTATCTTGTCCCGCTAAGAGCACAAGTTCAGGCTGCGGTTTGTCCTTGGTTGATTTTGTCATGGCAAAAGTAACAGCCATCTCTTTATATCTACAAAAACATGTTCATATTCGAGTTTGAGTAGAACTGTTGTCATCTACCCAAACCGATTTAAAGCTCCAAAGGTTAAATGTACTGTAAACATTTCTACGTGCTATAAATGCACTTTTACTGTATTCCTGCGCAAATGTTTTTTAATTGTGGTACTTTTATTTATTTATTTTTAAGATTTTTTGTGTGTGGCATTTTTAGGCCTTTATTAGATAGGACAGCTTTAGACATGAAAGGGGAGAGAGAGGGGGAATGACATGCAGCAAAGGGCCGCAGGTCAGAATCAAACCCACAACCGCTGCATTAAGGACTAAACCTCTGTAAATGGGCTCT
The DNA here is from genome assembly GCF_008315115.2 of Sander lucioperca. Classification (NCBI taxonomy): domain Eukaryota; kingdom Metazoa; phylum Chordata; class Actinopteri; order Perciformes; family Percidae; genus Sander; species Sander lucioperca. The sequence continues at coordinate 21,202,024 of NC_050188.1, forward strand.
ACCAGGTGAGCTGCCCAGGCGCCCTAATTGTAGTACTTTTAATGATCTTCAGAAAGCAGTTCTTGAATAAATGCATTTATTCATAACTATAAGTGTGTGTATATATATATATATATATATGTGTGTGTGTGTGTATATATATATATATATATATATATATATATATATATATACACACACACACACACACACACACACACATATAGTAAAGTAAAAGCCTCAGTCAGCGGTAAGGTGTTTGAGTATTAAATATTTATTCAGGAAATCTCAGCGGCTATTCAAGAAGCAACAGTGATTTTCAAGTTGGATGGATACTGAACTGCACAAAACATGATCATTGCTCAATCCACATTTTAGCCTAATGAATTATTCAGAACATTAATGCAACCGAGCTAAATACAGTGCAGACCCATAGTGTTTTTTGTCCCTTACAACCATGGGTGAAGTCTATTGTCTTGTCCTGTTATGACAGCCTTTTTTGCTTGAAAATGTCTCTTTACTCTCCAGTTACAGTCGTAAATAGAGTCCCTAAGAATGTACACTTACCAAACAGCATTGAGTCATTGCATGCGCAATTTTTTGTGTATCACTCAGTTTAAACATCTGCACATCATGAATTAAAAAAGAAAAAATCTTTCCAAAGCATGCTGTCAAGCAACATGAAGATCAGGGGAAATTACCTACAGTACATATGAAACCTGGAGACTGTTGCCAGGTTCCTTTGGGTAATCCACCAAAGAAAACCACTTTAAATTCCTGCCACCTCTTTCTCTCCTCATGCTGGCCACCCTCTTTGCCAGTCACATCTCTCCCTCAGGGAATTGCATGGCACAGGCCACTCACACAAACTGTAAAACACTCTTGACACATCCCTTGTAATGCATTTCACCACTGTCTCCCTTGTAAGCGAGACATATGGGTTGTGGCAGGTGACAGGACATCAGAGTGTTTTCGCTCAGCACTTGCATCCACACCGTCGCTTTACTCAGTGTGTGTGTGTGTGTGTGTGTGTGTGTGTGAATGTGTGAAGTAGGATTTTAGATTGAAGGTGTGATAAATCCCATCTGACTGGATGCACAGCAACACTGAGTCAGACCGGCTGAATGGTGATGAAGCAAATCGCTAACAGCTGACAATTATCATGAGGTTACACACATTTTATTGGGAACAAGATGGCTGATGTTGAAGCCAATGTCATTCTGAGTTGCTAATTTGTTCAGGTTACAGTGAAAGTGTATGTGGGGTTGTAATGGCAGCCGCAGAAAAATGAGGTTAGAAACAAATTCTTGTTAAATGGTTTAGTGCTTGCAACGTCTTTAAAGAAGGAGAGAGAACATTGGACATTAAACATCAGTAAAAGGTTTGCCCTCACCCACTGAGAAAAGGGAACATGTTTACCTCCCAACACATTTGGTGAGCACTTTTCTTCCCATTGCATAACGGAACTTTTGAACCCTTTCCAATCAACAAATGGCCCATTACGACTGCAAATTTAAGCTGCTTTTGCAGACTTCTGCCGTCTGCTTGCTTCTCCCAGTACACTCCCTCCACACGCACATATCTCCCAACCCTTTGGCACACCAAGGCAGAGTGGTCATATTTGTTTGTTTGTACTCCAACTTGCCCCAGCCTGTTATTAATTTTCTCTGTCCAGCACTCGTCTCCCCTTGGACTTGCAGAAATGGCTCTGTTAGCATTCTGAGCCCAAGCTCGTACACTCTGGCAGAGAGTGAGAGTGAGAGAAATTGGAAACAGAAGAGAGAAAAGCTGAAGTGTGAGACGGAGAGAGAGCAGACCTGTCTGTGTGGTGTGTTAATGTACTGTAGATGTCCTAGATACTGACCTGCCAGTGGACAACAGTCCCCGCTGCCAAACACCTGAAACAAACAAAAAGACACACACTGAAATATGTGTACTCTAGCCCACACACACTTTTACTGACACAGCACAGACAGCTGTGTGGAATAACATGACTTCATATTTAATATAGGACACATGCAGACACAGGCACACACAGGCACACACACACACACACACACACACACACTTTTCTGTCATATATATACACACAACAGTGTTGTCCAAATATTTGAAAAAGACAACCAAACCTAAAAGCACAGATTCAATCCAACACATAATAATAAAATATTAAATGACATAAACTGTAACATGTTAAAGGTAAAATGTTAAAGGTTTTATGCATAAAATTAAAGTATTACTGCTCTATCTATGCTACATTACAGACCTAAATGAAATGTGTGACATGCAGATTTCATTATTACCCATACAAATAGCACACTTTCTGAAATATTAAGTACATTCTCGCTTCTATCCTCTTTTCATTTCCACTAATAACGTTTTTACACTTGCTTTTAAAAACTTGAATGATGTCTCGGATCATCTGGTAACTCAAATGACCACACATTTCTTTGTTCACTTTGCGTCTGGAGCTTTGACAGCATTTCCATTTTGATTCAAATGTTGATAGAAATTATGACAAGCTGAAACATATCTTCCAGACAATTTTTAATGCATAACAAATTCGCAGTAGGAATCAGAAGTAATTAAAAGCATTGTAACATGACTTTCTCCTTAACATACAGAGACACAAAAGTTTGCTGACATTTTTGGCTGGCTAGCAAGGCATAAGTTGGGTGTTTCAGGGTGGAAAATATGAACAATTCCCCTCAGGTCAGACACAAATGACTTTGATGAATCAAAAGAAAAATGACACAGAACGTACTTGGTTTCCAATTAGTGCCTACCTTAGTCTCGCTTTGCCAGACCATCCACACGCAGCGGCGCGGAGGAGGGTCCGGCTAGTCCACACAGCATTCCGGGATGGGAGAAAAACGTGCTCTGGTTTATTGGTATTTCTTTAAACCAATCACAATCGTCATGGTGGCACTAAACTCAGCTGGGAGCTGCTGTAAAATAGTTGTGCGAGAGAAAACTCAGATTGGACAGATAGTCTAGCTAGCTGTCTCAATTTACCATGCAGAGATCTGATTAACCATAGTCCTCATAAATTTAGTTTAAAAGTTTAAAGTTTAAAATTCCAACACAAAGAAAGCGGAATTTCCTGCGGCACCGGAGCAATCCCGGAAGTGGAACGTCAAGGATATAGACTATGTCTACCTCTACCTGAATAGGTGTTTGGTGTTTTAAGCCCCCAATGTCGTCTTCCAGGCAGCGCCGCCTGGAAGGCACTAGGATTCATAGACAGTATATAAAATGGACCAACAGATCCCGTTGCTCTGGACGGAGACCAGTGAAGGACATTAGAAGCACTTTTCCAGTGAGCGCTGAGTGTTACTGCGCAGCCTCCAACTGAGAGAGACGACGTAAATGTGACGTGAGCAACCTGTCTGAAAGTTGTAAGTCTTCTGGTAGCTGTACCAAGAGAAATCTCAATCATTCCCAATCTGGCAGATACGGAGAGCGTAGGTATATGTAAGGAGATAACATGGGCACAAGCTACTTATTGCTAACTAAAATGCTAGTTAACATTTATTAAACTTAAACAGCTAATGTAAGTCGAAATTGCCTGCGAGCTTCTCCTGTACTGTACGGTAATTCCTCTACTATGCGACAGTAAGTCGCGTGGTTATGACACAATCGTTACAAAAACGTCTACTACGGAGCCATAACGTGAGGTACAAGGTAATGGAGCCTTTTATACATTGTCGTGTTTCTTTAGAAATAAACACTGGACAATAAAGTCTTTAAACGCTTCAGATGTAAAGTTATTTGCTGTCAAAGTGATGTCAAAATGAATGGCAGTCAATGGAATGTTAACGGCGGGTGAGTGCTTGTTAGCATCAAAATGGCACCATAGGAGCTACGCGTTGTGAGTAAGTATTGTGATAGGATTAGGCAATGGTTAGGGTTAGGTGCCTTGAAGTCGACGTTGGGGGGCTTAAAACACCATCAAGCACCTGAATACTTCCGGCAAAAGCTAATCTCCTCTTTCGCCTCTGCTGTTTTGTCCTCTAGCTACGCTAATGTGAAGAAATGCAGCAACGAGGGCCGGGCCCTGATGCAGCTGGACTTTCAACAGTTCCTTATGAAGCTGGAGAAGCTAACCGACCTGCGACCCATCCCTGATAAAGAGTTTGTTGAGACCTACATCAAGGCCTATTACCTGACGGAGAATGACATGGAGCAGTTCATCAAGAACCACAGGGTGAGACGGCCAAGCTGGTTGATGGAGGATTGTAGTGTTAGCGTGTATGCAACACTAAATATAAAGTTTCATTTAAGTAGTTTTGTTTTCCTCCAGTCCCAGACAGCGTGTCTTTTTTGCTGACTCATTCTTTGTGGTTTTTGTGCAGGAGTACTCCATGAAGCAGCTAGCCAACTTGGTGAACGTTTGTCTGGGTTCACATATAAACAAGAAGGCTCGTCAGAAACTCCTGGCGGCCATAGATGACATTGACAGACCCAAGAGATAGGTTGATGAACGGAGGGGTCCCTGAACGAATCAACCAGCCACAGAGATGGACACTCCAACAGAGGAACTCCCACTGTGGAGCTCAGCATAGAATGTCTTCATTTTCAGTTTAGAGCGTACATGATGTGTTGTGTTTAACGAGCTATACAGCAAATACAGAAGTAGAGCTAATGTAAACAGCAATTTCAAAGCTAGCCAAGTGCTAAGTATCTGTTAATGTATGAGGTCAAAAACACATAATGTCATTCATGATATTCTGATTAACATAAATACTAACACTTGCACTCTCAAGCATGCTGCAGTTACTCTATGCTTACAGCAGATGTACCATAATGCATGCCCTGACATTTTCATTTAACAAACATGCCGCTTATGAAGTTTTTCTGCAAATTGTCTGCAACGACAACAATTTCAGTCTCTTTAATATTCATAATGATGAGTTTCAGATAAACTACTACGGATATCTTAACAATGTAATGTGAAGTGTAGCTTGACCATGTGGCCGTTTGTGGCATTCCATCAGTTTTAACCAAATGTGATGTGAAATCTGATACAACGCCGAAGTTATTCCAGCCCATTTGTTCACTGTATGTTATTTCACTTCTGGGTATTTGTTGTGCCTAATTGGATGCTCTGCTTCTTTGTTCTGTTTGTTTTGTCCATGAATTACATACATCTAATATAATGATGATTCTGAAAATGATATAAATTGCTGTAGTTGGCACTAACATGGAGTGTATCTGCACTAGCTGTATTTGTTTGTTTGCCATTTGTCATATCTGAGGAGGAGTTTTTAAAGCCTTTGTGAAAGACCTTATTTTGGAGTTCAGTCTCAGGCGTTCTTAATGAGCGGTGAGATCTGTTTTGTAGGTTTGTGCAGTCATGTACTGATTATGTGATTTGTGATTATCAAAAGAGCTTTCCTCCAAAGTTTTAAGGCTCCCCCACTTCAGTCATTTCTATTAGTTTACCTTGACAAGACCTGTTGAGAGGGTGGATTGATTTACTGTCAGGAGGGGGGGGGGTGGGATTTTGTGTGCAACTATTCCAAGAAGAATGCTGTAAATGTGAATGTTTTGAACAATGTCTATTTATTTCTTGCTTTATGTCTTGTTTGGGTTTTTATATGATAATTGCTGAAAGTGGGTTTGTCATTGATCACCTCTCAGTATCTTGTAACTTATCAACTGAAGTTAATACAAATATTTAAACATTGTCAAATTATGTTAAGACTCAAGTGCACTATATTGAAAATCTGTAATCGGTGTTAGTACTGTAGGTTGCACCAAAAAGTATTCTAACATAATAAACACACTAACAATGGACGATGTTATTATTACCTACTTAATTATTACAGTGCCATGAATAAAATACACAATCCATAAATCATATCCAACCTTTAAAATCTCTCTACCACAGCAGTTTTAAAAGAGTCGTCACTATTTGTCAGAATATGCGTAGGAAGAACAAGTAGAATTACCTTCCAGCAGCACTGCTGTCCATCCTAATGATGCTTCACTCAGCCAAGAGCAGGACACTGTCAGAGTAATTAATGTGGCTTCCTGTGTGGTTACAAGCCATCAGCCTTCCTCTTTAGGTGGAGCCTGGTGATCAGGTTGAACTGTGAAGTCATAACTTTGATGACTCACTGTTTTTATCATAAAACTATTCACTCACTTTTCATCAACTACTGTATGTGATCAAGCTGAACCTACTTTTCATCCGAGTGGACAACCATCCACACGTATGCTGTCTTTATACACACAGATGACTTGGCCTACTGGTTACTTTACATATAGATGTCCCCATTACAAATTAGCCTTAATGCACGCAAACTATAACACAAATAAAGTCAATTTCCTCCAATAAACAGTGTCATTCACATCACAAGTAAATTGTCACGTGCCAATTTTTTTTTATATCAGATAAACCTGGACAAAACTACCCAACATCTCAAACAGAGTTCAAATCTGGGTTCCAGTGTGCATCTAGTCTGATATTTAGTATGGTGACAGGTGTTTTTGCAGTTTGTGTAGTAGTATTTGACTATTCAACCCTTGTGTGCCGCCTTTTCTTGCAGATTTTCCTCACCCTCCCACCCTCAAACACTTCATTCATGACCTACCCGACTCCAATGCTCTCACTGTCCCTGTGCGACACATTAGGTGCCCAGCAGGATCGTACCCCTCCTGTGATGCCGTGGCCCAGTTACCCTTTCAGATAAAAGACCAGGCGCTCTTTGCTCCTGCATTTTTGCCCCTCTGCCAAAATTCATTAGCCAAGCTCATAGAAATCACTATTACTGACCCACATGGCCTGTATTCCCTCACTGTCTGCTGATATGCATTCACACAGACTTCAATAATGTCTATTCATACATGTAACTGGGAACAATTACTGGCAGAGCCTATTAGAATATTTACTGTGCATGATATTGACAAGACAAGATGTGACAGTGGAGGGGGAGAGTAAAAGTTGATGTGACAACCAGAAAAGATGCTGATGAGATGTGTTGGTTGTACAACTCAGTGAAAAGCTGCTTTTTTTTTTTTAATCAAAGCTCATCATCTATAAAAAATGTTTTATGTTTACTCAGGCATGGGACAGTCTTTGATAAATCACTTATTTTTGAAATTTTGATTAAAAATATCCTAAAGTTTCTTCAAGCTTCACTTATAACCAAAGTTGATAGGACTTTTTTTTTACTTTTTTTTTTTTTTACATAACAGGTGCAACGGGGATGATGGGGACAGTTTTTAGCATTTTGCACCATAAAAAAAAAAAAATCTTTATTTAAAACGTTTTGATGCATTTCTTGGTGATTTTATGGTTGTGTCCAAAATCACTCACTACTCACTAAGGTTATAGGCTATAGTGTTCTATATCAGTGGTTTACTCAAACTTTTAACACAATGTACAACTTCAGAAAATATTAGGCTCTCTAAGTACCACCATTATGTCCTACGTTAAACAGAGTAACATATGCCTACCCTATTCAGCTACGGACAGTTCACGCAGGAGGCAGGTTTATTCCTAAAAATAAAATTGTACTTCCTCCGTCCCTTCAGCTCGTAACTAATCATGGACATATGCGTACTCCGTTCAGGAACGTGAGTATGTAGCGGGCTGATATTGAAACAAAAATATTATTACACGTAAGGAAACACTTATTTTAAATTACTTTTAACTAATCATAGTTTATTAAAATCTGAAATGGGTTTCAGAGCGCAGCGGTGTCGTTACCGCCTTTGGTCTGAAAGGCCCTTTAACTGTCAGCTGTACTTGGCTCTTTTGTAATTTAAATTGTCACATGCTCATTTTGTTTAACTCTCTTAACAAGTAAACAAACTTATCTGACAGAAAAGAGAAGACATTAACTGTCAGGGTAGAAAACACATTTAGGGTGCCAGGCTAACTGGAACCCACATACACACATGGAAACCTTTTTAATATCAGTGTCTCCCTCTGAAAGAGCAGAAAATCGAAAACTGTAACCAGGGAACTGTGCATGGTTTAGGCAAACCCATTTGCTCTCTCATAATGACAGCATGGCGTATTCACAGAGCTTTTCATTAAAGCAGTCGTATTGATTTAGCCCTATCACCAAACAAACCTTACTGTCCCGGGGAAGGAGTTCAGAAATGTTCATGGCGGTAAGGTGGTTCAAAATGAGTATGCCATTTTGTTGCATTGTGCAAATTGATAATGGTAACAAAATTGTTCCGCTTGCTATAGACCATAATAAAATTGCATCAGGCCTATTGCGAATAGTTAATCATTTTTAGTGTTAGGAAATAGTTTCAGATATCTTGCAGAATGCATCAAAGGTATCATTTATTTATTCAAACCCCTCAGTATTCAATAAACAGAGTTATTCCAGTATTTATTTAGCATAATGCCAGTATTTTCCTTTCGTATTGACTGGTATTAAGGATTGAAGCAGCTAATTGGATGTCAGACTCCACTGCATGAACTTTCACAACAGCCCCCTGAGAATCTTGTTCCACCAGTCGCTGCTAATTTGTTGCTTGACTAGCTGTGATTGAGCGGAAACAAATGTTGTGACTGGTCATAAACATGAGCAGGGCAGGAAAACCTTTTGGGAAACACTAGAGCCCAACAGTGGTAGGGGCTGTCAATTCAAAGTTTGAGTTTAATTGCTGTCAATAAAGTATCAGTTAATAGAATAGGGAAAGTTTAATAGGATGGATAGATATTTCAGGGCAGCTCTGTATACTGAGAAAAAAAAAAAGATTCTGTAAGATTGACTTGAAATTGAATGAAAATTATATAAACATTATCACGTTACAACACCGCCATCTCAGACATGTGATGAATCAACCCTTTTGTTCTACTTCACATCATGTAATAATATACATCATAACAGCAGCACTTTCTGGTGCTCTTGGATATACCCTCACAGAAAACACAAAGTCAATACTCCTGTCTTTGAGGAATTGGTATTGATTTGTTTTCTCCTCTGGACTTATGTTTTGGTGTAAATTACTGGTTTCCACACAGTTTAAAAAAGGGGATGGTGTAGCATAGACATCTCATTTCAAAGAGGTGAATGTTCATTTTTCCACAGGGGAGCTCTGATGTGATTTTGATGAAAAAGATGTTTCGGGTCAGTTTGATTGCAGCAAGAATAACTTTCTGTGCATATTGTAGTTTCATGATCTCAGTCCTGGGCTGCTGGCCTTCTAATGCAATGCTTGCAATGATGACTAGTGACATTTTCATTGAGTGGCCATTGAAGGATAACATATCTTAGTCTGGGCAGGTCTGATGCTGCAGGTTTGAAAGTGATGGCACTGTGGCTCTATATTTGCACGATTGTTTCTGTTGTTTTGCATCAGTCACACTGTTTCCTTGTAATTCCTCCTTTCTCATGTATTTGTTTAACCCTTGTGTTGTCTTCCAGTCGACCATAAACTTGTTATCCTTCTGGGTCAAAATTGAAAATGGAACTTTGTCACTTTTTACAATGCTTTTGACGCTTTTTTTAAACCCTTTTTTCCCATTCATGCTCAATAAACGTAGTTAATATGACATTATACTTAGTTAAGATCAGAGGATGTTGAGCGAATCACAGACATGTATGTCAAAGTTTAGTCAGGACACTGTTTTGAAACCATTTAAAACATTTTTTTTCAAACGCTACACAATGGAATAAAACACCCAAAATTCAATGAAAATAATAATTTCACCTACGAAGATCATTGTATGGGTTCCATACAACATACATCCATGCATCAATGTTATTTTGGGGCAATTTGGTTTAAAGAAAAGGGTCAAATTTGATCTGAGGACAACACAAGGGTTAATGGCCTTTCCCTTCTAGAAACTAAAAACATCAGAGCCCTGAGGCTACTTTGCAAAACACTGAATATTCATTGGATTTTAATATTCTTGCATATAATTTCCCATTGTTGTAACGCATGACTCATATCCGCTAAGCCTAATAAATGAGCCATGAATGAAGTCAGTAGTCATAGTAGTAGAGTGTGAATCACACTAATACTGTCGGCTGAACATTTATACTGGTAAACAAAAAAAAAAGAATAGATTATTCCACGCAATTTCATGGGTCTCGTCCGCTTGTGACCTTCCTTTCACAACACTGCAAACAGTGATGACTTTTGAGTAGTGAGATAGATAACACATGAGAGAGTCTCTGTATTTCATCAGCTACAGTATCTGACAAATCTTATTGTGTTTGTGGTTTATTCATGGCCTCACAATATGCAAATATTTCTGATTATCGTGCATACTCAAATGTATTGTTGACTGAAGAGCATTACAAAAGGGCAGTGTTATGTTTACACTTCCTGTTTGTGCACCCGGTGACCACTGTCCTCAGATTACTTTACATGTTTGTATTGTGAAGAGATTATACAATAAGGGTTGACCTTGTTCATCATAATGCAGACAAACAATCCGCTGTGTGTGATGAAGAAACATGTTGACCTTTAAGTTTGCAGCAGACAGACTCACCATTAATGCACATTTAAATTACATTAACATTGTACCTATTAATTCTGAGCTCAGGAGTTAAAGATGCGACGAGAATTTTGATCTACGTACTGGAATTATATTTTGCCCTTTAGGTAACACATTCTGTCTCTTTTACTTTGTAGTATTGTGTATTTAACATGATGTGAATGGCTGACATGGTTGTCTACAACTTCCACTACATTAAAAGAAAGATCAAACATTATCACATTGCAGGAAATATGACACCTTTTTACTTTTACACTTGAAGCTGAGTCTATTAGTGACCCAGAAATGATTACAGTATTTTCATTTTACTTGATGACAATATAATGAAAACCATTCATATAATCATACAAAGAAAAGTAGACCATGCTCACGTTATCTGTCTTCTGTGGAAAATGTGTTTTACAGCCATCATAACCATATAGACCAATATTTCACCCACCAATTTGTCAACGGCTCCTCCGCATTGCTTTTAGTAATACAATCTGTGTACCGTACCTTCCATTTCAATCACTGGGTTATCATTAGGCCCAGCATGCTCCTCTTGGCTTTCCCTGTTTCTCATTACTCAGAGGAAAGTCCTACAGGTCAGGGAGTTTAAAGAAGTCAGAGTGAAGGCGACGGCAAATCACGGTTTAGCAGGTCCTGAGCTCACCTCAAACCACGACAGCTTTTCTTTTAATGGCATTTACACACTGTCTTTGCTTCACTCCCATACTGACAGTGTGTGTGTGTGTGTGTGCAGAGAGGGGGAGATAGAAATACATATTATATACTAGTGATATATTCTATAGTACAAGTATATAACAAATGAGCTGTATGGTACACCACAATGAATACTAATGTGTCTATTCCCCTGCAGTCTGTCTTTCTACTCATGGCTAGGCTTGAAGAAGGGACATTAAAGAATAATTCCAGTTTACAACTTGGACCTCATTTTCATAGTCTTGGCCATCATCTTTATGGTTTAAGAAAACATTGTGGTCACGAAAGTCATCAATCAGAGATCTGGGAACAGGGGGACATTGCTAATGGGGCAACAAATAATAAGAATAAGTGCTGGCATCAGCTGTTTCATTCATACTTTACAATTCCAAACCTAATGCTCAATTCCTTGGCATAATTGCCTCTAGCTAAATTCATTTTTCTAATGTTAAGGAAGTGTTGACGTTCAAAGTTTCCATTAATCCTGAGCACCACTAGAGCTGCTCATCTATGTTGATTTTTAGGTGTAAAAGCGGTTTAAAAAGTCAAGGATTAACTTGGAACCTCAACTATGAAATTAAAATCCGTGCTGTAATAAACCATAATTGTCCTTTATTAACAGAATAGAATATATTATTGTTATAGTGGAATCACCCACCCAGCAGTACTTTCTGACTGCAGTGTGTTGACATTACTTTTGGAAAAAACCAACATCCAGACAGTGCTGGGCAGATTTGAAGGAGATTAAATTTTGTGCCATACCAGACTCATGTCATCCTCTTTTCCTTCACACTCACACCTGCCTTGAAGTACTTAGAACACGATGACCATCAGCCCTTTTGATTGCCTGGTTTATGTGGCGTTTAGGATTGACCATTTTTTATCTTAATGTTGGTAATCCTGAGGGTTTAGGTGTGTGCTCAGGGAATGAGGCTTATATGCAGATTGAGTTCAGTGCTGGCTAACTGAGCTCTGACAGGTTTTTGTGGATCTCCCCATGGATACCCCAAGGATGACAGAAAGTGCAGACAGAGGGCTCACCGACCTGCTGCCGAAAAATCATCCCATCCAATCCCACGTGGGCCTCAGCCAGTAGAATTTACATATTCAAATTCAGGATTAACTTGAGGTTTGCGTCGTGAATACCCTAAAGCGGTTGCATTATGCATCTGTCTTGTGCATGTGCTTGAATTTCCCCAAATATTAAAATATTTACTACCTTTGAAGTGCAAGGGGCAGAAAAAAGCAACCATGTTTACTTTCTCCTCCTTTGGTTCTGCTTATTAGCCTCCCTCTGTCTTTGTTTTTCTCTCTCCATCTTCCTTTAGTCATTCATCATCAGACTTATAGTTCATTATGCTGTCAGCATCTCAGTGAGTACATTTCTTGCATGCACACAACCAATCACACTATTTAGGCAAAACCCAAGAGAAGGATCTCATGAATACACAAGGAAAATGTTATCCTGCTCAACTTTGTCTCTGTCAGTTCGCTTCCTCTAAACAGAATCTTGTCTCCGATGTCCCTACTAATGCTTCAGTTTGTGTGTGACGGTTGTGTGTTGTTGCTTGTGTGCTTGGCACTCACTGATGTTAATCTTCCATTTCGGCAGGCATTTTGAGACCTTTGGAGTAAGACAGATTGGTGCTATGTGGGCTTGATTTAAGCTTGCTAGGTGATATGTGGTGTGTACCAGCTAGGGCGCTACAGGCAGATTTGAATGACAGTAAACAATGCCTTATCTGTGGGTGGAAAGTGGCTGACTGTCCCCTCCTAACCTGCTGTGGTATATTACCCTGAGGGGGAAACACACGCTTCTTTTTAACTGTGTGACTTACAGCTTGAGTACACAAAGTGCCTTGAAGTAACAGAGTGTGTGGGCTGTTTATGTTGAAGCAATAAAAGGATCTAGTTGTGCTTAAAACACGCACACATGAATGCTTTTAATACACATGCATTTATTAGCAATGAGACATACCACTCACATCTGGGGTCTATGTCATAATGCATTTTTTGAATATGAGAAGGGAGCGTGTTCGAGTAAAGTTGGGTGTTAAAGTGGGTTCAGGCTTATTAAGTCGTATGTACATACAATACTCCCATGCCAAATGTACGTTGCAAGAGTTGACGGTTGCTGTAATAATACACATAATGGGCAGAATATAGTTAAAGAAATATGCTTATTTACTTTCTTGCTAAGCATCAGATAAGAAGATCGATATCACTCTCATCTGTCTGTACTATAAAGTTAGAGCCAGCAGATGATTAGCTTAGCTTAGCATAACCAGCACCCTTGAAGCAGGAACAACAGTGTTTCTAGTCTTTATGCTAAGATAAGATAAGCAAGTGGTCTGCTGGATCTAACTTCATATTTAGTGCATAGATGTGAACATGGTACTGATCTATTCACTGTAATCTATCTATCTATCTATCTATATATATATATATATCTGTCTATCTATCTATCTGTCTGTCTATTTATTCAGTAATTCTCTTTTTCATTTATTTTCTTTTATTTGTACCTGTGAAGCATGTGTAACCCAGATTTTGAAAAATGTATTGCAAACATATGCTTTATTTTGCTTTGTGTAACATATAGGCTATGTACAATATATGAACAAAAGCATAACACATTTGTAAGAATATCAATCGCCTGTCTCTTATTTTTCAGATGCCCCTTTAAGCTCTATCTCTTCGAACCTCACTTGAGTTCACACTGTAGGGGTAATAAAACTGAAATAAGTTAGTGCTTCTCCCACTGTGCTGGGACCCCTCATAAAATGCTTTGAGCACCGTGGAAAATCCGAGCTCACAGCCTTTGGATGGAAGTGAACCTTTGGCCGCTAACCCGGCGTTTAACGAGACTCCGTGGTCCCTTAACTTTAAGAACTTTGGGTTTTTTTCGCCTGTGTCGCTGTAAACTCTGTGTGTCAAAGAATTGCAACACTGGTGAATATCTTTATTTCTGCACAGTAGATGTCGTAATGTGTGGCTCAAAAGTAATGAATGCTTGCATTTTAGCTGCGTGGGATCAGAAATTTTTTAGGCAGACTGAAACAACAGGTTGGTGATATTTTTCCAGCGCAGATAATCAGTCTGGCTAAAGGTTACACCTTGTTGTATTATGTGCTTTAATCAGCCGTATTATGATAGAATTTTGTTGACAACATGGTTGATAGGCAAATGACCTTTTTGCTTCCACTCAACATGTGATTAAAGTTAACAATGACCTTCAATTTGATTTTACATGAAATTGTTAAAAACTCACTTTATGGGCTCCTGTTTAAAAAAAAAAGATCACACAAAGCTGTGCTCCTAGTTTATGTTTATATTAAACAAGCATTCCGCATCACTGAGTAATACCTCCTGCATTTTAGGACCATTTGAGAATAGAGAAAAATATGCGGATGAATCACACTTTGAGCAATGTCAGCAAGGAATACACTTGTTAATTTGTTCAACACTCCAACAAAATACAAGCAGACAAACAAGTAAACGTATACTGATGTGTTCTGCATCCCTAGATTCCAGAAAATTGCATTGTTTGAGAAATTATCTTGACACTGTGAATAATTGCATTTCTGTTGTCGAATGCTAAAATATCTGGCAGAAGTGAACCTACACAGAAACACAGCAAAGCCTCAGAACAAGATGTGAGTTTAAGCCCCTAAAGAAGGAATGGCAGAAATAAATTGTTGTCTCATAGAAAGCCTGTCCACCATCACAGCATGTACTCTATCAAGGGCCCTGGTAATTAATAATTTCCCTCACAAATCTCATTAGTGTATAATGAGGGAACAAGTGCTATTAGTGAAACATGACTGAGACCGTAATCGTCTAAGACTTGTTATGAGCCCTGGGCAGACTGACAGGCTCACCCCTGCTTTTAGGACAAACAAGAAAGGAAAGCTTTCTTTTTGTGTTCTTTGAAGGACTCAGGAGGCTATATCAACTCCACACCATCAGACTGTGTTGGGCTTTCTACTGTGATTGAACAGATGTTTCTTTCAGTGTTTCTTTTGAGACAACATCACTCAATTTATAAGTGAGGTCAGAAGCTGCATCATGAGTGGCACAATGCGCAGCAGCCTTCGGCACACACAGATAATTCCTCCTGGATCCCTCGAAAAAAAAAAAAAATACTTTGTTGCAAATGCTCCTTCTCCTTTCTAATTTGTGCAATTACAAATCACGGCCACCACAACGCCTCAGGTCTCTCATTCTGCTGCTTCAATACAAAATAAGATGCTAAGATAAATGTGGCAGTATATATTGTCGCACAAGTAGATCTGTGATCTGCTTCAGGGCATTGCTTTGGCACTTATGTTCTTAATATCAAAGGGTTTAAATCAAGAGGGCCTAGATAATTACCATGTAGTGAGCATTGTCTTCCAATAATACATCAAAGGGTTTGAAAACACAAAGCTCATTTAGGATTATAATTTATGAGAGTTGCATTGTAATCCTGAATGAGGAATTATTTCATTAAGGAATCTCCACTCCTCTCTCCATATACTTCTGGGGGATGCTAATTTCCTGAAGCGGCAAACACCATCAAGTGCAATTTAAAAATCCAATAAAAATCTTGATTGTTCTGGGCTTTGTGAATAAATTGACTTGGCCTTTAAAATGTGGAAACGTGCTTTGAGCGCATCACGTTGAAAACACAGCACAGATGACATGATGGTCTCTGAAATGAGTCAGTTAATACTTCTGGGAATGATGTGCTAATCATGAATGAATGTAAAAACTGATTTTTCCTCCTGCAAAATGATCATGAAAAGTTTCTGTTTTATATTCCTGTTCAGCATTCCTTTCATGCAGAGCTCTACCCTGCTGCAAAAGTGTTGCAACTTTCAATGAGTGCAGCCACTACTATTAAATCCCATCACGACTCAAAAGTCCTATCTCTCATGAGCAGATAGAGGCGATGCAGATAAGTCCCTGAGCGAGAAGAGATTTTGATGGTTTGATTGATTTTCTACAGCGGCACTGAACACAGTAGGGGTTCCTTTCTCTCGAATTATGCTCACAATACTATGGCTGGCACACACATACTGTACAGGCATATGCATACACAGAGATGTGGACTTGGTGACTTGGACTTGAGTTGGCTTGAGTCACCGTTTTGATGACTTGCAACTTGAATTGACAAAAAATAAATGACTTGAGACTCGACTTGAATTGAGGCATGATGACTCGGATGACTTGCGTGTATTCATAATTTTGAATGTTAGCTGTTAAATATAAAATTAAGCTTAGTGTTAGTTCATGCAGGACATGGAAGTCATACGCCATTCTCACATGAAGGCAGTCCTTTTAAATATGTCTCCCTCCTCGCTGGTCCCTGCTAAACTGACGCTTCTTTCTCTTCAGCAGTAGCGCAAACTGTGAATCATGATTGGACGACTGAAAAAGCTGACTGACTGGCTATCAGTTAAATTCCTTGCTATGGTAACACGTAACATCAAAAAACCCTGATGAAGCCTCATTAGTCGGACCAGACCACCACAATGGCTGCGTCTGTGCCACAGGTAATCACTTTTGGATTTAAAATTTCACTAATACATTTTTTTAAGAGTGCTTTATCTTGGGTGTAAAAAAGTGACTTGATTTGAGACTCGACTTGACTGGACATAACCTGTGACTTGACTTGCACTATAAAAAATAACTCGAGACATGCTTGTGACTTGGACCAAATGACTTGAGAAAGGATGACTTGGTAACAACGCTGACACTCACATACACAGCACGTACCCACCCACACCCACACCCACACCCACACACACACACACACACACACACACACACACACACACACACACACACACACACACACACACACACACACACACACACACGTTGATCCAGGTCTTATGACACCTTCCTTTTTGGGACTAGAAAATAAACACAGAAACAGGCAAGAGTCCAACAGACCCCAGCGCTAGGTGCTAACGGCACGAACATCAACAACAGAAAGTTTGATCCGGTGGGAGAAATTGAGCCGCCACAATGGCCAACCGAAAGTCTGGGGTTAACAATAAATTAAGTGGGATATGAAAATCTTATTGAGGCATTACATTTCATTTTTTTTTTATTTGTTTTTATTTAACCTTTATTTAACCAGGAAAAAACTTATTGAGATTAAAAATCTCTTTCTCAAGAGTGTTCTGGCCAAGACCAGCAGCAGCACAATCAAACATACACACAAACACAAAGTAAAAAAAATCATTATAAACATAAAATCAATCAATAAAAGTGAATCAGCAAATATCTCCCAAGGTCAGCCACAATCATAAGTTCTTCCATATCTGTGGACAATCTAATGTATATGAGCTGCTTGGGCTTTTCATTTTGGATGGAGATATACCTCAATTCTTCTCTTTTTTTACAGAATATTTTAGGGCTTTTTATTGCCTTTTTTATTAGAACAGCTGAATGACAGGAAAGGGTGGAGAGAGAAAGAGAGAGGGGATGATACGCAGCAAATGGCTGCGTGTTAGATTTGAATCCAGGACTCCCACATGGAGCACAAACGCTACCATATACCTCAAATTTCAGTTATATATCTCTTACATTATCATGTAAACAATATTGTTTAACCAAATGTTCTGTACACACATTTTTAATTGAGCATGATTTAAGTAATTTGTACACAAATGACCAATTCCTCATTCTGTTGTTTCCTCCTGAGGCTCACTGGCTTCTGTATATCTGGCTTGCTGGTTAAACACAAGAATCTGTGGCCATATAGTGACCATCTTTGGTCTCTCAGCGCTCCAGGCATGTTAGCTCATGGACCGTAAATGTGAGCTGGGTAAGTGTGTGAGAGCTGTGGTGCACTGTTGCCAAGTAGAAAACCAGATGAGCGTCTAGCACACCTGGATGAATAAAATGTACAGCAGAGTCTTTTTTTTGTGTAACCAAACAGAGAGAGAAAAAAATCACAGAGTGAAAAACGTTCTTTCTCCACAGTCTCGTGCCTACTGCAGCAAGAATCAGTTGTAATGAATTGCTGGCTACGACAGCTGAAAACACTCCAAGCCAGTCAGAGTTGGAATGAATGGACATGAATGTTCTGGCCTGGGTGCAGAGATGGGAAGGGAAGGGAAGGGAACATGATCATCCATGACATCATCTAAGTAGCCACAGTCACCTTGAAACACATTTTTTAAAGAGCTTTTATTGCCTTTATGATAGTTTGAGAATGACCGGGGGGAGAGATAGGGATGACACGCAGCAAAGATTTCTAACCTGGGCCGCTACCAAGGACTCAGCCTACAAGCGCACACATGTAGGCTAACACTCCTAAGTAGAACCACGCACAAGATTACTTTTACAGCCGACTTCTGAGCACACATGACACATTCTTGGATTTGTCCAGTGTCCTGTGAAATTGTCGCTGTCAGGGAACATTCTCAAACGCCTGAAATAGTCAGTCGCTGACATTTCCCCAAGTTTCCCAGGTAGACATGCTCCCAAGATGGAGGCTGTTCAAAGCAATTTATGGCTTCGTCCTCTTACTTTCTGCATTAGTGTTCCATTGAATCTCCTGAAGAAAAGCCCATAACAAGAGGATTTATGACGATTATGGAGATTTTGCCCTCATTGTATCCTCATTATTGCATAACTCCTCCATCTCTGCCTTCATATGCAATACAGAATGCATACCATTTTAGACTTTGCATTGAATATTTTTATTGAAAGATTCCTTTTGATGAATTTGGTTTTATGCTGTTGGGAGGTGACCATATTTATTAGAAAAATAATGCAACAGCTCCATACACGTCTATCTTCATCATATTATTAATCTCATTGACTCAGAAGGCCTGTGAATACGCAGGATGACAGCATGTCTTCTTCTTTTGGCTGTACCATTAGGATTCAGCAGAGCCTGAAATTGCATATTATACTGTAGCTGCCTATAGAAAGGCTGAAAAATCTTCACATAAAGACGAGAACTCTGCCTTGTTAGTATGATAACAACCTTAATTTGTCGTTGGGCGTGAGCGGCCGTCCATCTTGGAGACGAATTGTGTCATTAATTTTGTCTTTTTCCACACATCTGGTGCTGGTATGTGATTTGAGCTGAACCTTTAAATTTAAAAGGGGCTGTATGACATTGCCAAGCCAGAGGGATAACAAAGACACCAAAATGGAGTAAGACTTCCTTTGTTTTCCCTGCACACTCATTATACAAAATCTCTCAACCCTGAGAAATTGACAAGAATAGTGTTGGCGAGGAAAATGCAACTGAATCATCAGAGATGGTTGCAGAAATGAAACAAAGTTTGTGTCGGTGTGGTTGGAAAAATAACTAATTTTCCTTTCACTTTCGAGTCCATAATCACATTAAATCATTTCAAAACTACAGAATGAAAAGTGCTTTCATCTTTTGTAGCTTGTTTCTCTGATTGCTTTTTGCCCGGGTATAAAGAGCAACACCAAAGAATCTTTGGAAAGAATCTAATCTTGGTTTGAAAAAAACACTCCAATCAATTTGGCTTTTACAAAATGCAGTTTTTTTAATCAGCTTTGAGATGATGCCAGTCCAAGCTGAGAGGGAGAAAGAGACAAACACAAGTGAAAATAAATGGCAGGGACATAAAAATAGCTGTCAGAGTATTTCACAGTGCAAAAATTGATCATATACACAGTGTCTATTCGTATTTACATGGGCATGAACATACAAAATATACAGAATCTGTCTGATTAATAGTATGTCTTACACTGTGACACATCATGTTATAAAGATGAAAAGGAAGATGAATTTCGTACTAAAATAAATAAGTGAAACCATCAAAGCATGATGATGTAATTCTCTCATATTGATTGTCTCTTCATTCCTTCCTTATACCTGGCTAGCAACAAAAAGTCTTTGAAATATAGTATTGCAATAGGTCCAAATGTCTTCAAGAGGGAATTAAGGGGATTGTTAAGTGAAGCTACAAAATAAGACTCATTGCTAATGTATTTTCTGTTGGCTAAACTGCAACTTTACAGCTAGGAAAGAGCTGCATCCTTGACTTTGATAACTTTATTGATATTATTTGATTTGATAACCTAATTAGACCAATTACATGTTATTAGCTTGCAGTGGTGGGTGTTCAAATTTCGTCCTAGATAATTATATATCATATTTTATATTTTTGAAGGTGATTTTGCACATGGTCCTATTAATCCTGTTATATTGTCATAGCAGAAAGCACAATGTATCTTTATAATGTTAATTATTTACATTTTATTATATATTATTGGCAATTAATAAGCCAATTAGTATGTAGTATTATTATGTGAACTTACTTACACATTATAAAGATCGACTCCAGAGCCTAATTCTATGACTAAATGTGCAAATTACAACTCTAATTCATTATACTGTCTAATATCTTATATGTCTCACACAATCGTGTTATTTCAGTTGACAATAACATACTAACCCCCATCACGTACCGTATATAATGACCAGACATTAAACAGATAATAACACAGTAGCCCCCATGCAGACATAAAATGTGAGTAGAACTAAACATGTCATTGCAGATAGCCAAATTAGGTTTACAATTATTCTAAAGGTCTGGTGATATTAATATTCTTGTTTTTGTCTGCAAATCCAATGAAAAGACCAGAATCAACAATTAAGTATTGTCTGTGTATCCAGTGCCTGATATAGCTTGTTCCTCTGAAAAACACACCACACTGTTGCCCTGGTTGACATGCTCCTTCATTACCATAAACATGGTCACTGTAGTATATTTTGAGTCAATGCTACATACACTTTCCTGCTGTAAATACTTACTACTGTAATACACCATGTACATGAATGCCTGGCTGGAAATAGTCCCCAACAAAAGCACTATGTACTCCCTTTTGAGTGACATTTGCTAGAAACTACAGTGTCCAGCTGTTTTGAAAAATTACTTGGCTTAAAAAAAAAGAAACTATTTTTAAAATGTTTTCAAATATTTACCTCTCTATTAGGAATGATGATTACCACAGTCAGGATAGGGAAGTTGAAAAATATTGAGAGACGGACTAATGCATTGTTGGTTTTATCTTTTCATGGAGTTTGTTAACAATAACAGAATATCTCCGTGTCTTATAAAGATTTTAGTTCCTTTTCCCCCACCACGTAAACGGGGAGCGGCAACAAACTAATCACAGCAGTCTGAGCCAGCTAGAGGCTTTATTGGCTATACACTTTAGGATGATAAATGTTTTTCCCTGACTGAATTTAGATGCTGCTATTAGATTTGCAGCTTTGAAGCTCATTGGGCTTCTATGTAACTTTTTTAGATAAATGCAAGACAATTAATTAATCCAAGTTTCAACAGAACTAAGATGGTGGCTACTGATACAAAGCAAACTAAGAGTGGTCTTTTCTTTGTATTCACACTTGAATCCACCATGGCCATTAAGAGACTTATAACTTTCATCCTCCCAAATCCTATTATGACAAAGCAGCAATACAATGACAATAGAGTAATATGAACGCATTTAGGGTAGAGATTATTCATGTTTCTGTCTGTGCAAGATTGTGAGCAAGATGTGAACATGCCTTAAAAGATATGACTTTGTTTGACTCTGTGCATACAATATGGATGTTATCTCTCATTTTATTTTTAGCAAGCCTTTCCTTTGCCCTGGATGTTCATTCATACAAAATGCTACAATATTCATGAATAAATATGCACGAAGGACGGAATACCATAAACAGGAGATAGATCAAAGGCATCGTGAGCATGACAAAGGATGATTGTGAGTAAAATCAGACAGTGCAGCTTCCACACTAGAGATAAACTGCTTGTTTGTCAGAATCATTGGCACAGCTAAGAACATAATTATCTCATATGCAGGGAAACAACTCTTGTGGCTGTTCAACCTCGAAATAAAGTTTTTTATTTATAGAATTTGTTTTGTGCATTTAGCTTACTTTTTGCTTCTTAGCCCTGTGATGTTCGGCCTCGGCACAAATACAGCAACTGCAAAAAACAACAAAGCAGTTGGGAGTGCAGCATCACAGGACACACACTTAGCACGTACTTAGGAATTGGCAAGAATAAAATATTAATAGAAAACAAAAATAAAATCCTTTAAAAACATTTAAACACTTTTTTTTCTCAAAAGAAACATACATTATGTACACAATTCCAGAGCTTCAAACACAGAGGGCTTTTTGAAATGTGACCTCTATCATGGCACATAGGATCAGGTTTGTGAAGTTTGTTGGTGTGTGTGTGTGCGTGTGTCTTTAGCTTTAGGGTACCACATCTGTTCTCAGCTGGACCTGGTACACCCCTTCATGGCTGTGCCCAACATACAGTACCCTTTGGTATAGGTGAGGTTAGGAAGGATTGGTTCTTCTACTTCACTTTAGAAATCATCATCATGACACCATTAACACTATTCACCTGTACCTCATGTCAATCAGAACCAATATCATCATCACTGTCACATTCAGCAGCATCGTCTGCAACAGGAAACACCGCCCAAACCTTCATCACAGTTATTTTTGTCCCCACACCAGCACAAGCTTCCGTAGCAGCTTTAGGAAGTGACACATGTCAAAAGCAGCTCTTGTCTCATGCCACAAGTTCTTGACATCAAAGTTCTTAGAAAGCAGCCGCAACAGCAATGTAAAGTAAAATGAAGTGTCAGCCTTTTAGCTAATCCATCTCCGTTGCAATAAGCTCTTTTTTTCCGGACCCGTATCATTGTCTTGGGCATCAGCCTCTGAGCTTTAATCACTGAGATATTGCGGGCAACCCGGATTTTCCTTTCTTACTGTACATCTCCGTTCCCAGCTCTTCTTCGGCTGTTCAAGCATACGTCTCTCCTGATTTTAGTGCCACCAGTTCACAGTCCTCAGTATTGCGCCCGTTCAAGTGTTCGCTGTTACAGTCATGGTGGTACATGAAGGCGGGTACCTCGGTGATGGAAGTGGCTGTGTAGGACGTGGAGCGCATTGAGCAGTGATCCTTTCGTCTCTGACCCCACTGGGTTTTATACTGCATCCACTGTCTCTTTAGAGCTGCCTGCACCTGGACGACACACAAACGCACAGGTAAAGGAGATGGTTTATTATGATGGTCTGCATCTTTGACGTTGTTTCTTGGGACAAACTGTCCTTGGTAGTTTCATAACTCTCATATAACTGTGTAACTTAACTTTTTGTCTCTGCATACTCCATAAGACCACATCTCAATTGCAAATGCTGCAAACATTTCTCCAAACAGTTTTCTGTTTATCTTCTCTGATCTACTTTGAGCACAAAATGATTCCACCAGACGTTCAAATTTACATGCAAATCAAAGTGTGGTTACAGTGCAATGTGAGTAAGGCAGAGCCCATATAAACACCGTCTTGTGACAATATTAATTCAACCGGTGATCTTAACTGATGCATGCACAATTGCTGCAGCATGTGTGGATCACTCAGATTGCAATCACGTCAACAGATGCAGTTAGGAATTGTAAACACCAAAGTCATATTTCTGGGAATGTGGCCAAGTTGTGCACATGGCCAGATCATCACATTATAAAAGGGAAGAAAGATGCAATATATATTGAGCTATATATTAAAGATTAAAACATGTAATTATAAATTCTCCCCTACATTCGTCATTTACAACTGCTTATAGGGTGTACGAGGAACCTTTCCCTCAGCCAAAAGTATCAAGATATTTAAATATTTACAGTTTTTTCTGCAGCATTCAAATGAACCAAGCAAATGTGAAATACTTGCCTATGCATGCATCATCTTTCTAAATAAAAAAAAATAAAAAAAAAACCTTAAAAATGGGACAAACTACTCCAATACTACTTTCTTTAATTCCCGAGTTTAGTGAACTTCAGAATGGCAACACACTCAAACTTTTCACCCTCCGGAAGCATGAATGCCTGAGAGAACTTAATGTTCCAAATTTTACTCTGCCTCCCTCAGTTCACCTACATTGCCAATAATGTTGATCAAAAGGAAAGCAACTCCTTATGGCTACCTGCTGAGCATTCAATAACTAAAGAAATGCCAAAGATTACAATATTGTAATTTATATTGATATTAATGTGTTATTTATTTTGTTCTGTCAATAAAATGTTATAAAATGATGACAAAGTATTAAATGAAGAAAAGCAGCAAATCTGCACATTTGAGATGCTGGGACCAGTGAATGTTTGACATTTTCCCTTGATCCCTGATTAACTGATTATCAAAATAGTCAATTCAGAACTATGTCCATATTGGCTGATTGATTGAAGAATTGATGGTGTGAACTTGGAATTCCTAAAAACAGAAAACACAGCTGCAGACCTCCAGCAGTGCAACGTTAATCATTTTATTCTGTAACATCTAATTCTAAATACTGCGGGTATATTTATGACCTAATGATGTGAATCATGACAGTAATTGTTATAATGAGACAAAAGAGCAGCCTGGGCTTACAGTACAGCTCTCAAATAGAACCGCCGTTTGTCTCACTGACCTGACATCACAATGGGGCCATTGAAGAAACAAGAGAGGTCCGTGCAGTTTGGCTTTGAAATCATAGAGCAGAATTGAAACTGGCCCCAGAAACCCGTGTCCTGATTAAGGGAGCTGAACTGGTCATTATGCGGGTGAAGCAAGCAAACCTTCTCATTCCCTTGTAACAGTTTTTATTAGTTGACCCCGATCACTCTACGTAGACTCGTCCTTTATACACATGCTCTACATATTTGTTTACATTGTTTAAGAAGATGCTGTTGTGTTCAGGCTGCTCATGTATGATCTAATACCTGACCTATTTTCCAGGCTGAACTCCACAGTAGATTGCTAGTTCCTCTGTTCCAGACATATCATGCCGAGTTTAAATCTGTTGCTCTGTCAATTTATGCATCTCTGCCCTGTTTTCTTCTCATGCAAAAAAAATACCTCTGAGCAATCTTTGTCTCTATGGATAACAAAGAATTCCACTTGTTATTTTTAACTCCAGCATATTAGTTTTAAACACAGAAATAGTTGTCTGTAATTGCCTGATCCGTCTCTGGTATTCACACCACCACGAAGACTCACTAAAAATGCCTTCATTCAGTCCCTCCAGGATTTCGCGGCTTTCTTTTTAGATTGTTGCGGCCCGAAATGCCTGATTTTGCGGGAGCTTTTGTAAAAAATTGTGATAAAAGTTGCAATGTCTTTTGTATCTTTGTTGCAATGAAGTTGCGGGTGACAGTGAAAGTTGCAAAAAAAGTTGCAATTTTTTTTTGTATAGTTCTTTAAAAATAAAAAGGAAACTTGTTTTGGGGAAAATAAAACTACTCTGAGCTGAGTTTTCCTAGTAACCTTACCAAAAAGGCTCAGGATGCTGCAAATGTTGGTATGATATGAAAATGGCTGGTGGATTTAAGCGTACATTGATGTTAAAATCTATACGGTTTGGCAGGACGGTCTGAAATGTTTTGCATGGTCTTTCGCTGTACGTTTTGTTGGTAAATGTGAGATGTTCAAGTCTCGTCTTCATATCGGAAACAAGCTTTCTCTCACTCCCGCTTGGTCAGTGGCACTCAGATGTAAAGTCTGGCACGTGGAACTGCTGGGATTGGTTGAAGTCGCGGGAAACTCTGGTTATTGGTCAAATTTGCAGAAAAGTTGCGGTGATTGGTCAAAATTGCGAGTCGCACCAAAGTCACAGTGATTAGTTGAATTTGCGTGAATTGGCGCAATTGCGACATCGCGAAATACTGGAGGTACTGATTATTTAATCCTGCAGCATATATTGTTGATGCTTTGTGGAGACCTTGAGTTTGAAAGCATCTGTGGACCCGAAATGTCTGCACAACACTATTAACCCCCAGAACCAAGTAAAGGATGCTCGCAGTTAAACAGCTGCAGACAGACTTAAAAAGGTGCTGACAGGAGAACTTGAAAGTAGAGTCAATTTCCAGCTGGGCTTGGAAACTACAAAGTAATTTATAAACTGTGTCTTACTCTTCACCTGACATGACCCTTCAGCTTTTACAGCCGCAACAATAGATTGGTCTCGGAAGAGAGAAGCAGTACAATGCTTTATAAGTAGAATTGTTACAATTGGACTAATGACAGATAAAGCATCTCTATGAACTATTTTATGCAAGTATTCAATGGCAAAACCCAACTTTGAGTTTGTGTTTGGGTCACTTCTTGATATGCTATCAGGCACAGATGTAGAATGCCAGAGATCTGACCTGGAAAAACAAAATATGAAAATGTTTTGCCTGATGGAGTCTGGTGTCTCATATTTAATGTCATAAGCAATGAGCGGTTTTATTGCTCCCTGGTTGAACAGCTCCCAGAGTAATATGTGCAGGTTGACCTTTATGAAAGGTTCAAATCGTCCAAAACGATATTTTGTCACACATGGCACCAAAAATTGAACTTTTCAGGAAAACAATTTTCCTAAAGGAATAGTTCAACATTTTGAGAATTATACATTTATGCGCTTTATTGCTAAGAGGTACATAAGAGGATTGACACCTCTCTCATGTCTGTCTGTTATATAATTATATTATATATTTATTAATATAAAGCTGGAGCCAGGAGATGCTTAGCTTAGCTTAGCATGAAGACTGGAAACAGGGGATCCAAAGTAAAACTGCCAGCACCTAAAGCTCACTAATTAAAGAAACTAAACTAAACTAAACTAAAAACTTCTACCTTTGGAGAGAGCCAGGCTAGTCGTTGGCTCTTGCTTCTAGCCTTATGCTAAGCTAAGCTAACTGTCTCCTGGCTCTAGTTTCGTACTTTGTTTATAGACAAGATAGTGGTATTGATCCTCTCATCTAACTCTTGGCAAAAAAAGCAAAAAAGCGCACAAATACGTAAATGTCAAACTCTTCCTTTAACTTTACACAACATTGTGCAGCAGCAGAAATACACCGTAGAAAAGCCAAACTGCTAATATACATAAATGAAGAGTGCTTACCTCTCCGTTGAAGAAGCAGAATATTGTTGCCACCAGTAATCCCTTAAAAAGCAAAACAAGTAAAAATAATTAGCATTGTATTTTTTTTTACAAAAGTAATGGTATGTATCACTTTCTAGCAGTGAAGTAGGATAGCGACTTCACAATCAGAGTGCTTTTTGAAAAGAAAAGTACAGTACAGAGAGTATATGGTGGAACAATTTAATCCCTATCTGGTACATAAATGAACTGAGTGTCAACCTTGGAATTTCATGGCCTGTCTGCCTGTTGTTAAATTAAGTGTGTAACTGGTAATTAAATAAAGTTATTGGAGTGGCTAACTGGTTCTTTAAAATGTAATTCAGCAGTGAATCACATTAATCAATCACAACAACGAGGCAGAAAACAAGGATTTTATGGGTGGAAACTTTCAAGCACGCCAAACGTCTAAATTTCAAGCCTGACCCAAGGGCACTGACAAGTGTGGGCTGAGTTCAGGATATTTTTTTTTCTTGCATACTGATGCTGATATTTTTCTTTCCTTTATTACTGATTGGGTTGCTCCCAGATGTGCAAAATACCTCAACCCGCAAGAGAAAAGAAGCAGCAGTTTAAAAAAAACAACTTTTTTAGCTTTTAAACTGAGCTTCTACCTGGTACTTAAATAGAAATTCTGATTAATGCAGTGCCTTGCTGTCAGCTCAGTACCTACCTGGTAGTGCATTAGTATGTGCATGATGTACTCGTAGACCTCCCCAGCTAAGGGGTTCTCTGGCCTCCAGGGAATAATGACAAACTGTATTCCCAGCAGGGGCACCAGGATCAGGGTGGCTCTCACTGCCTTCATGTACATGTTGGACTCTGCCCGGTGTGTGTCTCTCAACTTGGTCACCAACACTCTTATAATATTTAGTAAAAAGAAGAGGTTCACCTGGAGAAAGTAAAAAATATATGAAAAAAACTAATGTAATAGCCATTTTTTCTAAACTCTCA
The DNA here is from genome assembly GCF_008315115.2 of Sander lucioperca. NCBI lineage: Eukaryota > Metazoa > Chordata > Actinopteri > Perciformes > Percidae > Sander > Sander lucioperca. Next base: position 21,230,088 of record NC_050188.1, read on the forward strand.
TGTTTTACAAACTAAAACTACAACCGAAATAAACCAATAATCATATTTTTCACTCTGAGATCCATGGATTTCTCTTGTATTGTGCTAGAAGGGTGGATTCGCAGACTTACAAGAAGCGCTGCCACTATCGGACCATGGACCGCATAGAGCAGATGGGTTTCCACACTCATCCAACAGCTACAGAAGGAATAACATATCAGTCAGTGCCGTCTGCGGCCCAAAATACACATGCACACACATACAAAAACATGCATGTGTGTGGATTTGCACGCTCTTGCCGTCTGCCACACACAGACGAGCACGTATGTAAACATCTTCTGTTTATTTGCAGAAGTTTCTGGAACATTACTCACTTGTCATCAAAATACTTTTTCCTTGCCACGGCGTGGATGGAAGCAGGCACTAGAGGAAAACCTTGGACGGGAAAAAGATGGCGGCCATATGAGGTCTTGAGTGAATTTAGGCAAATTCATTTGTCATTTATGCAACAGTAAAAAGTGTGCTTAGCTTGGTCAGCTGTTTTTCTGGCCTTAGACTACCTCATATAATAAATAAGTCCTTCACAAATATTACTGTCTATATTCTTGTTTTAGTTTTTAGTCAGTTTTAGTTTAACGTTACGTAAAACATTCTCAGGTTCTTTTTAAATTTGCTGCATAAAAAAATTTTCTTCAACTTTTTTTAATTTAATCCAAAAGACTCTTATCTAATCTTGTTGAATTGTTTTTTTTTAGTGAGTTGAGTCCGGCGAAGACATAAAACAAATAAAACAATATGTTTTTACACACACGCGTGCGTGCACACACACACACACACATGCGCACGTGCGCACACACACACACACACACACACACACACACACACACACACACACACACACACACACACACACACACACACACACACAGAGCAAATAGTGTTTTGATTGAATGCAGACAGACTTACCCCAGCCCAGGAGGTAGTACCAGTGCAGATGCTGCTCCTCTGCAAACACAGCCACTACGATGAGCGTGTGCAAGTAGATACCTTCACACAGCATCCAGAAATAATTGCAGCCCAGCATGTACGTGTGGAAGAAGTGCAACACCTTACAGTAAACCTGCAAAGAGAGCCAAAACAGGAATATTTGTTATTTGTTTTTGACTTTCTCTATGAAAGAGACCTTTAGTCGTAAGTTGTAAGTTGATTTAATTTAAACACTCCTGACATCATCTCAGCAGGACACAAAGAGGATGTTTCTGCACTCATGGCACAAAATCATTAGCCAGTATTACCTGCTACAGACAGAGAGGATGTTTATTCATTTACCCCCTCTGAAGGTGGGCTTAAATGGATGTGGAAGATTAGATTGTGTTTGTCTCACTTTGCACAAGGAAGTGAAAAAACACAATGTTCTGCAATGCAATTAGTACCTTATACAGCACTATGCAATTTTCTATGAATGCAACCAGCACAGTGTGACATGAAAGCATGTCTCATCATTAAAGTGCTCATATTATGCTCATTTTCAGGTTCATAATTGTATTTAGAGGTTGTATAAGAATAGGTTTACATGGTTTCATTTTCAAAAAACACCATATTTTTGTTGAACTACACATTGCTGCAGCTCCTCTTTTCACCCTGTGTGTTGAGCTCTCTGTTTTAGCTACAGAGTGAGGCATCTCACTTCTGTTCCATCTTTGTTGGAAGTCACACATGTGCAGTACCTAGGTAAGGACAACCAGCCAGTCAGAAGCAGAGCATGAGGGAGTGCCATGCTAGCAGCTAGGCGAACATTATAACGTGTTTTACAAAGTGACGCACGTTCATCACGGAAGTAAAGGCTGGACTACAATAGAGCTGTTTGGAGCAGTTTGTGAACAGTGTTTTTCTATTGGAGATGGTAAGTCCCTTTGGGGTGGACTTTGGACTTTCTCACTTTGTAAAGTGAACTGTAAAGATAAGAGAAAAAGTCAAAAAGCATAAAATGAGCACTTTAAAGTCTTCTGTTCTTTTAATTGACTCATTGTTATAATTTCTTGAAAGAGATGACTTTGATGACATATTATGATGTCAGTCATTTCCTTCCACAGTCTACTAATGCTATAATTACCAAGATGCTTATGGATGCGCCATAAGGTGAAATTCTGCTAATAACTGCTACACACGGGCTCCAATGAACCTGACTGTAATGATGACTTTTCTTCCACAAAAGTATATAGTAAGTACATTTTACATTTGTTATGTATGCGTATAGGAATTTTGAGACTCAGTTTCATTTCTTAGGAGATTTGTTAAGGAAATATGTTTTTGGACCTGTCTGCTCAATTGTTGTCTGCTGCTTGCTCGTCTAATCTCAGATGGCTTCCCCAAATTTGAATTATGTCCAGGAAGCAGCCAGACATCATGCCATCATCATCATCAATGTGAAGAAATATTTTTTTGTGTGCAATGGCTCGCTTTCAAAACCTCTCCTCCTTATTACTTGTCAAAAAGTTTTTTTTTTGTCAAATCTGTTACTTTCCAACGTAGGACAGAAAAAGAAATCACAGGCACCATTGGTTGGGATGCATGCCTGTTGGGAAACATTTTGGAATTTACAGCTGCCGAAGTGAGACTTATGAGCCTGTTTTCTGCACTGGTGATTTAGGAAAGGTGGATTGTGGTGATTGCTCATAGAGAATACAAGCTCTTTTAATTCTGTAGTGTAGTGATACAGAGTCTGGTTTAACCTGCCAGCAGTGTGGGGGAGTAAATACCCAAAGTTTATGTCAAACCAAGGAGGAGACTGAAAATATTAGAAACATCTACATGATGTATTGCAGCTTGATTTGTAAACCAGAACATTGTTGTTAAGTAACTTTCGACAAAACAGTTGTGAATTAGTGAAAAGGGAGTGACCTAAGTCTGCGTACAAGTCCATGTCTGCTATAGTGGAGATTCTTCAAGTGGAAAGGGAAATGTAGGAAAGTGAGGGAGAGACATATGGCTAAAAGTTTAAAAGTGAATGACTGTTGTGTGTTTTGAGCTAAGAAGACCCCTGAGAGCAACAGTTAGTAGCAATGCCAGCATCTTTGAATTACCGGTATACTCTGGCTGCATGCATATGCCTGATGAACATTTTTTTCTAAATTGTATTTGTATGAAAGTTTCTTCCATTTATGTTCTCCATATACAGTATATGTGGGAAAGCAATGAATTAAGTACTTGTTTTTTTTAGAATAAAAAGCAAGTTAGTTAATACGTTTTTTTTAAGTATTTATTCATGAAGTGATCAAGATCAAATGAGAACAAATAGTAGGAACATTAAACGTTTGTGCTCATGTGAAATGGGTACAATTTGTCTTTTTGGAGTTTAGAACAAGCTTTAAATTAATGAGAGTGGCAATTAAAAGTTGATATCATACAAGATGGTATTGCAAGCATAAAAAGGACATTTAATTAATAATTATGTTGGGAATTGAATATTATTTGTGTATAGAGTAAACCATCTTGGAAACATTCAGAGATGGGATGTGAATAAAGACTGCAGTCGGGTTGAGCCAGACTTGGTGAATGCACAAAAAGAAGCAGCAGGAGGATGCAGAATCAAACCCAAACCCAGCTGAAGTCTCGGCGGTCTTCTGGATATTTCTAGTACATTGTCGGGCTACAGATGCTCCAGCTGAAAGCTGGCTGAGATCTAATGGGATTGTATGCACTGTGAGCCAACTTCTATAATCCTATCTGTTGTTTCTGTATGGCACTTTGATCAATTAAAGTTCTTTTTTCTTTAGTTTTTGTACATTAACATATTTGGAAGATGAAGGTTTTTGATGTTTAAAGTTTTTAGTAAGTAGACAATATTCTGACAGTTTTTATTCTTTTTTTAACGTGTATGAATGTATTTAATTTTATAAATGGAAAGATATTATTAATTTTTGGAGTTGGAAAAACTCTGCAATAACAACTTTTAAGTAACAAAAAGCATTAAGTAAACAGGTTTTCTTATTTTATTCTTATTCTCATTTCCAAAAGGAGTGGTTCTTGAAAAGTAACCCATGAATTTATTTTCAGGACTGATAGTGAGGCATTCCTACGAGACAGATTTATCATCTCTACCAAAGCAGACCTCGAGGTTTCAAAGAATTCACATAATGCATTCAGCGTGGTTCCAAAACTCTTGACAGAAGTATGTGGAAGAGAGCAAAAACTGTCTGTGTAACTGTGTAACACTGTCAAGATATGGCACAGTGAGATTAATTAGGATATATGCAAAAGTCTGTTGTACAAACATGTAAATATTTAAAATATAGAGCAACTCCATTTGAAATTAGCTTCCTCACATTGCCTGGCCTTGCATAAGCAAATTCATTTTAAAAAGTTCATCGAAATTCTTCCTTGCATTTTTATCTGGTTTAGCATAAATTGTGAATGCATTTGTATCTCATTTCAAGACAGTGGAACTAATCTTCCTCCTTACACTGTATTCTGCTAAACTGCATTTTATTTTAGCCATGCTAGCATCTGGCTCTAGGGATGTCAGTCCACCACTTTTGTCTAGATTGAAAAATTGCAACATAATATTGGACTATAAAACTTGGTAAAGATAGACATTGTCCCCCTAAGGATAAATATCATACTACTTATTGTGTTACAATAACTTCTCCTATTGTGCCATTATCAGATACAATACTTACAAAAGTAATACATGTAAAAAGGATGGACTCATTCCTGCAGCACTCTATACAAGTAAAATAATGCCCGTACCCATCAGCCTCAGCTGTAGCATAGATAAAATAAGATAAAACTTTATTTGTGATGTGTGCTTATAACCCAATATTAGCATGCTAACATGCTAAACTATGTTGGTGAACACAGTAAGCATGTTACCATTTAGCTGGTCTAACAGACTCTGACAGATATCTGGTGTTATAGTGTCCATCCCCACTATGGATGTATGGCAGTACTAACAGTACAATTTGTGGTAGTCCTGGTGGTAAATTATTTGACAGAAGCTGGACTTACTGGGTTTCTGCCCACCACTTCAGGATTATTGACAACTGCTACGAGGGAGATGATGGTGAGGGCTGAATTGAGTACATAGGAGCAGAAGAGGTTCTTGTGCAGGGTGATCCTTTGACAGCTCAGACTCCTGTGTGAAGAGAGATGCCAGAGTCAAGGCCATTGACTTTGTAACATACCAGGACATGATGTGATAATTAAAAAAAAATACCATCTAAAAATTGGGAATCAAATGTTTTCTGACACAAAAACATAACAAGTAGACAAAAAACTTCCTACAACTGATGAAGTAAACAGGACAAAAAGTGACTGTCAGGCTAATAGTTAAATGAGGTTGTCAGATGTTGCTACAGTCTGTAAAATATCAAATAATTGGGAGTTTTCATCTCAGAATTCGCTTGGTAAAAAACCCTGGGATCAATGAGATGGATTGCCTCTAAGTGCTCTGTACATGCTAGAAACGCTGTTAAATAATGCATAATGAATCCCAAGGGTGGTCCTCATTACCTTCGCTGGTCACCCAGAATTAATAGCATAATGAAATACTTGACAGGCAAAGTAAAAATATATATTAGAATCAAAATCATTACAAATCATTCATATCCAATAGTGTTATTGTTGGTAATGGTTAAATAATGTTTTAATTTCAGGGGAGCCATCAAATGTAATGCAGCTCACAGAGTATTTGAAGCTGAAGGAAACCTTGAACCAAATATATTTAGCAGAATATAGCTTCCTATAAATATGTCCTCTACAGTGTAAGAAGTTATATCCTTTTATTGCTCACGGACAATTTTATCATCGTTGAGCCATGAAAACCCCAGAGATTCATGAAAAACAGGAAGAACAAAACATCATATAAAACTGCACATTTTCACTGTCTTATTCAGAGGCCTTGGTTATCTCCTACAGAAAAACAGTCTCGCCTTAGCACCGGACATAAAAGGAAATGGAGGAGCTGCTGAGTGTTTATATACAAGGGGGGTTTTTTAATCTAAAAGTGGATGTCAAAACACAGGCTGAATCCTTATGGCAGCGTCGTTCGGACTGCCACAGGTCCTAACGTCTTCAGGGCTGGCCGTTTAACCCTCTCTGTTTTTCCACGACAAGCTGGAGTATTTTTATCTGTTGTAAATAACAGAGTAGTGCAGCTGTACACCATCGCATACCACTGTAAGCTTCACATCTGGATCTTATAATACAACATTAAGCCTTCAATATTTAAATTGTTTAGGCTATAAATAGGGTAAGTAATAGTTAAAAAGAAAAAGAGTTACTTTATTGAGACCTTAATTTGTTTTTGTACTCTGATGTTGATGAGTTGCTGATGTCCCATTGAGTTTCTGTGTAGCTGAGTTTGACTCACGTCGGGTCATGGAGTTTTCCAACAGTGCACCTGCCCTAAACTCGGCTGCTAGATTTACGAGAAAATAAAACTTTGCAGCAAACTGAGGGTCTCGTACAAGATCTGTTTTGGATAACAGCTGTGTTTAGGAGGTCAACACCCTTCAACATGTCAAATTTTACAACTGCAGCAATCATGAACACCAGTGCCAACAAAGAAACTTTTCCAAATATTGTTACAGAACATAAAGTTAATTTCCCTCTAAGCTGCATATTTGTTTTTCTCCACAGATATCTGTAGAAATATAAACCTTACTGCGTCATTAAAAATAATTCTGATTAAGTTACTTCCTTCCTAGAGATAATCTAGAAAGTTTTAACAATGTGCAGACAGCTTACTTTTTCTCAGGCTTCATCACTTCCAAATTTCACATACATTAACTGAATATTATTTCACATACATTAACTGAATATTATACCTCCCTTTCATTCATCCACTTTGTTTTAATATCTTAAAGTTGAATTTCAGCAGCAGTATCTCATTTATATGTGCACTTTTTCCCTCTGGGATTAAGTGTTTCATCGGGATGAACAACCTTAATGAGCAATACGCTCAGGTGCACGTTTCTAATAATAGCAAAAGACCAACACATTCAATGGACGTCACAGCTCTCCAGTTTTGAATCCTAAATATCCATGAAATAAGTGTGCAGCACAAGGAAACCAAGTTGGTATGAAATTAGCTAACGTTAAACTGTGTATAAATTACACTCAGTGAAGCAGCAGAACTACTTTCAGGTCGATAGTTTGCATTAATTTGCGACTGCATCTAAGATAGTAATAATGTTCTGATTACTGTCTTCAGTTTTAATTTAACACTGTGCTATTTTTTTTTAAAACAATTTAGATCTTACTCTGGAGCAGCTCTACGATTAAATGAACAATCAGTCTATGAAATGTGACATCTAGACTTATTAACACTGAAAAATGTTCTATGTGTCTCTTGGGCAAGTATTTCAAACTGTAAAATTCACTCTGCTGGTGTGGACAAAGGCAGAATGGAGATTTGACTGACTGCTAATAAGATTGAGACCAAAGTTCTGCCCATGATGCCCAACACCATCTGTTGGCCTTTTAGATCCATTGATAATAGTAACATGATTAAGCCTTTAAGGGCAAAGCTATTATCGATTAATCATCCCAGAATTACGACAAACTGTATCAGCCTTCATTTTGGTATAACCATCCTGAATATTCACTAAATGCATTGCAATTTGCATCATCAAACCAGTAACTGCAATCGCAGCTGAATTTCCATTGAATTTAATACCTGAAGTAGAAGAAGATGGCCAGAGAGATGAGCAGGGAGGCTATGGATAAAGCGTGACCCACAATGGCCATGTAAAACATGATGTACGCTGACTGTAAAACAAAAAAACAAGATAGAGAAAACACGTGTAGCATTATTACTTAGATGTGGTCTTTTGAGGTGTAACATGTTTTCTTCAAACATTTTGTGCCTATAGGATCTACCAAATCAAGGCCCCTACGTGCACAAATAGTTCGCACAAAATTTAACGTGACACTTGGCACTAAATAAAGTGACATCAATGTTATATTTTACATTTAAGGTGGGCACAACTCTCAATAGGGACACAATTAATAAACAATGACAGTCTGCTGTTAGTGACCCTAAAAAGAGATCGTGAAGGATAAAACTACACCAATGCTTTCACTTCTCATTTGACGGTGTGGTCCTTGCTTGTGAAAGAAAGTATTGAGAGCTAACATTGGCATCAACTCAGTATTATCAGATAAGACAATAGTGAAACGTTTATTTTGCCTTTTTTTCTCTATGGGATCGTACTGCTGAGGTTGTTTGTTTTAAGAGGTTTCCTGAAGCTGGGAGTCTGAGTCAGCAAAGATCAGGTTTCTGTGGTAACAGATGGAGCAGCTGATCTCTGGTTATGATCGATCAGCAGACTTTGAGTCTTTCTCCCAGGTTTGCCAGGACAGCTGTGTACCACAGTGCCTGGATGGAAACAAGGCGGAGTTTCATGCAGTTGTTTTGTTTACAAGTTGCTGTTATTTACAATTGGTCATTTTCATTTTGGATATTCGTTTGGTGAGAATTTTTTTTTAGAGTATGCCTAATCATCAGTATAAAAATGGAAATGCTTGAATAAAGAAAGCCAGAAAATTGTAACTAGCAAAAATGGCTCAAAGGGCACTTTTGGTTCAAAGTGCAAATGTTGGTTTTGTACAAGATTTACTGGCGTCATCTTGTGTTGTTAAAACTTACTAAAACTAAAGACAAATAATTATTTGATGCATTAAAACATGAAGAAAAACACTCAGCTGTCCAATATTGTGTTACTGAGGACATTTTACAGCTAATCGTGACCTCTTGCATTACAGCTGAAAAGTGCATTAGTTATTAGTGAAAATACCAATGATGGATGTAAAATTAGGATGACCAAGTGACCACACCAACCTCTAGCAAACAACAGTATGATACCATCATTTTCTGTAATCACCATGACATTTAGCAGGGATAACATTGATTAAATTGTATAACTAATCTGTGAACAAGTGTATAAATGAATTGCAGTGCTGATTAAAAGTAATGCAAGTATGTGTATACAATCCATTAGTGTGTCTCTGAATTCCCTTCTAGCAAAATACTGGAATGAGCTCTGCGGTGTCCTGGTCTGGTTTCCATGTGGGAAGCGTTGGTATAGCAGCCTGGTGCTGTTGGTGATAAGAAGGTTGTTAATATGTGATGGTATCAACACAAGGGTAGGCCTGTGTTTTATGATAGCCTGTATACAGTAGCCTGGGGGACAGTGGACTTGCATGTTACTTTCCATCTCTAAATATTTCTGTGGAGCTCAGTATAGGAGAGTAATATCTTTTGGAAATAAAACACATGTTAATATTGGTGTCTGCTACAATATTTATTGGCAACTACATTAGACTGCATACTTCCAGTTTCCACATTTTCTGCTATCTGCCCACACTCCAAATACCAGAGGACATAAATACCAAATATTATGCTGACCCATCACACAGTGACCACTATGTAGTAGATTTATGATAGCAGGCTACTGTATCTTAAATAAGTTACCTTCAACTTTGCCTTGGTGTGTTCGTTGCAGAGTGTGTAGTTGGACCAAGTGTTGTTGGTATCCGGGTGGCGAAACCACTGCCCGTCCTCCCCACAGTACTTAGTGGCCTTTTCTGAAGTAACAATTGAGTAATAAATGCATCTTTTCCAAACGTCTTCAAATTCATACAATTGTGTCAATGTATTCATGTTCTGTTAGCCTTGGTATATTCTTCCTCATATAGCAATTCATATTTTATAGTTCTTGAAAAACAGTCAACAGAATGAGAGGTGAATTCATCATGCATCAGTAGGCCTTTAAAGGAGCGACACTACTGAGTCTTGCAGCTCACCTGTTGGGTCAAAGTCAGCAAAATAATTGGGACAGTTTTGAGAGGTGTATGTTCCGGCTGGAGTGTCATCCCAGCACAGCCAGCCATCCCAGTTACGACTGCAGTGCAGCCCTGCAACACCAACATAGCAACAGAGAGTTAAATATCCGGAGAGGAGAAGTAGCCACTATGAGTCTCATTTGATAATATCTCTACCTGATTTGTTATAGGGTGCATCTCGATTTATTTTCTCGAAGCATTTGTACTGGCTGTCAAGGATTTTCTTTCTCACAATTTCGTCTTCTTCTGGGTTAACCAAGGGGCTGATTGTGGCCTCATCAGCAGACTCTACCTCTGTGTCCCCTGAGAGATGGGAGGCTGCCTTTATTTTAGTGACACACACACACACACACACACACACACACACACACACAGAGTAATGATTAATGAGGATTGAGCTATGAGCAGTAAGGCTATGGGAAAAAAGCATGACACAATTGAAGAAATTGTAATCTTAATCACCAAGAATCTCTATGCAGAATCTGTATAATATATATTTAATGCATTTGTTACTACAGTATATCTATCGATACATTACCTTCAACCTCTCCTTAGTGTTGACAGCACAGAGTGTATAATTGGTCCAAGTCCTATTGCTCTCTGGATGGTGAAACCACTGTCCGTCTTCTCCACAATACTTAGTTGCCTTTTCTAAAAAGAACAATATACTGTATGTTGCATATTATCCAAATTTCCACTCCCATAAACCTTGGTCCCATTAGCTTAAATAATTAAATCCTCACAGGAACTTTAAAGTCCATCTTCTACAGCACAATAAGGTCAGTTTAACAAGATATCAGCAGAACTCACGGCAACATTTTTGAGGCACACTGCTCACCTGTGGGATCAAAGTCAAAAAGATAATCTGGGCAGTTCTGGGAGGCGAAGGTTCCGGCTGGAGTGTCGTCCCAGCACAGCCAGCCATCCCAGGTACGACTGCAGTGCAGCCCTGCAGCGTCAAAAAAGCCACAAAAACATGATGACAAATGTTTGTTTGAGTTAAACAGTGAGTGTCAGTCGACTGTATCAGTACCTGATTTGTTAAAAGGTGGGTCTCGACTTAGTTTCAGGAGGCATTCGTATTCATTCTCAAGCATTTTCAGTTTCTGTAAAGAAAAACAGACAACAGATGTTTTGACATTACATAATATTGTATAGACAAATTGAGAATTAGTCAAAACTCAATTCTGGATCAACAATAATCCCTTATAGCCAGAGCTGCGGATCAAACAGTTTGGGAAAATTAAATTACAATAATTGTATAGATGAGGGCTGCAGTCTTAATGTAATTTAATAAAATCTCAGTAGGGAAGAGTGATGTCAGACAATGGTATAATTATTAGGCAATATCTATTGAAAAAATAGTGCAGTCCAACTTTAATTTTTTTGACAAGCAAAGGCAGTAGCATTATGTATGTATGGAAGGCACTCACAGTCAGGGTCTTACTGAAGATAGGTGTGCCAAATCAGAAAACATTCATGTAAGTAATAAGTGATAAACAATCTTGTTGTTTAGGTTGGAGGACTGATCGCATGGACAAGTTTCCGAACCCATGCTGACAGCACTACTAGTCTCTGCACCAGATAAATGTTTGTTTTTATTTTATTTATTTTGAAATTAGAGTGCTACCTTATGTAACTCACTTAAGTAACTGCAACTTTAGTTCAGATTAAATGGATGCACTTTTGTATACTAAAACTGCTTTGTACTGTTAAAATGGATCAAAGGATACTGTCATTATGTGCTTATTATAATATATCGGTGTAAAATGTACATTTGAGTACAAACCTTTAAATGACCTCTATACTGCTATACCGAAGCTGTCTGTACGGCCAACCCCCCTGAGATCCACATGCTATTTATTATCCTGTACATGTTCTGAGTCTTGGAAACTATATACCTATTACGCTATAATTGCAGAGGGGGCCACATGAACATCTTGAACGTGCAGGAAGACCTAGTAGTATTGAATCTGTATGCATAACCTGTACAATAAATACACAATGGATAGTTTATTTAATCAACAATACTTTACCCTCAGTCTCTTCTCATGGGTGGTTGCGCAGAGTGTATAGTTGGTCCAAATCCTATTGGACTCTGGATGGTGAAACCACTGACCATCCTCTCCACAGTACTTAGTTACCTTTTCTGGGAAACAAAAAAAAAGTATGTGATTAATTCCAATTTCCTAAAATACAGTCAACCGAGCCAGATTAAAAGTGAATTCATCATGTTAGGTTAACAGCAACTCCCTAAGTCTCTCTGCTCACCTGTGGGGTCAAAATCGACAAAATAATTGGGGCAGTTTTTGGAGGCGTAGGTTCCTGCTGGAGTGTCGTCCCAGCACAGCCAGCCATCCCAGTTACGACTGCAGTGCAGCCCTGAAACAGTCAACAAACAGAGAAATGTTACAGGCCTCTTGTTCATAAGTTTGTCCAACGTGAAATATCATAAATCAGGTTGATAAATAATAAAATTATTTGTCTGAAGACCAGTTACACAAGACCGCTACCTGATTTGTTATAAGGTGGATCTTGCTTCATTTTCTCTGAGCATTTCCTTTCATTCTTGAGGATCATTTTTTCCACAACGCTGCCTTTTTCTGTGTTAACCTCTGTGGCCTCTGTGGTTGCCTCTCCAGCAGCATCCCTTAAAAAATGGGGAACTTCCTTCTGAGAAAAAAAAGATAGTTCACCGTGAAAATGAGTGTACAGAGCAGCTGAGGCCTCGTTCTTCCATTACTTCCAGGATGAAAAGCCAATAACCAAATACCTCTAACTTGTTCTTTGAAGCTGGTTGACAAGTGGTTGGCCCTGTCTGTTCCCAGTTACCCAATTCAGCACAGTATTTGGTCACTTTTTCTGTAAAGAAAAAAACATGTAATTACTTTACAGCAGCTTGACAACTGAATAATTCATCAATAATTATCCTGAAAGCTCCATATATCAAATTACTTGTAGGCACATTATTGCTTTTGTTTGAGGTTCAAGTAGAGACTATCTGTGTTCTTTGCGCTGTCTTTGTTTTTCAGCATCATCCAAACACATAAATTAGACCCTCAATCTCGGCATTACAGAACAACTGTGATTAAAATCCCCTCTTTAGAGTAATTTTCTGCAAGATTCTCAGATGTCAGGCTTAAAACCACATATATAAAAATCTCTGCAGACCCCTCACATCCTGGTCACAAACTGTTCAACCTCCTTCCATCTGGTAGGCGATACAGGACAGTGTTCGCCAAAACCAGCCGATACAAAGACAGTTTCTTTCCCCAAGCAGTCACTCTGTTGAACACTCAGAAATAGCCCCCACCCTTACACTGAACAAAGTCAATAAACACTGTTCTGCTCATCTACCTCATGTATATTTCAATCTTACAATTACAATATTGTTATGATCATTGCACCGAACTGCCTTGCACTATATTTATATTTATACTTAAATCTTAAATCTCGGACTATACTGATATTGCACCATCCCTTCCCTCTCTTCAATTGCTACTGTATATTTTTTGTAAATTTGTAAATTCTAGTCCAGTGTTATACCATATACTTAACAGTATTTTTTTTATATTTCTTACTGTCATATCTTTTTTTTATTCTTTATAGGTTAAGTGAGTGTTGTACTTGAGAGCAAAGATTAGCCGGAGTCAAATTCCTTGTTTGTCTACGCAAACCTGGCCAATAAAGCTGATTCTGATTCTTATTCTGATACTTTTTTGTAACAGGACATTGGTCTTGACAACAACAACAACAACCGAAGCCCGACTGCATAGTCTTCTTCGACAGCTCATCAACTGTTCAGCTTCACTTCCAACTGTACGTCTCCCCCGAAGCCTCATATGAACAGCATCAGCTTTCAAACAAGTAGCCATAAGGGGACTCTTAATGTCATTGGTAAGATCCTTTATGAGCCTCCTCTTACAAAAAACACCTTCTCTCTCTTCTCATTCATATTCTCTCTCCTTATGAATCTCCCAAACTCTGTCAGTTTTTGTAATCCCTCATTTGGTATCTTCTTGTTTTCTCTCTATACCCTTTAGGGAATGGGGTGAGGAAAAGGACAGAGAGAGGTCTCTGTCCTTTTCCTCACCCCATTCCCTCCCCCCCTCTTTCCATCATATTGTATCTCCTAAATCAGACATGACTTGACTCTGGATTTCTTCAACTAGATATTATTGAGCCATGCATTCCTCACAATGTAAAAACTGCTCATACTGTAGTATATTGCAATCTGAACATTAAGTGTGTTTACATAATCACTTTCCACAGTCAATTTCACTATAAATAAATATCTGTTTTCATTTATTACGTCTGATTGATGAACAACAATATGTTATAGGCTAATAATAAATATCATATCCAGTTTATGAGTCACTTATACTAGCGGTCCTCTGCACTTACTGTTGTGTAAGTCTTTATCCATTGTAGCACACAGATGCAACAGTGATTTCTTTAAGAACACTAAGAGTCCACAGCCATGCTAGCAGCTATGTTTATAGTCACAGCAGTGCTTTGAGTTAAATGCTACTGTTAGCTTGGTAACATGCAGATGTTGCAGGTGTTATGTTTACCATGTTCACAATCTTAGTTTAGCATTAGCACACAAGGTACAGCTGAGGGGAATGTCAGCTGCTCTGACAAATTAAAATTTTGACTTGATGATGGCACTAAATCAAGTCAAGTCATAGTATAGTATGTCGAAAACGGTCATAGTATAGTATGTCAAAAAAAGAAAAAAAGTCATAGTATAGTATGTCAAAAAAGTAAAGAAGTCGTACTATAGTATTTCGTAAAAACTCATAGTACAGTATGTCAACAAAAGTCATAGAACAGGGTATCGAAAAAAGTCATAGTATAGAAGGTCAGAAAAATCATCAAAAAATCATAAAAAGTCATAGTATAGTATGTTGAGAAGTCATTAAAAAGTCATAGTACAGTATGTCGAAAAGAATTATAGTATAATACGTAAAAAAACCAACATAGTATAGTTTGTCGAAAAAGTCATAGTAATTGGTACTGTATATTTTTTGTAAATTTGTAACTTCTAGTGCAGTGTTATACCGTATACTTAACAGTATTTTTTTATATTTCTTACTGTCATTTCTGTTTTTTATTCTTTATATGTTAAGTGAGTGTTGTACTTGAGAGCAAAGATTAGCCGGAGTCAAATTCCTTGTTTGTCTACGCAAACCTGGCCAATAAAGCTGATTCTGATTCTGGGGTATAGTACGTCAAAAAAGTGATAAAAAAGTCAAAGTATATTACGTCGAAAAAAGTGATAAAAAAGTGATTGTATTTTATGTCGAAAAAAGTGATAAAAAAAGTCATAGTACAGTATGTCGAAAAAAGTCATAGTATTGTACGTCGAAAAAACGTCTTAGTATAGTATATAAAAAAAAAAAAGGCAACAAGATTACCTAGTCCTCATGAGGAGATGGGAATCAATCCTGCTACCTCTCGCATGCTAGGCAAACACTCACAACACAACATTTGAGCTAATTACCTGGTGAAAATGTCACTCATGGAGTTTGGTCCAGAACGTCTCTTCCTCCTCCCTTACAAGCCTCCTCCCGTACATGGAACGCAGACGCGCCCAGTGGAAACTACACTATAGTTAAAAAATAGTCATAGTATAGTATGTCGAAAAAGTCATCAAAAGTAAAAAAAAGTCATAAAAGGTCATAGTATAGTATGTTGAAAAAAGTCATTAAAAAGTCATAGTACAGTATGTTGAAAAACGTCAAACGTATAGTAGGGCGAAGTTTGTCGAAAAAAGTGATGAAAAAGTAATAGTATTTTTTGTCAAAAAAAAATTCTAGTACAGTATGTCAAAAAAAGTCATAGTACAGTACGTTGAAAAAAATCATAGTATAGTATGTTGAAAAAAGTCATCAAAAGTCATAGTACAGTATGTCGAAAAACGTCAAAAAGTCATAGCATAGTATGTCCAAAAAAGTCATAGTATAGTATGTCTAAAAAAATTATTTAAAAAAAATTATAGTATAGTACATAAAAACATAGTATGTCGAAAAAGTCATAGTTCAGTATGTCGAAAAGTGATAAAAACGTCATAGTATAGTATGTCAAAAAAAGAGATTCAAAAGTCATAGTACAGTATGTTGAAAAGTGATAAAAACCTCATAGTATAGAGTGTACGAAAAAGTCATAGTATTGTATGTCGAAAAAAGTAAAAAAGTCATAGTATAGTAAGAAAAGATTCCGAAGTCCTCATGAGAATGTGGGCATCAATTCAGCTACCTCTCGCATGCAAAGCAAGCATAGTATAGTATGTCAAAAAAAGTCATGAAAAATAAATGATTCCAAAGTCCTCATGAGTCCAGAGGAATCAATCCCTCTACCTCTCAAATGCTAAGCAAGTGCTCTACCATTCCAGCTAATTCCCTGGTGAAAGTAAAACCTGTGTCTGTCCAGTACATGTCGTCCTCCTCAGCGCAGAGGAAACTATACTATAGTATGTCGAAAATAATTATAAAAAAGTCTTACTATTGTATGTCGAAAAAAAAAGTCATGAAAACTGGGAGTCAAACCTGGGTCACAGACTGCAGTAATTACTTCCTGTTACTAGCAGTGTTAAGAACTGAACCACTGTGCCACTGAAAGAATTCATCCTGAAAACAGTCATACGTTAGCCTGGAAAAACCCTGACGAACTTCCGGCAAATTTGAGATTTGCTCTGCAAGTCAGTCTGGCCAAGGGCCCTTCAAGCCCATTTCCAATTTTTCCAAATCGAGGCACCAATCACAACTGTTGAGGCGGGCTTTACATGATGACGATAGCGCAGCGAAGGCAAGCAGCTTTTTGTTTACATTCAACATGACAGCCACCGCTTTGGCAGTAACCCCTTGATGCCGCTGTCGCTGCTACGTCACCCGGATCATTGGTCTGATTGGTTGAAGGACTATCCAATTGCGCCCAGAAGCATTTGGGCGGCGTCCGTTGGTGACGCCCCTTTGGAAATGCGCTGTGAATGAAACTTGCCCAGACCCACTCTCAGTTACAACTGAGAAGGGTCTGGTGTCAACCAGGCTAGTCATATGTAATAGTTTGTCGAAAAAAGTGATAACAGAGTCATAGTATAGTATGTCGAAAAAAACTCATAGTATAGTATGTTGAAAAGAAGTCATAGTATAGTCATAAAAAATGATAAGAACAAAAATATTCCAAAGTCCTCTTGAGAATATGGGCATCGATGCTGCTACCTTTCGCATGCTAAGCAAGCGCTCTACAATTTGAGCCTAATACCTTGTGAAAGTAACACCTGTGTAGTTCTGTCCAGAACATCTCTTCCTCCTCCCCTACATGCCTCCTCCCTTACATGGAACGCAGCGCAGATGCGCCCAGTGGAAAACAGGGGTAAGACACAAACCACCCATATCCTCCCATGGTTTGAAGGACTGGTTGGTAAAACAACTAAACAGTTGTGTTTAGTTGTCTGTTCAAACACTCAGCGCCACATACAAAAGAAAAGACAAACTGTGTGTAAACTTTGTTTGATGAACAACAGGTTTGTTGTTGATCATCCTTGGAGATGGTCCAGTGGTGAAAGACGCCATTGCGACTTCAGGGCACGTGGGTTCGATCCCCGCCTCAGGTGTGCCACATGGGAATGTTTGTGGTGAATGAATGTGTACATTTGCGATCATGCGATTTCAACTTGCGAATATATGAACTTCAACTTGCGAATTTATGAACTTCAACTTGCGAATTTACGAACTGCAACTTGCAAATTTATGAACTTCAACTTGCGAATTTACAAACTTCAACTTGCGAATTTACGGACTTCAACTTACGAACTTCAACTTGCAAATTTACAAACTTCAACTTAAAAATTTACAAATTTGGGAATATCCAACTTTGACCGGCATTTAAAAAAAATATTTGTTTATGCTTTTTTATATAGTTTTTTACTATTTTTTTAGGTCGAAAAAGTCATAGTATAGTACAGTATATCGAAAAAAGTAATAAAAAAGAAAAGATTCCAAAGTCCTCATGAGTAGGGTTGGGTATCGTTTGGATTTTTACGATTCCGATGCCGAACCGGTACTTTTAAAACGATTCCGATTCCTAAACCGATTCTTGAAAAACTGAAAAATGACATCAAAGAAAGGCTCTTTTTTTCTTAATTGAAAATTATTTCAATTTAACAATATATTAACATTTTAAAGTACTTAAATATATAGTAAACCTATGTCACATAACACACAACTACAATAATTTAACAATAAATAACAGTTACACTATTAACAAGTAACAACAAAATAAATGTTGAGTTGATATGCTAATTAAACCAGCTTCAAACTTTAGCAGTTCTATTGCAGAAAAATTACCATATTTGCTTTCTCTGGCAAGATACGACAGCTCTCCTGACTTATGACATGTCCTGCACAGGATAAAAATCTCTCAGATGGTGTCGAAGAGGCCTGTACACACAGGTATGAGTTTGAAAGGGCAGACAATTTGGAGAGGCTGTCCCGCTTCCCCTATCACCAGGCTACAGGGTCTTGTCCTGAACGATAGACTAACAGAGCAAGTGTAATATGTTTACTAGCGATCACGTGCAGTGAATGGTTAATATGCTTTTACGTCCGTTTTGGTGAGCCCAGAGGGAAAATATGGCATTTTAAAAGTAGCCTACATTTACGATAGCTAGCTAATGGTAGACTACAGAGAAAGTGTGATATTTTTACGTCCGTTTCAGAGCGTGTACAAAAAGCCGTCTATCAGCAGTGATTGTAGAGTGCATATCGGAGAATAACTCGAACACGCGCTTCACACCGCGAGCGCGGTTTGCGCTAATTCCCAATTGTAATTAACACCAGTGTAGTTATGTCCAGAACGTCTCTTCCTCCTCCCCTACATGGAACGCAGCACAGACGCACCCAGTGGAAATTACAGTATACTATACTATACTATAGTATGTCGAAAAAAGTGATAAAAAGTCATAGTATAGTATGTCGAAAAAAAATCATAGTATAGGTTGACAAAAAACGTCAGTGTATTATGTCGAAAAAGGGATGAGAACTGAAAGATTCCAAAGTCCTCATGAGTACATGGGAATCAATCCCTCTACATCTTGCATGCTAAGTAAGCACTCCATCTTTTGCACTAATTCTCTGGTGAAATCAACACCCGTGTCTGTCCACAACATCTCGTCCTGCTCCCCTATATGCCTCCTCCCTTAGATAGAACACAGTGCAGACGCGCCCAGTGGAAACTATACTATACAATACTATAGTATAGTATGTCGAAAAAAGTGATAAAAAAGTCTTAGTATTGTATGTTGAAAAAAATTCATGGAAAGGGCCAGTCCAGACTGAGAATCGAACCTGGGTTAGAGTCTGCAGTGACTACATACTTGTGCTCGCAGTGGTATCAACTGAGCCACTGTGCCTCTTAAAGAATTAATGTCGAAAACAGTCATATATATTAGTATGTCAAAAAAAGTCATAGTATAGTATGTCGAAAAAAAAAGGATTCCAAAGTCCACATGAGTATGCAGGAATCAATCCCTTTACCTCTCACGTGCTAAGCAAGCGCTCCATGATTTGAGCTAATTACCTGGTGAAAGAATCACCCGTGTAGTTCTGTCCAGAACGTCTTTTCCTCCTCCCCTACATACATCCGCCCCTAAATGGAACGCGTCCAGTGGAAATTATACTATACTATACTATAGTATAGTATGTTGAAAAAAGTGATAAAAAAGTCTTAGAATTGTATGTCGAAAAAAGTAATGAAAAGGACCAGCCTGGACTGGGAATCAGTGACAACTTCCTGGTGCTAGCAGTGCTAGAAAAAAGTGATAAAGTCGAAAAAAAAGTCTCAGTATAGTATGTCAAAAAAAGTCATAGTGTAGTATGTTGAAAAAAGTCATAAAAAAGAAAAGATTCCAAAGTCCTCTTGAGAATGCACGAATCGATCCAGCTACCTCTTGCATGCTAAGCAAACGCTCTACCAAAAGTTATAAAAAAGTAAAAAAAACTGATAAAAAAGTCATAGTATAGAATGAGCGAAAAAGTCATAGTATAGTGTGTCATTTTGGTGTGCATACATTTTCGTACAATATCATGGCCCCGTTCATGAGAATGCGTTACATATCTACTGTATATGTTTACATGTCATTCTCTGTCAATATGTCTGTCTGCTGTAAAGAAATAGTGGCGCAGATAGGGCAAAACATTTGAACCCCCTTTATTTTGCATGCTTCATCCCTTTCCCACTTGTTTAGCTATTTATACTGCTTCAGCTGCTTTCCATAGCTTAATCAAGTCTTATTTATGGATTCATACCCCATCCAAACCTTAAAATGTTGAACATCTTTTATTCATTAGGAGTTTAATACAACTTATAAATTCTTTTTATACTTTTTGAAAATATTGAACACAGCTGATTGAGATTTCCTAATATGACCCACCCATTTCCCATTTTACCAACTCATTCATTACTCTTTCAATTACTTCTTTATCCAAATTAAAGGCAATTTAGTTTGGCATCAGCTTTAAAAAAAAACTTGCATACAATATTGGTAGACTTCTTATTAATTACAACCATTTCCACTTTTCCACAGTTTCCTACAACTTAACCTTCTTACACATTATAACCAGCAATTTAGTGTGGTGACAGTTTTTCAAAAACCCTTAAAATATTCCACTTTTGTTTGATACATTATTGGTGTTATTCAATATAATATTACTTACTTATATAATACTTCTTACGCAATTATGCCAGCAATCCAGTTAAGCTTTAGCAATTTACTGTAGCTTTTCAGCATTCACAAGCATTTTCTGCAGGAAATGCATTTTCTAGGTACATTTTAAAAACATTATGATATTATTGCACTCTTACCATAAAAATACCTGCAGTTCTTGCATTATGAGTTGATACAACCTCAAAACTCTGAGCGCAGCCTCATAATGAACCAACCTTCCTCTGACTGTCACACATAAAATACAAAATAAAATCCTCCAAGCTTTCCTGAAGCCTCATGCTGGCCGGTGGACCTTTATATCATATAATCAGCCCCATGACCTTTGACCTCCATCACACACAGAAGATTGGATTGTTTTCTGTGTTGCCTGCTGAACTGGGATTAAAAAGTTCAGAGAGCTTGTTGTATATTGGTGTGAGAAGTGCACATCTTTCTCACCAGTTGGGTCCAGGTCAGGGTGATCTGGACAGTTCTGTGTTACAGACATCCCAGCCGGTGTCTCATCCCAGCACAAAAAGCCATCCCACATACGTTCGCAGAACGTACCTCGAAAGGAAAAGGGGAAAAAAAGAAAACCTTGTAATGACTATTTTGAGTTATTACCAACACACATTTTCTGTGTCTTCACTTGTATATAGTGTAATGGTACGTCAGAGTTCTCTACAGCTTCCACTTCAAAAGCCTTTGAACAGGAATAACAAATGCTCCCAATCCACCACGTTAAAACGTCATTACATCTGTAATGCTCTCCCAAAGGTAACCGATTTGGCCTTAAGAAGCCTTAAAACGATTTGGCCCTCTCACCGGTTCTGTTTTCTTGGTAGTCTTTGGTGGACAGCTCAAGGCATTTATATTGACCCTGGCTCACCGCCTGGCTCTGTTCATCTGCAATGCTATTTCCAGGCCTGAGTGATGGATCTGAGATTGACTCAGTACCTCCCGCCACCCTGCGCTGTGGAGACAAAAGGACACAAGAGGTGAGAGGAAGGGGGAAGAAAACCTGTTGTATGCTGACTTAGCACACAGTATGGAGTGTTGATATGGAGTTGGTTGTGTGTATGTATTTGTTTTGTGCTTGCTGCACTGAATAAATAGTATCCTGGTTGATAATATTAGCACAATTTGTAATACTTCATCATTGATTTATCATCCTTATATAAGATTTCGATGAAATCGAAGAATAAGCATGCAGAAATTTTAAATCATCTTCAAAGCTGAGCTGATAAGGATTTCCCTCTGGCTTGAAATTTGAGTTATTCACTATTCATGTAACTCATTTGTTGTGATGCGGAAGGTAGAGGACCCAAATGCAGAGAGAGAGAGGCAGGCAGGAGCAGTGTAGAAACTCAAAGATTTATTTTCTCAAAAAACTAAAATCAATCAAGGAGTCCTGTGAGCTGCAGGCAAAAACTAATACCAGGGAGAAAAAAGGAGAGACTGACGAAGACACACACACACTGACACGGGGGAATACAAAACGATCTGACAAGAGACAAAGGGAACACAGGGGTTAAATACAAGAGGTAATGAACAAATGAGGAACAGGTGACACGACAGGTGAAACACATCAGGGCGGGGCAGGACAATCAACAAAGGCAAAAAGTAAAACTAGACATGACAGGACAGAAAGCAGACTATCAAAATAAAACAGGAAACAGAAATATACACAGAGAACAGAACAGTCAACAGGGTAAACAAACTACACAATGAACAGGGAATACAAATATACACAACAGAAATATACAAAACAAGATACATACAGAAATCTACAAACAAGGCAAAAGAAATATCCAAACAGGTAACAGAATAAATATACAACACAGGGAAAATGCACAAATAAACAATAAAGACAACAGAAAAGAACAAACTGGTAACAGAAATAACCCAAAACCATAACATCATTAAAGTGTGTTTGGGAGCTCACAAAAGAAGTTAAGCAGCTGATTTTCTCCAAATGAATCTTATCTCTGCTCTACTGTTTGTATTTGGAGGTGGCATTAGAAATGAAGAAGCCTTGAGTGTGAAATGCTGATTTTGATAAAGCTGCTCACTGAAGGATAAAGAGCCCATTTTAGGGTGACTTATCTCACACATTTTTTGGGCTGAAAAGTAAGCCTCTCAGAGTGCGAGACTCATGCACTTGCATTTTCTAAATTATTTAAGGAATTGTAATGCTTTGCCTGGGAGATTGTTGTTGCCTTATCACAATTGAGATGCAAACCTCATTCATCTGTGTCTATGTGGAGGCAAAAGGAATTCTCATTAGACCAAAATACCATTCTTACCTGTCTGATAACACTTTGACAAAAAACTGTGACTTTTGTGAGAATGCTGATGTCCCATGTAGCAGTTTAGCAGCCGTACATATGATGTCACTCCAAACATTGAAGTAAATGACGTCATACATACGACCACCAGGCCACCACCAATATCAACAGATGAGAAAAAAGATGTCAAGGCCTCTCCTCATTACAATTCATTCATCTTCTTGATTCAACATGACAAGACTACTCAAAAAGAAAGCACAGAAACATAAAGCAGAACAGAGATACATCAGGCAGAAAACATTTGGCAGGGATACTATTCTGGGCCTCAATGTCAAGTTTGATGCGAAACAGCAAAGGAAATTAAAATGTCCATTTTCACACTGAAGAAGGGACAATGGCTAATGGAAGGCCGCTATGTTTCTGCAGTAAAAGCTTAATCGTGTCTGGTACAGGATGAATATCATCTCTGAACTTTCCAAAATGTAGAGCCATGGTGTTGAACATATCATGTACAGTATTATACAACTCTCATTAAGACAATTGGTGTGCTGCAATTTGTAAGGAGAGCTGCAAGTTCATCAAAAGGACATTTCAAAGTTTGATTTATTTAACTATAATCCATTTCATTAGGCAAATCAGCATATTTTAAATGACAGAGCAAAGTGCCAAAATTAAAGATAGCACGTGTGTTAACATCTTTGACCAATGATTGCATCAAAAATTAAACAAAATTAAACAAAGAACTAAAAATTTAAATGGAGAGTGACAGACGACGGGCGAAAACCCGAGTCAACTTCGGTCAGGCTTTAAACAGATACAATTACGGGATTGTAAAGGATTCCAACACCAAGACGTACAACAGCCTGCAGCTAAAGAAACCAAGGGGACTTGCAGCACTTTTAGACAGCATTGACACTGCTGCTGTGGATAAACAATGATGGAACTTTAGTGTTGCGTTTGGTTCCGGCTCCTTAAGCTTGTGTTGCGTTCATTGTTGTTGTAAAATACCCTTTCAGCCATCTAGTAGTCTCGCATTGCCAGACCTACCTCCACAGTGCTGCAAAGGAGGGTCTGGCTAGTATACACAGCATTCCGGGATGGGAGAAAAACGTGCTGTGGTTTATTGGCATTTCTTTAAACCAATCATAATTGTCATGGGCGGCGCTAAGCTCCGCATGAAGCCGCTGCAAAATAGCCTCGGGAAGGAACTTGTTTTGGTAGAACATATGTACATTCAAAAGTTGTTTTAGTTGTGTGAGAGAAAACTCAGATTGGACAGATCAATTTACCCTGCAGAGATTTGAGGAGCAGTTAACCATAGTCCTCTTAAAGCGACCAGAGTTTAAAATTCCAACACAAAGAAAGCGGAAGGAATCGGACATCGACAAAAATACATGCATCCGGCGAAATTTCCTGCAGCACCGGAGCCATCCCGGAAGTGGAACGTCGTGGATATAGACTAGCCATCTAGTGTTTCTTCTTTTTGTCGTTTGACAGCAAACGACTGGTGAAAAAAGTTGTTGTTATAAGTTATTGCATACTTATTACATTTTAAATAAATCACTTAAATTTAACTATATGGCTTTAGCAATAAACAAGCCTTTTTTTAATCTTTAATTTTATATTAATTTTTTGTTATTTAAGATAAAATACTATTTCAGTTGCACTTTTGATAAGAGGACACATCTGCTGTTTTGCACAGTTTATATAAATAAAGGAATATTTTTCAGTCATTTCATTCTGTTAAAAAAATAATGAGAAAATCGTATCGTGAACTTCAAATCGTGTATCGAATAGTGAGTTGAGTGTATTGATACACCTCTATAGTATGCTTAAGATCTTTAAGACAGCAGGTGTGGAAAAAACACTACCACTTTCGTCCACAAACCAAAAGTTCCTTGTAGCCACTTTAAATTATTTAGAATGTTTTTTTATGGGAATAAATATGTTATAATGTAGGAATTGTTTAACAGGAAGTTTAGTTCTTGTTTTATGTAAATTAATTGTATAAATTACACTTCCTCTAGCTTCTACTTCTTCTTTTTGTTCTGGACTTCTCCCTAGGAAAGGTACTTTTGGTATTTTTGCTATATATGGGACGCTAAGTTACTTTAAACAAGTTTAAAGTAAATGTACATTTTTACGTGAATTAGAATATTGTTGAGGCATGTGTGTAGCAGGACTGCCTTGTAGCTTGCCTCAGTGCACTGTTGTGATCATGTTGGCTAGTGTGGGGTGACTGTTCATAGTTTTACAGGCACAGAGAGCATTTATGAAGAGAGAGCCTGTAAATTATTGTTCCTCTACAGGTGCAGGGAGGTTATGATGTTGCCATGTCTGGTGCCTTGCATTTATTTGCTGAAAGGCAGTCCCAGGAAGTGTTGTCCACAATACAACACAATGCAGAGTTATAGACCCACTACAAATGCACAGTGAGGTATTACATTTTAATTTTGTGTTTGTATCCAAAACAAGTTTAAATACAGGTAAAATTCAAGACATCGTCGACTGTACGTCATCTGCATAAAAGAATCAGAGATAATAACATGCAGACACATGCAGTCATGGATCACATATACTCTCTTTTGGGTTATCCAAGTTTGTAATGAACAAGCTGAGCTAATTATAAACTATAATTATGAATTATCAATGGTGAAAATTAATCACAAGATTTTTTTTTCTAAGAAAAGAATACCACTAGACCACAACATATTACATGTCCATTTAATGAAAATTGAATCCTATGTTTAAACACGCATGTGCAGCAAACATAATGGGCAGAAAGAGAAGGGTAAGTTCACCTTACAGCATGACTTGAATTAAAAAATGAGAGCTTACCACCAGGAGAAACCAAAGGATCCAAAGGGAGCCCGCTAACTTCATATCTTCCTCTTGCAGGCGAATCTCTAGAGAGAGAGAGAGAGAGAGAGAGAGAGAGAGAGAGAGAGAGAGAGAGAGGGAATAGAAGGACAAGTTACAATTATCAGAAAACAAGTTGTGTACCGTGAAAGTGACTGACTGAACAAACAGATGGCTGTTTCAAATCAGGATTATGGCCTCAGGAGAAAACAGCAACAGCAATCATGAATCTAGAATGCAAAACACTGCAGCAGAGGAACTGCAGTTTATGGCATTTTACACTTTTTCTCCAGTGTGTATGGGTACTTGTGTCTGAAAGACAGAGAGAAAGTGTACCCGTCAATACTTGAAACAACAGAATGAAAGAGTAACATTATATTGTGTGAGCAAGGAAAAATACAGAGACACAGTCAGACTAAAATAGTTGATAGTCATTAATCATTTTGTGCTGAGCCTCCACTCTGCAGGACAGCGGCAGCAGAACTGCCAGTTTAGTAACTGAGTCTGGTCTCTTTGCTTTGGCTCGTAGAGTCCCTGTTGGAAGCTCATCACTCTGCAGTTTGAACAGTCAGAACAACCTACTGGTTGCTATCCACACCCCACAATGGCCCAGGGGGCAGGCTTTTTAGCTGATAGCATGAGCAAGTCCTATAAGTCACTGTGAAAGGTTGTTTTGGCTTTCAGACTTGCACACTGATGGTAGGCTACTTGAGTGCTGATGTCTGACCAGAGATGCCTTCAATTTCCCTTACATTTCTTATTCATAAATTATAGTAGATATAAGGATGATTATTGTTAGCCCTAGATGTTCCATGTCTACTCTCAGAAAGAGACCACTTCTAATTCTCTGGCCCAGGTCCAAATACAACTCTCATTTTCAATAAATTAGAATTTAAGGGATTAGTCAATTAATCTATTAGTCGGTTGACAGGAAATTAATCAGCAACTATAAAAATGTATTAATTGTTTAAGTAATTTTTCAGGGGAAAGAAATGTCCTACAATACCTGGTTCTAGCTCCTTAGTTGTAAGGATTTGCTGCTTTTATTTTTATTATGTGATAGTAAACTTAATATATATTGTTTGTGGGACAAAAGAAGCAATCTCAAGAAATCACCTTGGTTGTTGTCATTTATCACTATGTTCAGATATGTTATGCACCAACTAATGAAATAATCATTTTTTGAACCACAACAAGATATACAACTTAATTACAAAATCTTTCAGTTTTTACAGGTGGCGGTCACTATTTTTCCATAACACAAAGGGTAACAGAAATTTGTAAGAAAGTGGTGGAAGGTGTTGTGATGGCTTCAGCAAGAGCTCAGATAACAAAAAATAGCTGGCGGTGTACAACTTATAGTATTTCCTGTCAGTATTAAATGGTGCTTCAACAGGTTTTTGCTTGGTAAATGACTAAAATTATCTGACCCGATTTCCTGTTGACAGATGCATCGACTAATGAATTGTTTCGGATCAAAAGAAAACCAACACGCTTTTCTTTTCCATTTTAGTGCCTATTACCATAAACCTCACCCACCGTCCGAATCAGAATCTATTTAGCCATTTCCAGACTGATCCTTAACTCTGATAAATGTTTCCAGTATGAATAGAGACTATACAGTATACTGTATGTAATGTGGATCCAGCACGTGGGAAAGCTCAGTGAAGGACACAGCGACAGACTGCTCCATAGCTCTGCTTTCTAAAGAAGTAGGGAAGGAACACCAAGAACCACACAAAAACACCAAAGACAAAGGGATAACAGAAGGCATATGAAGGAAAGAATGGATCCCAAAATGGCCTTGGGGAATGGAAGATCTATAAAAACTATCATCATACCAGAGCAGAGAATTCACACCAGTCAATTATCAGCTAATCACCTCTGGGTGTGCATGAGCATGTGGATTTGTCTAAAAGCAGGATATTCTCTGATAGAGACGTGTGTCTACAAGTCAAATAACATTAGAGACACATCAGGACAATCGGCACAACTGACCTCAGCTGTCAATTTACAGATTTTATATTATTCACTTTCTTGCCGAGCATTAGATGAGAAGATTGACACCACTCTGATTTCTGTACACTAAATATAAAGCTAAAGCAGCTAGCAGATGGTTATCTAAGCTTAGTTTAGCATTAAGACTGGAAACAGCTTCAGGCTCTGTCCAAAGGTAAAAATGACACATATCAACACAAGTAATGCTCATATGAATATAATACAGGTATTTGGACAGGTATTTTTTAATAAACACTATGGAAACTGTCTTTGTGATTAAATTGGGGTAGCAGTTGGGATTATTTGAGACACCAATATTCTCTGGAACATTTCAACATTATAACACACTCTCAGTCCATCAATAATATATTTGCCAACAGCCAAGTTTCACATTAGCGCTGCTGCACAAGTGACAGTTTAGTCAAACTGTCAGCTATATTTGACTTTCAGCGAGGGGAGGTGTGGGACTGTCTACAACTATGTCTTTCTGTCTTATGTCTAGTTCTTTATACATCTCTAAACATACTCCCCAGAGCATTTTGCGGGCCATTAGGTCCAATGTGATATGATCAGTAAGCATGAAGCATGTGTAGCTCATTAAAGAGACAATACCCCATATAAAGAAGACAAGGGAAAGCACTCAAACAGGATGAGTGCATACATGGAGGCTAAAGCACTCAACCCTCTCCAGTCTACTGTAGATCCAGTGAAAAGTCAAAGTTAAAATGGGGATTTGAAATAATTAGCTTTTGCAACATTAATTACTGCTTAGATTCTAAACCACTTTGAAAATAAAGACAAGTTGATGTGTGTATAAGTAACAAGCACTGCCTGTAAAAAAGTTTAAAAACTGTTTTACTTGAACGCTTTACTATTGAATTTTTGCCCTTGAACAGACATTGCTTTAGTTTGAAAAACGTCTTTTTTTCCAGATGTTGTGTTCTTTCACAATGAATGTGTGGCTGACATTCAAACATATCTCTTTGTATATTCCACCCATCATCTGCATCCATTATCTCTATTTTCTTTGATTGTCAACCCCATTAACAATCCTTTTAAAACTAAAGTCTGACACAACATACATTTGCACTTTTGTTTATTCAAAAAAACTAATAGTTTGAAATATGTTTTTTTTAATGGTGGTAGATAAATTGCCTAGGGCTTTATTTTGTTATCACCAGAATCTCTTTAAAAAAAATGAATAAACGTCTCCTGATTTTTATTAGTATTATTATTCATGTGTTTTCCCCTTAGTCAGATCCTCCGTCTCTTTTCTCCACGACTTCCTCTGCCCTCTTTTTCTTTCTTTTTCTATCCCTTTCCTCCTCAGCTTTCCCCTCATTCTTTCTTCACCCTCTTTTTTTGTCATTCATCATCACATCACTCTGACAGCAGCAGACGGAGCCACCCATCTCTTCTCTTTCCTCTTGCAGTGAGCGTTTACAGGCACGGTAGCAACACAGATTTGTGCTGACATCACATCAGTGATGAAGGATCAGCAGCTCGACCCCCCCCCCCCACCACCCAATATCTCACCACTTGGGAGCCCATCACTCAGTCTGAAGGGAGCAGCCACACGGACGTGATATGGCGTCCCATTGACGGGCCACGACAAATGAGCCGGATTACAATGCAAGATCAGACGGATTAGTTTGACGAATGGACAGATTGTGGACCTCATGCACAAGGCTCTCATATAAATCTTGTCTAGAGAGACCAAAATATTTTCACTGATCTCTTAATGCTCACATTCATAATCACACTTCCCATTAAGTAATTGAATGCACATATCATGGCCTCCTGACTGCTGTCAAAGACATCAGGGAAAGCATCAGGTGCATTGGATCTGGAGCTGTGTGGCCTTTTTGAGGCCTTCTAAGAATACAAACAATAAATATTACAGAGGCCATATACATGGTGCACATCTATGTTCAACACGTTTGAAATGTTGAGCAGAAAAAAATATAATCCATCAAAACTGCAACAAAACGACTTCTCTCTCTCTCTCCTCTCTCTGTTGCACTTGCAATGCGCAAACCTGCTGTCTCTCTGAATGACCTGTGATTGACCAAAATCTCCTTTCACAGGCTAGATTATCTAAAACTTGAAAACATAGCCAAGAGGAGGTGCAGAAGTCTAGTTTTCTCTCAGACCACTTAAATTACAATATGCTGAAAGATTATTATGGAATTTTGCCCAACAACGCCAAAAATATAGTACCTACCACAGCTTTAGAGGACTGTGTTTTTTGCACCTTTTAGACCAATTAATATAAAAAATAAAATACATATGTATAAAAGTAGTGAGACGAAAAAAAATCCTTTAGCCTACTATTGTGTATATACTTTTATATCACTATATCAATATTTATCCTGATATACACTTTATAGTGAATCAATGGACAAACTTGTGATTAGGTAACAGACAGGAATGTCTTTTTTAGGCTAATTTAATACTAGACAAAATCACACTGATGGAGAAATCCTGTAAAAATCCATATATATCCATGCTTATTAATTGGCAACATTACCCACAATAGACTAATACAACCAGATTCATTAAAAGGAAAGCAAACGATGCAATGCAAGCAAAATGAGCAACAAGTCACACATTATATCATCTCATGTTATATAACATCATATTACATTACCGCAGAGACTTGAAACATGAAACATTTTGTTGTCTTCATTTATGTTCTCATAGTTATCTTCTCACTAGACAGTAGTGTGGACAGTAGTCACGTCATCATAGTGCCCAGTTGCAAGCAAGAACTGTTTTTAAAACTCCTTCTTGATGGTGTATTCAAACACACTTATGCCTCATGCACATCCTTTAAATGGCATTAATGATTATGGGTTTTCCAAAGTTTGAATTTCTGACTAAAATGCATGTGAATATAAGTCAAAGCACTGAATTAAATCTAAGGCTTTTAATCGGGCGATTTCAAAGCTTGGATGTCAGAGAGCCCTGATGGAGCAGAGTTTTGCGAACTTTTGGAAAAAAAGTTAAAACTGTATTTTAATGTAACTTTGAAAACAAACACATTTTCCCTGTGATGGATAATCACATAGTGTAGGCCTAGTCTATATCACAAAATTGTTTCCACAGTCTAGTCTCCACAAATTCAAACAATACAGAAATAAATGTAAACATGGCAGCCTGGAGTTATCAATCTCAAAATGTACGTAGAGTAGAACTATACTACACTATTGGATGTACTGTGCTAAAACATTTAACTATGTAAAAATGAGACCAAAATGTTTTTGTTTTTTAAAAAGGCTCATAATGATGAAGTACCTTTCAAAGATGTGAGATTCTATAGAACCTTCGATGCCAGGCTCATGTGGACAGTCAGTTTTAACACTGGTCTCTGACTCTCTTGTCAATAGGTCTGGAAGTGAGCATATTTCTGTGTTTGAGTCAAACTCGTGGTGAAGCAGGTAAACGGTGCAGAAAGCTCTGCAGCTTGACTTTTTTTGTGCGTTTGGCTTTATCATCCATCTAAAAATATACTGAATGCCAGTCTCTCCAATTAAGGTGAAAAGAACAAGCTTGCGTCGTTTCCTCACCTGCATTTACCTTCCCCTCCTCAACCAAATCCCACTTTCCTCTGCATTCTCATTTCCTCTCTGGCCTCTTTTTGCTTTCTACTTCCATATATCTTGTGTTCCTTTAATCTATTCCCCCTCTCACCTCGTTTCTCAAACTTCTCATCTCTCTCTCTCATCAACCCTCCCCTCCTGTCTTACTCCCAATCCCCCTCTCCATTCTTTCCCTCCGTTGTTCTACCATCTACCCCTTCAAAAAAGCTCTGCCCTCCTTTTCTCTCCAGTCACAGATTTCTCCCCCTTTCCAGCTACTTTTTCAAGGCTTTCTTTTTGATTTTCTGCAGATCCAACAGATTCATCAGCTAGCACATCCTTTAAACATTAAACAGGTTCCTGTTATGGTGACACGTCATATATTCAACTAATCTGTCCGTGTTCCACAGTCCTAATCCTATTCCTTGTTCTACTGCACGCAATCAGACAAGACACAGAACTACTAAAATGTTTAAAAGATTTACTGTAAAGAAAAACAGCATAAATCAAAGGATTATGGTAAATGGGGATGGTCTGGGATGGTCAGTGGATGGAAAACTTACTGTAAAATACAGTAACCTCACATCTGGAGGCTAACAGTAATATGACTCCAGTTTTGGGATGTAAAGAGGCTGTTTGCAGTGAAAAGTTTTGATTTAAAGTTTGACCAGTTTTACTATACAAAGTAAGAGATTAATGGATCTTTAATTCCTCAGTTCACAGTAGGATAAAAGATAGTTGGCAATTTATGATTTGGTTTACTGCATTTTCTTCACTTGACTGGATGTTTAATTGCTGCTGTTTCAGTCTGAACTCGTATGCCTCGATATCATATGCTCATCAAATAGCCGCTCGGTCAATTAGTTGGCAATGTATCAGCACTGAAACAAAACACTAACACTCATAGTCCATCAGTCAATGTTGTTGTTTGCTTATGCTTTTGATAAGATGAAATGAGTTGTATATTCATGCAATCTACGATGGTTTTCATTGTAAAAGCCCAACACAAAGGGAGTGCATTGATGACTTTTGAATGCAGACTTAGTGGCTTATGGAGTCTTAAACAAACATTACAATGAGGTTCCCTGCTGCAGTGAAGGATTGTTGAAGCCCGATTTACTGTCTTTGCATCCCAAACAAACCAAGAACGTGTTGATGGTTGACCAGCGGAAGACTAAACAGATTATGACTGTTGATATGATGATATATGAAATTCATCTCCATGATTAGTAAACAAATCAAGATGCATCCGAATACAAAAAGCCTTCATAGTCTCGATTGATTGGACGTTTATCTCCTCCAGCGTATTGTGATTCATCTTCAGGAAGTCAGCATATTTAATTGCAGACACAATCTTCCTAGTTACATGTTATGCATTTTTCATTCTTCTTTCATTTTCAATATTTTAAACAATGATAACCCTTTAGTAAGCGGACAAAATTGATTTTTATTTGCGCTTGTGTAAGTTGCGCTGGAGGTCACCAGCTCCCACTCCCTTTATTAATAGCTCTGGCCTTGAAAAGACATTCAGTGTTGTTACTCATCCTAAAGGAGTTATATTGCCTTCCAGCATTTAAGCTCAAGCACCTATCTCAAATCCAGCCACTTCACCGGTGAAGTGGCAGGAAAATGGTCAGTGGCGCTGAAGCAAGAGAGCATTGTGTGCTCCAGTGTTCTAGCTGTTCAAAACAAGCCTCCTGTAATAAGAGGACTCTCCCTGGCTCTGTGTAAACCGTTGATTTATACCCGATCTCTACGCTATGACATCCCACAAACTTCCTCTGAGACCAGAAAGAAACTGAAGGGGCAGACAGGGATTAAGGGAAACATGGATGGCGGTGCAACAAGACCCTGGTGGATCTAGTCATAGTCTAGACTTCATCCAGATACATTAGCCTTGGCTTTCATTTTTCTTCTAACTGGCATGGACTCCTTTCAAGAAGGCTACTTGAAACATACATCATATGTAAATTGGTGTTATTCAGTTTTTGCCAGGCAGACAAGTAGGAGCCGTCATACCGTTTCCCTCTCTCCACTAATGACTACATGGAACAGCTCAGACTCTTTAACTCCCTTAGGTGTGTCCATCCATCTTAGGATAACAGCTTTTTTATCATGGAATGTCATGGAAAAGTTGTGTTATGTACTAATATGTCCTTCTATATAAAAAACATGGTGTGCATCTCTCTAATCCTGCACAGCTAATTAGTTAAATCCAAAATCTGTTCACGTCTCATAAATAAGAAAATGAAGGACAGAAAGCAATGACAGAGCAGCAGCTCCGAAGATAGCAGAGATTCACTGGCCTGCTATGAACCCTTCAACACAGTAAATGTTTGGCTACATGAACTCAACTCTGGTTGAAGAATGTTAAGCCATTCATACAAAAAAAGTCTCAAAAACAGATTTTGTTTGGTCACTCAGGGGCAGCAGAAACAAGCTGCGAACACAATATCGACATACATTCAGGTGCTAAAGAGAACTTACTAGCAAAAAAATTTAATTGCCCCCACAGGGATTAGTAACAGACTTCTTTCTTTCACAGTTGCCTATTTACGCATCCATCCAATGCAGCGCAACATTACCATTTTCCACCTGATATATGTAAGTCCAATGATCTGTTTTGGTCTCCACCAACTCCTCAGGGAAATATCTGGCTCTTCAGCTGCTAAATGCTCCACTATGTTCACCAGCTAATCACTAACTAACTAACTAACTCTCAACTAACGCTGGCTGTCTGTCGTTAGGTGCTGAGCAGGTACTATAGTGTACAGTGTTTTTTCTAATTCTTTTTCACTTAAAAGAGCAGCTGCCTGCTGTGGCTGAAAACGATGCTATGAGAGCATTGAGACTGAACCAAAACAGTAAAATACAGTAGCCTTAAATACAAAACAAGGAGCTGAAAGACCCTAAAATAATTCTGCAGAGCTGAGGGGAACTGCAGAGTCGGGTGATAATTCTCTGTGGGTTCATCACTACGAGCGCACCCTGTCACATACAAGTAGTCATATGCTCCATTAAAAATAAGTGATTTTAGCTGCTTTAAATTGAGTTAAACTTACTTGATTGCCAAAGGCAAACTCCTCCCTGCATTCAATTACATGCTCCATATGCATCCTGGCAGAACCTGCACCCATTTTTTTTTTTTTTTTGCAAACCTTTTCCATTACTCATTCCCACTTCTCTTTCTCTGTCGGTCTCTCAAGGTTACAGTGACGGTGGTCTTAGCATTAATCTGTGGAGTATTTCCCATCTGTCTCAGACCAATTTACAGCTGAACTAACTGACTGCCCAGTCCACCCTACTCTCTAACCAACTTTTGTTTATTCACACAAGCTCTTCCTGTTCTCTTTATAAATGTGCATGACACATGCACATAACAATAAGACATATCACTGTACACTGTAAACCCAGATTTCGTTGTAATTACATTTTTTAGTTGTCACTACTTATTATTTCATGTTTTGTTAAAAAACATATTCATTACTAAATTACATTAGTTGTTTGTAATAATCAGCTTAAGTATGCAGTGCACAGACTGATGGGCTCTAGGCAGCGAGAAAGTGTCCAATGTTGCATCCACAGATTGGAAATCAGTAACTTCCTGAGTGAAACTTTCCATGCAGGAAAATTGGAAAATCTCAATGTTTTATGCTGAATGTTTTCCTCACTGTCTTTTAGGAACAACTGTACTGAATACATTATTAAAATCATACTGTCTTAAAGGAAAAACAATATTTATACAAACAAATTATTTCTTTAGTAGTGATAAGTAGCCTAATGTTTTATATTTGTAATGTTTCTTTGCATTTTTAACTTAACATGCTTATTTTAGACAACATGACTCCAGAAAAATATAATTTATGTTTACTAATGATTTTTAGTAATGACTACTAATGCAAACTTGATTTGTCCACTGCATCAACTTACCGCTCTGTGTTAATACAACTTAACCTGTTAAGTTTCACCTGGTCTAAAAACAACGGGTTTCCACGCAAATTTCTAGTCAACTAATTTGGGATAACACTGTATGGTTTGTCACCTTAACATATCTAATAATGGAAGTTTTGAGTTGCACATATACTGTATATTCCCATCAGCTTTGGAGGATGAAACTTAAGGAACTCTCCACAGATTTTATGAAGTTCAGTTTACTCCTCACCCTGATGATGTCATCAGGATTGCTTGGCTTTGAGACTTTAGTTTTACAAAATGGAGTTGTAGGGTTTAAGAAAGGTTGGCATTTACAATATAGGAGGCCGGGAGGGTCTAATAAAAGATGATCTCAAGTTGCATTGTGGGAAATATAGGATAGAGTGTTGTTGATGTCGTGATAGTGAGGAATGATGGACCCAAACGCAGAGAGAGGGAGGCAGGCAGGAGCAGCGTTGAAACTCAAAGATTTATTGGAAAACAACGAGGGGAGCAAACAACAAAGGAAGTCCTGAAGGCAACAGGCAAAAAAGGTCCAAAGTACAAAAAAAACAAGAACAGGGAATCCAGGGAGCCGAGACAGACACAGGAACACACAAACTGACCGGTAGGAGATACAAACAGACGGCACCAGGACACAAAACGATCTGACAAAAGACAAAGGGAACACAGGGGTTAAATACAAGAGGTAATGAACAAATGATGGACAGGTGACACGACAGGTGAAACACATCAGGGCGGGGCAGGACAATCAACAAAGGCAAAAAGTAAAACTAGACATGACAGGACAGAAAACAGACTATCAAAATAAAACAGGAAACAGGAACACTAACAAAAACCTGAAATCACAACTAAACACAGAAACTTGACAACACAGAACACAGGAATAATACACAATAAAACAAATAAAGGCAACAGAAATGAACAAACTGGTAACAGAAATATCCTCAAACCGTAACAGTTGAGCCTTTAAACACAAGCTATTTTGGCATCTGTTGCTACACTTTTGACCATTTTTTAAAATGTGTTACAGGGCTGCAACTAATGATTATTTTCATTTTGACTGACTCACTAATTATTTTCTTGATTTCATGTTTTGTTTATAAAATGTCAAAAATGAGTGAATAATGCCCCTCACAATTACCCATACCCCAAAATGACATATTCACAAGGCTTGACCAACCAACAGACCAAACCCTGTAAGATATTCAGTCAACTAAGAAAAGCAGAAAATCCTAACATTTGAGAAGTTAGCAAATGTTTGGCAATTTAGCTTGAAAAGCAAATATCAAAATAATTGCTAATATTGGACTTATTGATTAATCGTTGCAGCTCTAATCTGCTGCTCATGAATCCCCCAACTTTATGGAAGTGCAGTACTTACACAGTTCAACTTCAAGACCTTACAATGCTGTGTCATCCAATACAACTCTGCAACAAAATACAGCCTTTAAAATAACCTTGTAATTTAATCCGCTCATTTTGTGGAGACACATTTAAAAAAAAAAATCAAAATCAATCAAAAAGGTTTAATTTAGGCTATTTAAAGCTTAGCATACAGAAATTGTGGCTGTTGTTTCCATCACGAATCACAGATTTATTTCATGGTTACACATAGTTCATTCTCCTAAAAATCTTTGAAAAAGCGTGTTTCTACTCTATTTTCGGCTATAGCAAAACTGCAACATATTCACCTGCTTTGATTTCCGCAAAGCAGCCAATCAACAGAACTACATCATTACAGAATATAATAATCAGATGTTAGACACTGTTGGCTAACAAAAGAAAAACACATGTTTGATTGCTGCTTTTAAAGCTTCAGCTGATTTACATACAGGTGATTAATTCATGCAAATGTCACCGCATCCCGAGGGTCGCTGCTGAGATGGTGTTTGGTTAAAGACCTAGTTTCATTCCAGCATTATCGCTCTGTATCTGGAGCAGAACGGTATTAGGCTGAAATGTATTGAGGAACTTTTTGACTTGTAGAAATACTGCACATTTGAAATCTTAGTTTTTTGTCTCATATTATTTTTTAAAACAGTAAGCAATCTTGAGGACAGCTGTTCCTTTTATACAATGCAAATCTGCATTTACAAGGTTTCATTTCCTCGATACTTCTCATATGCGAACCTGAGGCGGTCCTAATGTAAATCCAACAGTAACAACGTCTGCACTATAAAACTGCATATTTTAAGCGCATTAATATACATTTTACACAACATAGTGTATGATGCTCATTTACAACCAAATGTGTTTGGACTGTCACTAAACATGGCAGGATTTCCAATGAGTACAGATACCACTCAGCTGTGTTGTCAAGTTTATTGAATATATACACTCCGTTATAGAACCCCCTGAACAACATCTTCTCTTCCTGATACCGGTAAACAAATTATTCTGTTTACAAGTGCTGGCTTTGTTCTGTCAAATGAGCAGCTTTCTCCCTGACACTGACATCTTCCCACAAAGTTTTTTGTTTATTTCCTGAACCAATTAAGTGTCACTTTATACTCTCAGCTTCCCAGAGTCAGTGTGGACAGCCTCAGGTGCATACATACATCTGCCATGGAGGGTATTTTCAGGGGGTCAAAGTCCTTTCATCTGGCAACCTTTCCTTTCCCCAGCCTCTTCATTTCCTCTTGACATTTCACTGAGTGCACATCTCATCTGTCAACTAACCAATGACGTTTGTTTGTCTCATTTCACAAACGCAGAGAGCAGAGGACAGATGGTAAGTGCCATATGACCTCTCCCAGGTTTATTTCAACTAAAAACTACCTCAAATTGAATACTCTGAAACATCTTGTTAAGTTAGATAATTTGGGAAACATTTCTTGCTAAATAAACTATGTATAGTGTGCTAATTATTGAGCTTCAGAGATGCTGGTATAGGTGGATTTTGTTGGATTGTACAGAGCCAGATGAGCTGTTTACCCTGTTTCCAGTCTTAACCACCTGCTGGCTGTGGTTTCACATTTACCCTACACTCATGAAAGTGATACCGATCTTCTTATCTAACTCTCTGCAAATCGTGGTGTTTAAATGTAAAGTATTTCAGGAAAACTGAGATAGCTATTGACATGTATACTGAGTGGAAGTGAATATACACTAAAGTCCTCTTGATGTCCATCCGGAGATTCTTGGGAATGTTATTTTTTTCCCCACAGTTTCCCCTTCCTGTTGCAGGCATTATAAGCCCATGCTTGGCAAGTTGAGCCCTCTAGGGGTTGATTTGCTTGAACAAGATCAAAGGTTATATCTTTGCTCTAAAGCACCACATTGGAGGCATTACTACACCATAAAAAGGATCAAAATGCAACTGCAAGTGCACAGAGCTTTATGGAAAGAGAGTGGATGCTACAATATGCTTGTAGAACCATTAGCAGAGAAGAGGTGCTACAAATCAAAGATAAAAGATAAGCCCCTTTGGATCAAGGGTCGCAATCAGACAGATACTAGATCCCCGAGGATCAGATCAGAGGCCCCGCAGAGATCAGGGCAGAGATCCAACCTTATCCTGCTACTCAATCTCAAGCTCAAACAAGACCATCAAAAGAGCATCAGAAAGAAAGCGGTAATTCAGATGGAAAATGGTCAGCACCTATTGGGACAACTGATAGCTCTGGGATGTGAATGGTGCAACCATTATCTACGATAAATCAGGCTAGGTGGGAGGAAATGAAAAAAGAGGTTCACAGAAATAGCTCTGTTTAAGCAGGAACAGCAAAAGAATATCAGAGACGTACAGCACAGTCATTTCAGTCGAGGCTCAGAGGGCATATAGCTCCTGCATGATCCAATAAGACTGCAAAATACAGACACATATCCACAAGACAAAATCCCATTAAATGGATGTTTCTATCACAGGAAAAGCTGGGAAACCCAGGAAGCATTTCCCTAAACCAATACAAAGTTCACCTCCAGGCAAAACATCTAATGTACTGTAAATATCACCATTACTGACAGTCTGTGCCTGCAGGAAAACAATCCACAGTGCCAAGGACATACATCGAAAATGTGCTGACAGAAGGATCACTGCACAGAAAGGTACAATACAAGGCAATCAAATTATTATACCCAAAGAAAAGCTAATTGCATTTCTCATGTCTGCAGGTAATTACTGTACAGTAGCCTATTATCACAGCCTTAGCAAAATGTAAACATGTAAATGACCTCAGATGACAGAGAAGGAGAAGAAGGAGGAGCATAGAGCGTATCAAGCATTACTTCTTCAGGCTGTGTGAGGGACAGTCTTTCTCTTTCTTTGTGTGTGCATGTGTGTGTGAAGGCAAAACCTAAGTGTGTCTAAAATTATGCACTGCTAAATTTATTTCTGGCTTCATTTGTGTGTGATTAAATTCCGAAGTGTCACAACCTACTTAACACTCTGTTAACTACTAACGCACTGTGTGTGTGCGTGTGTGTGTGTGTGTGTGTGTGTGTGTGCATGCGCGTGTGTGAGTGTGCATGCATGTGTGTTTGCGTGTGTGTGTGTGTGTGTGTGTGTGTGTGTGTGTGTAAGAGAGAGAGAGAGAGAGAGAGAGAGAGAGAGAGAGAGTAAAAGTACTGTAACTTTTCTCTGACATCATCACATCTCAGGAAGCACCTCTCTCACTATTGCATAATGCAGCATAATGCATACGGACATCATATATGAAAACAACATACATAAAAGTTCCTTCACAAAAATAATAGGTAATACATAATTATTTAACAAATGCAAAAATATAAAGGGTATTTAGAAAGTATGTATAATTAGATACTCAATTTTAGCTTTCTTCTTAATGCATAGTTAATGTAAATAAGTACATTATTACGCTATATGACTGAATATACTAATCCTGTCCTGATGCAGAATTCTGACTGTGTAATTAAAACAATTCCAAGCTGTCTGACTTCTTTGATCTTTTTTTCTGTATTATAGAATATACAATATGTATTCTATATATTCCGTATTTACTGTGATTGTTAGAAAATTATTGTTGTCTGCTTTTAGAAAATACAACATCTCTTATCATTCCTACACTGATGACACACAGCTGTGTTTCTCCCTAAAATCAGGCTTAGCGCATGATCTTCAGTCTCTTTTAAATTGTGGTAAGTGGTAACTTTTTTCACATTAGATTGATAGCAAAGGTTAGACCTGTTCTCACTTTTGAAAATCTGGAGACAGTATTCTTTTATTGCTTTATGTATGTGGGACTCAGTCATCACTGAACGGTTAACACCTTTTCAGCACTAGAAGCACCTTGTGGTACTGCATGGCAAATTAACATTCGCTGCAAAAACAACAAATCTTTTTTTAGCATGGTCGCAATGTGAAATTTAATATATTGAATGGGTATGAGAATTACTCAAGGTGATTGTATTGTGTACTGACTGTATTGTTTTTAGGCTTATATATTATGTCTAGTTTGAATGGGTTTTTATTCGGTTTGATTTAACTGACATATGAAACATGGACACTGGTAGGGGATTGCTGAAAACAAAGTATATATGTACATAGACACACCTATACATAAATATATACTTATAGACATACATATATATAAATATATATTTGTGTGTATTTAGTTTGTTAGTTTTCTTGCCTGTACTCAAATGTACATGTTTTTATTTATCTTTTTCATGTTCAAAATAAAATAAATAAATACAAAATAAATAAAACTCTGATTGTTGTTTTATTGTATGCTGAATAAACAAGCCCATGACCATTTCCATATTGATGCATGAAAACACACTGTTATGAAAGTGTCCTTGTGAAATGTCAAGTCTTAATTTTGAACACAAAGGAGGAAAAAATAACCTGCATCAACTAGAAAAGTGTCATCAAACTGATTTTTTTCTTTCTTTCATATTTGATAATAACAAGCAGACAATTATTTAATTATTTGTCATTGAATTCTGATGTAATGATTAAGTCTATGAAAACAAACCATTGTATCCTGCTTAATGCACAGAACCTTTACGGCTGCAAACTGGTGATAGCCGAATAACTTCAAAATTAGGCTTTCATGTCGTGTTTGGGAAAATAAGGAATAGGTTCACTCGTCCTTATCGCTTTCACACACACACACACACACACACACACACACACACACACACACACACACACACACACACACACCTCACTCAACTATTGAACTATTGAGCATAAACGTCTCTCATAATAAAAACCATTTCAGATTGATGAATGAAGGAATAAACGTTATGCATTGGTCAGAATGATATCATCTGGCGGGTAAAGGGGGAAAAAATGCTCTAAAAGTCCTAAAACAATGCTGGACGATTTCAGAAATGGTAAAAAAAAAAAACTTTGATTGGAGGCAGCAGATAACGATGGGCCTGAGTGCGGCTGCCTGAGCAGATTTGGCCAGAATGAAACTGAATTGATAAGGTTTCCAACCATTAACAGAATATGGGCAATCTGACTTTTTCTTGTCTCTGAATAATATATCTAATTACATCATTGAAGATGGAAAGGATACAGCTCTCCTACACAAGGACACACAATTCCTCACTGAAAAAAGATCTGAGTAGCCTTGTGCTGGGTTTTCTTCATACTTCCCATCTACATGTTGAGAGAACTTGCAAAGTTTATTGGCTCTATAAAATTGATAAAAGGTGCATCATTTCGGACTGTTTCCTGAATTATGCCTCACATTCTACGCGTGCAATATTTTCCCACTGCATATGCAATCCTAATTTACTAGTCTTCTAGTAGTAACAGATTACATGTAATCTGGATTACGTAATCAGATTACAAAAATCAAGGAACTATAATCAACCCAGATTACAATAAAAACATGTGTAATCAGATTACAGTTACATTGTTGAGGATTACCTGATTACATTTTATCATGCAAACAATGCAACTTTTTTATGATAGCCTGTTTTCATTGGACAAGCAGTTAATTCGTTTGTCCACTAGATGTCACTATCATCCAATTGCCTGTGTAGTTTCTTGACAAGAAAAAGGTTCAAATCAAAACTCAAGATGGAGGAGCCGTCAACGTTGAAATACAGACCTGTTTTCACTACCCGATGTGAGTCGAGTGCAGATGTGAGTTGCGCATGCGTCACTTTGTGACAAGTAGCCTACAAGAACCTGCTAACGAGAGACTTCTGTAATGTCAATACAATAAAAATGGACCTACATAACGAAGTTTGTTCACTGCTGGCTATAAGTTAGCAGTCAAACACAACAAAGGCTGTCACTTGAATGGCATTTTGAGCTAATGTTAGCAATCAAACAATCATAGATAGCTAAAATGTTTTTGAAATGATTTCCATCTTCTGTTATTGTTTGTAATGAGAAAAGTTTATTATTTTATGGATTTCACAAATTTCAGTATGACACGTTATGCCGTAAACCATTTAAATCTGAGCATGCGCAACTCACATCTGCACTCAACTCACATAGGGTAGTGGGGTGTCACTACCCAATGTGAGTCGAGTCAGCCTTTGTTGTGTTTGACTGCTAACTTGTAGCAGTGAACGAACTTCGTCATGTAGGTCCATTTTTATTGTATTAACATTACAGAAATCTCTTGTTAGCAGGTTCTTGTAGGCTACTTGTCGCAAAGTGACGCATGCGCAACTCACATCTGCACTCGACTCACATCGGGTAGTGACACCCATTTCAGTTGGGAAAAATGCCAGCTAGTAAAGTTGGCAAATATCGCCACAACTTCGATTTAAAGACAGTGGACAATAATAATGTGTATGTTGTGTGCAAGTTGTGCAAACCAAAAGCGCAAGTATTGTCAACGGCGCTAACATCTACTTCAAATCTGAAGAAACACTTGGAGGTAAGTTGAACATTAAAATTAACATTACAGGAACATGCTCGGCATAGTTTAAACATTACTAGCTATAATAACGTTTTTAGTTAGTTCACACAGGAATGCTTGAATGAGAGCAAAAAAGATTTCTTAGATGTAAAGAAAAATAAAATGAGAATTCATTGATCAATTCTGTGGCGGTGTCTTTTACTTAAGGTGCATATCTATTGAAGTGATCTAAAAGTAATCCTAAAGTAATCAGATTACGTTACATGTTTTGGGTAATCCAACTGATTACGTTACTGATTACAAAAATCGCCATGTAATTTGTAGTCAGTAATGGATTACATTTCAAAGTAATCCAATCCTGTTTGCTGCTAAACGTAATGTAATATAGGAGAGTAATTCCTTTGCACCGTGTGATTGGTCATGCTCTGGCACTGACAGTCAAACCACATTACAGTAAGCAGGATTTGGCAGAGCATGGATTAATGACTGCAGTGGTGATAACAAAACTGTACTGGATTCTTCCTGAAATTTCTATTTTATGTGCAAATAACCTTTCCTACACTGATCTTCTAACCCTTTACTCTTGCATAAATTAATAGTAATGGTGTAATTCTAAGAGGCAGGCCTATAGCCTACTACACAGTTGTGAGATATTTAGCCTAACCTCAAAATGTTTTGGAAATTAAGTAATGTTTCAAAGTAAGACATTTTGGGAAACATGCTTCTTCACATGCCACAAGTTAGATGAGAAGAT
This sequence comes from Sander lucioperca, assembly GCF_008315115.2. Classification (NCBI taxonomy): domain Eukaryota; kingdom Metazoa; phylum Chordata; class Actinopteri; order Perciformes; family Percidae; genus Sander; species Sander lucioperca. The sequence goes on from NC_050188.1 coordinate 21,273,830, forward strand.
TGATACCACTTTTATGTCTGTATGTTAAATGTTTCAAGAGATAGTTAGCTTAGTTTAGCATAACGACTGGAAACAGATTGTAAGAGCTAGCCTGGCTGTGTCTAAAGATAACAAAATCTGCACACAATCATTTATTAAGCTCCTTACATGTATTGTTTGTGTAATACAAAAAGTTTGTAACCCAAAATTCTTATTTTTGCACTTTTTTGCACTTTGGTCAAACTAGCTGTTTCCCCCTGCTTTCAGTCTGCTAAGCTAACTGTCTCCTGGCTTTAGCTGAAAATTTAACAGACATAGGCCTATATGAGAGTATAAATATTGTCATCTAAATATTATTATATACATTATATATATATATATATATATATATATATATATATATATATATATATATATATATATATATATATATATTATTAAAATGTTTTTTCCAAGATGGCCAACTATTCATTTCTTCCTGACAATCTCAGACATAAAGAAAACACATCACAGGCACTTTGATCATAGTGTGGTAGCTTACCTACAATACATGCAAAGCTTTGATTCTTCATATTTCTTTAGTTGTGAAAAGAGCGAAGACACGTGTGTGTGTGTGTGTGTGTGTGTGTGTGTGTGTGTGTATGAGTGCGTGCAGGCATGTCCGCTACAATCCAAATATATCAATCATGTTGCTTTGAAGACATTTTGTCAGGTACATACAGTATCAGCCAAAGACTTAAAACTGCTTTGAGTATTATTTCTTTAAAGTGATGGATGTCAGGACTGTTTGAGAAAAGTATAAAATACAGCAGTATAAATACTTAATCAAAAATCATTGTCATGCAATATACAAAGGTAATAATTAATCTGCTTGATGTCACTGCTCTAAAATTAACTCTGAATGAGATAATCACTCTTTATTTCAGGCTCAGTTCCAATATTCTGTCTTTGAGTTTTCTATTCAAGACTATTAGAATAAAATAGGGGATCAGTTCAAAAGCTTTCACCTGATGCTTAATCTGCCTGTGCATTCATTTGGTTGATGAGTTGAAAGTGGTTCATTACAACACTGGTCCTTATCAGCGGCATAAAGGTATTTTTTGCACATGTGGGTTGATTAGAGTGTGCTGCTGGATTCACGCAAAACGGCACACGCACACGCACACGCAAACACACACACACGCACACGCACACACACACACACACACACACACACACACACACACACACACACACCAACACACCAACAGTCCCATATATTCACAGAGGTGAAGAGAGTCTCCCATTTCCTGTCTGTCTGATACCATTATCATTATCTGTGCCATGCTCATAGCAACCATTTAGAGCCAGGAAGAGTCTGGCTAGCAAAGTAAGTACACATTGTGCAAATTGCCCCACTATTAACTAATCAGTGGATAGATGCACTGTTACGCCTGATGTTCTGCACCGTCATCGTCACAGTCAGCCTCATCCATTAGAAACATCAAAATTAAGTTTCAGCATGAAGACATGCTCCTACAAAGTGTTTTAACCACCACACTGCCCTGTGTACAGACATTTCACTGAATAACTACCTAATCATTAATTTAGTAATTACAGTAAATCAGTGACAACATGCCACATGTGAATTCTTTCAATTCTTTATAAATATATATCTGTAGTTCTTTTTCTTGAAGTACAAATTCTTTTTAACGCATTAAATCCTTTTTTATTTGGCAGATATGTATGAAACTCATGCTTAATTAGTGTTATGTGTAAATATTGATTTAGAACATATTATACACTTGTTAATTACAAACAAAGATGCTTGACATTAACTACTTTTCAATTTAGGAAATAATATGTTAAAGACGACTGCCTCCAGTCTTTCAACAGATTGAGGACATTTTTTTCTCAAATGTTCATTAATGGAAGATGCAATATGCTGTAAAACATAAAATCTTTGTAAAATTACAGTCTGTGTTGCAAAGTACATTCAAATGCATTATACATATTTTAATTAGAATATATATTTCATGACACAAACTATGAGCATCAAAATGGCTCAAGAAGTTTACATTTGTGAATAATAATTGTCGTAATTATTGTTATTATAATAACTTATTATTATTTGAATAATTATATCATATCAGAAATTTAGCTTGCAGAATTTACTGTCTACTAAATTGTACATGCCTGACTTGTAATTATGTATTATTTATTTAAGTTATAATTGATTTGTTATGTATTTATTATTCATTATAATTATTATATAATTAGTTTAACAATTGTTGTTATTGTTTTAAAAAGTTATAAATTGCCAATTAAACTGCAAAAATAATAATAATAAAAAAAAGAAATGTAACTGCTCTGTTCATAACCAATGTATAATTACCTATATGAATTATATTAACTTATCAACAGGTTATAAATCTCTTCAGTCTGTAATTTAAGCTGCACCCATTGGCCTGCTTTTAACATGTTTATGTCATAACAGATGTATCATGGTTCACTAAACCAAGAGCAGACATTTATAAATCTTTCTAAAACTCTAACAGCAGGGATTTCAGACAGGCAAAGAAAAGCACATGAATAAATCTTAATAAAGCTGAATATGTACATCACAACCACGGAGTCAAAATGTAGTAGAGAAGTGTCGAGACTGTGTTAGTACTCTTTTTATAAAACATCTAAAACATACATAAGGGACTGTGAAGAAATACCATTAAAGCGCTATGAGAGAAGTTACAATACTGACATGGTAAACATGTGTATAGTGTAATATAGCTGAATGTTTAATAAAACTCAATACTTAGTTGTTATTTTTAATTTTAATGTTGTTCCAATTAGTCAAAGATATCTTTCTCAAGAATGAGGTCTGATTTCTCAACTATTGTTTGAAATTTAAAACAATTTTGAATTTGCATGAACAGGAAAACATCCCCCTCAAGTTCTTTAGAGCCAGTACAGAGAGAGAAGAAAAGACAGTGACAGATGGGCTGAGCCGAGGCCTGTGCTGTCATCTAGGTGACTTACTGTATGCCACTCTTCATCCCCCCTTTCCATCTGCAGATCATAATTTACATCTTAAAGATAGCCTTGCTCTTTCAACTCCAGCAAAACATTCTTCCACAGTATGCTCTCAATTATCCTTGTGAGGGAGAACCCTTTCTAAAGAGGCCACCCCCTCTCCACCTTTGCTATTTTTTCCACATCAAATGGGTTTTTCAAAAGAATGTAAATCTTCTATAAGGCACTGAGCTGATCGAGCAGAAATAAATTAAGAGAAATTAAGAAATTAAGGCAGCTGGCATCAACACAAGCCACACCATCCTTTATCGAACTGGAGGCTGCATATTTTTGCATTTTGGGTTTTCTTTTCCTCTTAAAATGTTAAAAGTTTAAATGTTCCTTTCAAGGTAAAATAGATACAATCAGTGTAAGGGATGATATTTACTGACAAGAATAGAATAACAGATATGTTAAGATTGATATGTACTAAAGATCAGAACAAACTTGTTTGCAAAGATGGATATCTGCATGCAATGCAGACCCCATTAGGATACTGCCTTTTGTCCTACATCGTTAACTCACTTGCATCAATAGGCAATTGGAGAGGCAGCGCACTGCAGCTGAGGGCTATGGGAAAGCAATTAAAAAAACTATTTTGTTGCTGGACTTAAGCCGAAAGGCATTAACTACAATTCCCTTCTGGGCACAGTGTTCCTAGTACGCTCTGTTGGGTTGGGGAATGGGCTGTGTATGGGTGCTACAAGCTGTAAACAGACAGAGAGAGAGAGAGAGAGAGAGAGAGAGAGAGAGAGAGCGAGACAGGTGCTGAGTATGCAAGGTAGGCAGCAGGAAAACTATAGTAGCTTAAATCTTGTGACCAGAGTGTAAAAAACAACAATAATACAATAAACATTCAATTAACATTAGGAGCGACGATTGAGAATTGAGGAATAGGAAATAGGAAAAGATAAGAAGCCAGTGATAAATTAGAAAAAGAGTAAAGTAAAGGCCCAGACACACAGACCAGACGGCCGACCCTCGGCAGAAAAGGCAGTTGGACTTATCAGTCTCCCCGAGTTGTTCAAAAAAGTGCCTCAGAACACATCAAAGCGACGAGACGTAATACGTCTCCATAACAGCAGGCAGCTCTAATCTGTATTGTCGCCCAAAAATGAAAACCGGCAGCTGATTGGACGAACACGTCACGTGGGTCTGGTTTCTCCGGAAATTCAAAGACAGACTGTCATGGCGGCTTGTTCAGAAAACGATCTCATATTTTACTAAAATAGTTCACCGAAACGTGTTTCTGAAAACATTTTAAGTGAGAAATAGGCCATACAGTTGCTGAATCTGTCTTCGTTTCAAATCGACAAAGGTCAGTTTAAAAGATTTTCGTCAGATTTTGAGAGACTCTAGTCACGCTCATTCCGCTCCCCGTTTCCGGGTTAGCACTCTACCAATCAGATGGGTAATTTGAGTCCGACTGCCGGCAGTGCCCACCCCGCCGATTATACATGTCAAATCAGCCAAAATGAAGGCTGACGGCCCCTCGGACGGACAACGGCACAGAACACACCGAACATACTCGAGTCACTGACCTCGCCAGACTGTCCGACAGCCAATTATCGGCTCTGTGTGTAGTAGGCTTAATATGTGTGAACAGAGAGCTTTTAAGGAACAGAGTGGTTATGCTGCAAATCATTCTCTCTTTGCAAAACAAGCCTCTGAAGCCTCATTCTGAAGCCCCTGAATCCCTCTCAGACCCTCAGAAAGAGTCCACCCGGACCTCTCTACTGCTCTGACTCACTGTTACTGCAACATCAAAGGGCATGTTTGCCATTCAAGGAGGGTCCTTCATGGTAAACAGCAAGAGTTTGTTTTCAATACCTCGCTCTGGAGTTTGTGGACGTCAGATCCATAAGTTTTTTTGTGTGTAACATTCAGGAAGAATCCAGTATAGTAGATCAAGGAGTCATTGTGTCATTGCTAAGGTTTAAAAAATGAAAACAAATAGAAGCAGCATTTGAAGTTTCACAGACATGCAGAGAGTATGTTTGCGCAAATGTCACTTGTGTGATGACAAATGGCATGGAAATAAATAGTAACATTAGGAGGGTTTTCTACAGCGTCAAGGTCGCATCCAACTTGAAAATGCACCTCCAAATTTCCAGAAAGCAAATCGTCTAATGCAGAGACCAAAAAAAAGAAAGTGAATGTGTTAGAAAGAGAAGAAAATCATAGGCCAGAACCTTCAAAATCAGCGTAACGGCTTTCCCTGGGTGCCACCAATCAATCACGGAAACCGTAATAGGGGTGATTACACCTGGTATTACATCCGACCCTGTGAGTCATAGAGAGGCTGGCAGCGTGAGCCAAAATGAGGATGGAAAAGAGCCGAACGGCAAAGGAAATCAATGAGTGGTCTTGTAGTCGAGGGATATTGTAATAAGTCAGAATTACCAATGTCTCACAGCACACACACACACACACACACACACACACACACACACACACACACACACACACACACACACACAAGATCTGCCCTTGGAGGGAAAAAGTAAGCTACATTAATTACTGCCAACCACATTGGGCTTGCTTTTTAGCCCCCTGAGAGTGAGGCTTGGATGTTGAACAGCAGGGGTCTTCTAAAGGGGCCTGACGTGTAGCTTATGCTCTTGCTGAATATTTCTATGGGTCTCAAAAGGATTTCTGAATCATCTACTTCATCATCTTGTTAATTCATCTGTACAAATGCTGAAGTGTAAAAAAAAAAAAAAACAGGCAAGAATTAGCTTTAAAACAGTAAGTAAAATGTCTGTAAGCTGTTTCCTCTGTTTCCAGTCTTCAAGCTAAGCTAAGCTACAGATGTGAAAGTGGCAAAGAACTTGATGATCTTTTGTTTTCTTTCACATGTAAAATCTTCTATGTGGTGCAAAACACAAATTCTCATTAATAAAAAGATCACTATCTATGCCATCGTATTGACAGATTGCAGGCAGGTATGCAGACATGCATCAGCACTGTGTGAGAGGCCAAATCTGAAGAGTCGGAACCAAAAAATATTCCATTGTGTCACTCTAAATGTCAGTGTTTATATAAAAAAAAAAAGCACATGTATATCTGGAATGATAATCTGGACACCTTGCTGGTAAAGAGCAAGGACGATCTGAGGTGAACACAGACAGAAAAGCAGAGAAGCAAAGGCTTATCTCAGGGGTGGCGAACCTGTGGCTCTTGAGCCGTATGCGGCTCTTTGCCTGCTCCTGTGAGGCTCTTACTGTGTGGCTGGGGGCTGTGTCATTGGTAGACATTGGTACATGGTAAACTTAACTTTTCTGAAACATACAGTATTTCAGATAAGTAAACAAAAAAACACATTTGAATGCATCTGCCAATACTGCCAATACATTTGCCAATTATTTTAAAATGGAAAATAATGCAGCAGAGTTTTGAGGACAGATTCTGCAACCTGAGGAAAAACAGCGGCCACAGATCACCTTCCTCGTTAACCCTTTCACTGCTGAATCCGATTGTTTGAAAGCCCCTTTAGTGACAGATGAGTGAAAGAGTTGCTTTGAGTGGCCACAACCAAGTTCAAGCAAGACCTGAAAAGGATTGTGGATAACAAAGACTGTCAGGTTTCCCACTGAGTCAATCTAAGTGAGAAAAAAAACTGTGTGTGTGGCTTTTTGCTATGGTGCGTTTTTTTTTGTGGCTCTTTATACCTAACTGGTTGGCCACCCCTGGCTTATCTTAATGTAGAATAAGGACATTATGAAAGGTTTAATTCTCTTTTTTTTTAGACCTCGACCTTTCAACCAGACCGATTCGAAACACTGCATAAAAAATATTTTAACTATTTAAATGGATATTTTCAAGCCATCACTCCACACAGTGACCCAAAATGATGTGCGCTCTGTGACTGTATGTCTCCCCAAGCGACAGAAACGGGTCGCGGGTTGACACTTTGGCAGGGAAAACCCTCCAGGACGTGTTTTCCAACTAAACACGGGAGGGAGAAGGTGAAAAGATTTAGAGCAAAAGTGTGAGGATGTAAGGAAAAGAGAAATGGCCAAAATAACAGGAGTGACTGAAAATGCAATTAAGAGTGAAGGACAGAGATGAAGAGAGGAGAAGACAGAGATAGACAGAGAAAATGAAATGAAATAAGAGAAGGCAGGCCGGTGTGTCAGTCTGGCTTTTTATAAACACAAGCAAAAGGTATAAAAAAGAACAAAGAAATGAGACAGTAGACACCATGAAGATGAAATGAGATAGGTTGGAAGTGAACAAAAAATGCTAGCACATACATAGAATGTGAAGTAGATATTGAAGAAAAGGACAATAAAAGCAAAGAAGAACAGCTGTGAATGAACATAAATTCCAGCAAGATGAATAGGAAAAAAATTAGATAAGTATACGTCATTTCTTGTTGCGCTGACAGCAGAAAATAAAAGCATATGGACTTTAACATGCTAATTGGATTCTTTAAACAGACATGTTTGTTCCATTTACTGGCAAAGTCATCCAGAAGGATAAAGATGAGTCCACGGAAAGTAGCCTTTTAAAGGCTGTATCAGATCGTTTTTGTTTTACAATGTAAATATATATTGATGATCTTACCCCCATGAACTTGCAATGGCATGTGGCTGTTGCCACGATGCACCCTTGTTCTAACAGGCTTAATAATAGTATTTTAAAGCAAATGAGTTCACTATCAGCGTGAAACATTTAGCAGAGTAATTGGTCATTTTTGTTTGCAAGGAATCACTTGTTAAAAGAAGATTTCAGACGGTTAACATCTTTCTTAGCCTGGTGAAAATTTAGAAACTATTCTGTAGAATTAAATTTGCATTAAAAGCCTAATTTATTAGCTTTAAGGAGGCTTCAATCAGTCTTCCGCCAAGACTTACAGCTATTCGAAAAAGAGCTACCTTACCATTTAAAACAGCAACAGTCCATTAAGTTAACATCACCCTAGCAATTTTTGTATCCTTTCGACAAATTGCTTTTTTCTGTTTCAAAACCTATAATGTGATTTCTATGACCATAAGGTAAACTTGTAAGATGAACGCGATAGGAATAATAAATGTGGGACTGCACGTTCCTCAGCTCCACAAACAAATGCCCATGATTTCAGATACGGAACGTTCGATCAATCAAGGAAGTAAGGGCGCACGTTTTGCCATTAGCTGTGCAGCTATGTAGCAGCTTGAGTAGCGGTGCAAATTTAATCCAGGTATTAGAGGAGGGGAAGATATCACATGTCAGTGTAGACACAAAAACATTTTTATCAAAATGTTACACTATCAGAAATGTATCTGTGTGTATATCTGTCTTTGTCAAACACACACACTACTCATGCTGTCTCTGTTGTGTAGACCTGTTTACTAAGCCATGCACTGGCCATTCACTCTATTCTAGCACCACCTATTGATACTACTATATGAAGTGCTGTAGATGCAGCACTATTTACAGGAGATGTATCGCTGGATAAAATACATGGAAAAGTCATTTTTGTGCATCTCTTTCCTGGAGTCTAAAGTGAGTTTAGTCACAAATCAAATGTTGCAAGCTTCTATTACTCTAAAACTTGTTCATCCAGCCACCAGCACTTGGTAAACAGTTTCACGGGGGCAGAGATAACTGCAACAGATGACTGTGAAATTCAATTTTACAACAGCAGATCCCCTTGTCCTCATGGAAAATCATGAACAAGAGCATTTGCTTGAATAAAGTTCATATCTGACTCACAGAGAACAGAACATGAAAGATGGACAAAGTTGTGCAGAATGGCTCCAGCTGTGCTGCACATATTGCAACACTTAACTTTAATCGCACCCTATAACCAGTCCGGCTTGCTCAATAGTTTTAGCTAAGTCAACTTGAGTGTCTTTTGCTACTCTTTAAATGTCTTTTTCATTTTACACAGACACAGGTGTGCACCTCTGTGCTGTCTTTTGTAGCATGAAATGAAGAAGTAAAGCCTGACCTCTGGCTCTGACAATTTCCAATTTATTATGTAAGAAAAAGGCTAAACCACACCCTTGGATCTGTCTGAGCCTGATGTATGGCTTGCTGGCATAGGAACTCTAATGTGTGACATTTCAGCGTTAGTCCAAATTATGCAGTTTCTCCGAACATTTATCCCAGCTTCTGTTTCAAGGTTTGCAACACAGCCAATGTAAGTAGTTACGGTAATTGCGTGACAGCAAATTTGTACAAATCATTCGACAAGCTTAAGACAGCTTGGGGTCGAAGGAGAGGGCTTTTCCACATTGGCAACTCTGGACCACAATCATGTTAAAGGACAAATCCGGCGCAAAATGAACCTAGGGGTTAATAACACATGCGTACCGAGTCGACCGTTCTCTGGGATTTGTTTTCATGCTAATCGAATGTGACCAGTTTTATCGCAAACCGCTAATTACCTTATAACGCTAGTCGTCGGGGCACGGCTAAAGTAAAAATAAATCGCTATTTCCATACCACTGACAAGGCTCAAAATAGCACCACACTTCAACGGTAGCATAATGAGGGTCCCTACATGTAAACCGAAGCATTGAGAACTTTGTAAGTGTACAGACAGTTTATTAAAAAGATAGTTTTGAAAGACAGTACCGTTCACGTATACAGGCGGGCACCATCTTGGGAAAACAGTCACAACCAGTCGAACCACGAACGCATTGCAACGTGAGCTGAACTGTCACTTGAAATCTCCCAAGGTCCGTGGTTTCCCAATGGGTCGATAGGAATTACGTTTGTGAAATGTAATTACATGGAAATGCATGAATTATATCTGTTTATTAAAAGTTGTTCCACTGGTCGTGACTGTATACGTGAAAGGTACTGTCTTTATAAACTATCTTTTTAATAACCTGTCTGTACACTAGCATTACAAGTTAATTAGCGGTTTGCGATAAAACTGATCACATTCGATTAGCATGAAAACAAATCCCAGCGAACGGTCAAACTTGTGTTATTAACCCCTAGGTTCATTTTTCACATGAGTCTTGTTTCCTCTGATTTGCCAAGGGAGCGTTATGGAGCAGGACAAGTATCAGTTAGTCCTAAGGAGTAAATTGAGCATCTTGTTCATGAACACAGCGATTACAATGCCCAGGCTGAGACAAAGAGTGACATTTTGGGTCATTGCATGTAGCTATGAATAAAACATGGAGCATTAGCTTGATTAATATTGAGGAATAAGAACAAGCAGTGGATAGGCTGCTGACCTTCCCTGAGTGATGGGTATCAATTGCATGACACATTGTGTATGTGTGTGTGTGTGTGTGTGTGTGTGTGTGTGTGTGTGTGTGTGTGTGTGTGTGTGTGTGTGTGTGTGTGTGTGTGTGTGTATGTGTGTGTGCGTGTGTGCGTGTGACAGGGAGGGAGACAGAAGCTGTGCCGGCCATGTATTTGCATGCGTGCAGTGTTTTTCCCATGGCAATTGGTTTCAGCGGAAGCGCCATGCAATTACAGGAGCATTGTCCAAAACCTCCAATAACACACAAAAGCACAATGATGCTGCATAAGTTTGCATCTTCCCCATTCATCCATCTTCTTTCATTTGGGCGCAAAGCTTCAAAAGCTGTCCCTCAAACATTTGAAGATATTTGATATATAACACTCTTTTTTATTATTATTGGAGGCACAATGTCCCTCTAAAAGCCTGTCTTTCCTTTTTCATCTTTTTATGCAGACCTTTCAGACCTCTCGCTCCTGTCCCTTCAAACGTGAAGCAAATTTGCCGCTTGTTGGCTTGCCCGCTCACCTGCCTCTGACCAGACCAACAGACAGCATGTGGGATGATGAATGACAAACTTATTTCTGAGACTCAGAAAGCAGCCTGACACGATGCCAACCCAGCCCAACTCACTGCGGGGCTCTGTCTGCACGTATCTCTTCATTGCTGTTTTTCTCATTCCGTGCTGTTTCTATCTCTCTCTTTCTTTGTCTGCCTCACTGTGTCTGTTGCTATTCTTGTCTTCGTCTGTATTGCACAGCACGTGTATATCTGTATGTGCTGAGTAGCTATCCTTCCTCACAGTCATGTCACCTTCACTCACCATTGGCTCTAATAAACTCCCAGATGACACATGCCATTACTCTAAACACGGTTACGTAAACTCAAAGGAATCCCCAAAAGAAGAATCCCAATTTAGCCGCAGACATCTTCAAGGCACGCACTTCAGCTAGAAAGCAGACGCTCTGTTTCTGCCACAACTGTAGACTGAACGCAGCATTCAGCTATGATTTTGGCTTATTTTGTTTCCGGGCTGTGGGCCGGTGGGTCCATGAAGGAATGCTTATTTCCCCTTTCCACGAGTTTGCTAATATAATCAATATGAGGGCTAATGCATGAGGGTGGTTTAAAGCAGTGTCAAAAATGCTCACAGAGAGGAGAAGAAGTCCTGGGTGGATTTGGCCAGTGAAAAATAACAGTTCTTTCTGAGAGCAAAGCAAAAAGTAGCTTTAGCCTTATCCTCTACACAGACACTGTGTCCTTTACCTATGATTAATATAGCGAGTGTAGAAAGGTTGCATGCATTGACCTTTAATCTGTGTATCATGTCTACCTTTGTGCATTGCGTGCTGCGTGATTGCTCGTTTGTGTGTGTGTGTGTGTGTGTGTGTGTGTGTGTGTGTGTGTGTGTGTGTGTGTGTGTGTGTGTGTGTGTGTCTATGTATTTATTAGTTTGTAAAATTATATGTATTGCTGGGAACATAACAGATGCCTCTCCATTTTTGTTCTGTTAATTTATCTGAAGAGAAGCAGGAGCCTGTGTGGATACATTGCAATCATATATGTGTGTGTGTGTGTGTGTGTGTGTGTGTAGTGTGTGTAAGTCGTGTGTGGATGTGTAGGCTATATGACGTATAGGATTCATCTGTAGCATAAGCTTCATATCTCTTTGGTTGCAAAGAGGAGCACACAAGAATCCAAGCTGCCTTACATGCACAGTTTGTACTTCACCATTGAAAATACCTCTATACATTTGCATTGATTCACCAAGAAGTATCAAATCTGCACAATGGTGTTTATGGTATCTATTCCTGAGCATTCATGTATTTTAAATACCCTGTGGGTCACTGCATTGCCCAGAATTCCTTTAGCAGAAGCCCAAAACCACTGAATAAAATTAGCTGTGTGTATAATGCTTGCACCTTTTACAATTCTAAATCTACGGAGTCTTCTCAGCCTTTGCTTGATTTTAAATAGAGGTTCATAGACAACTGTACAGCATGAGTCACATCCTGCATGTTCTCCCTTGCTTTAAATAATATTAATCTTACAGCATGAACACAAGAAAAATGAAAATCCAATTCACATTGCGTCAATAGTCAGCCCACGCAAAGAGGAGCGGATTCCACTTCATCAGTGCTAAAAAATGTGACACAAAATGAGGCAAATTGGGATTTAAGCTGACTGACAGACAAACTGAAAATATGGTCCCCTTAGCTGACTAATCTTTATACCAGTAATAACTTTAAGAAGTTAAAAAGACCTCAGACTTACTTCAACAGATTTTCAACAGCAGCCCCGGTAAAAGAAACGGATGCTGAGGAGGTCCAGAGAAGCCCGGGGTTGTCCTTTCTCAGAGACTGACTCGCAGCTTTTGCGCTCCTATTAAACGCAGCGTCAATAAGAAAAAAACTTTATTTTGTGCATCCACGGAGATAAAACCCATAATAAAAATCGATCAAATGCTGCTACAGCCGCGGCTTTGCCCACGTGTCTGCCTTTTTATGAGATTAATTAATGACCGGCGGTGCGCGCGGTAGAGGAGTGTTGGGCAGGGCGCCGGTCTGTAGCCGTTATGAGCGGTGACAGTTGACTGCCCGGTAATCCAAGTGCGTCTAACTGCCTCCAGTTACGTGGACGAGCGTGAGGTGGTGGAGCTCCTCCTCGCCTTATCTGTGTGTGTGTGTGTGTGTGTGTGTGTGTGTGTGTGTGTCTGTGTCTGTGTCTGTGTGTGTGTGTGTGTGTGTGTGTGTGTGTGTGTGTGTGTGTGTGTGTGCGTGCGTGCGCGTGCGCGCTCAGTATGGACACTATTAAAAACACAATCATGACAATTTTTTCAAAAATTGTAATTTGATTGAACTCAGTTTCTCAGTTTGTTTGTGAAAAGTCAACAGTGACCAAAGTGACCTTTTTGTACTCTGGGGGTTACCATATATATATTTATTTTATTTTACAGCCTACATATCTTGTAATCACTAATATAAACAGTATAACTAATGGTCAAAGGACGTGTTACAAATCACATAATAGCTTACATTGTTTTGTTATCAAACTGATTATCTAATGACCATGTTAAATCGGTATAACAGCAGTTGCGTCAGATGGCTGCCCACCAAGAGCCAGGGTCTGCGTTTATGCCTGTTAAAAGGAAGTTTTTCCTCGCCGCTGTCTAACCAAATGCATGCTCTTGGGGGGAATTGTTGGGTCTCTGTAAATTATAGAGGGGAGTTTAGACCTACTCTTTCTGTAAAGTGTCCTGAGATAACTACTGTTATGATTTGACACTATAAATACAATTGAATTGAATTGAATTAAATCCCTCCTTCCCACTTTAATGTCTAACTGTCACACTATCAGATTGTATCAGTTGATACTTGCTGTCTCTCTGCAGATAACCTTAAAGACCCCCTTAAAACATGTTTTAAGACATAAAATAACATACTTGGAATTTTAACTTGTGTCTGATACAGGTTTATTTCCCACTAAAAAGTAAATTATTATTATTTCATTACATTGTAGTATTTTATTGTAAAATGTAATTGAAAAACAAAGCAAATCAACAACTATGTGAATGTTTTCCGTTTTAGAATTGTAACTGCTGGACACAAGATGTCTCGCACTTCACTGAAAAGTCCATTTTCCACAAACCATGTCTTTGTGTTGCATGGACCATCCCGACTGGCTTCCAGTTGTGATGGCACAAAACCATGCTTGTATTATATTTAAAGGTTCCCTGTGGAGTTTTAAACAAATAGTCAAACCCAGCCTGCCATTAGTCTGGAAGCTCACAGTTCATTTTCAATTTCCAAGTGGCGTTATCATCGGCCCTAAATGCTTCCAGGTGCAATTGAATAGACCTACAACCAACCAGATGTTGAAGCAGGATAAAAAATGGCTGCATGGTCTAAAACATTTTCAAATTACAGCTTACAGTACATTAAAATGTGTTTCTGAAAACATTTTAGGCAAGAAATTTGCAATACAGTAACAGAATCATGATTCATATTTGATCAGAACCGCCTAGTTTGACAGTTTGATCTGAGTTTTGTGAGCCTGGTGTGTTGTGCGCACACACACACACACACACACACACACACACACACACACACACACACACACACACACACACACACACACACACACACACACAGATAAGGCGAGGAGGAGCTCCACCACCTCACGCTCGTCCATGTAACTGGAGGCAGTTAGACGCACTTGGATTACCGGGCAGTCAACTGTCACCGCTCATAACGGCTACAGACCGATGTTAGTTTCGTCGGTATCTACGTTCGGTAATCATGATACTACTCTGTCAGTCATCGTCTTAAACCAGCCCCATGTGAATGTTGTGATTGGCCCGTCCAGGTTCTGGCCGCCTGGAAATCTGTCTGAATGTGAGGGGGGCTAGACGTAACTGCCCCAGCAAATGAAACGTGTTTGCAGATTTGTCCTACCACACTCTATTCCACTGATCACCAGGTGGCGGTAATACGCCAAGATATGCCGCGATGTTCCAACAATGACATAAAAGAAGAAGACTGCAAGCTTGTAAATGTGGATGTTAGCAATGCTGGCTTTAAAATACTCAACTGTTCAAATGTTTTATGAGGAAGAAAAATGCACTAGACACGTTTCTTAGACCTCAAGGATACACATAATGATGGTGATGATGTTTTGGTGAGTAACACTAAATGTAAACACAACTTTTGTTTAAAAGAAAACTCCACAGACAGGGCACCTTTAACATGAGCACTGAGGAACTTCTCCAGCAGATGGATGTGATAACAGCCTTCTAGTGTCAAAATGTACAGTGAAGCTCAAATATCCAAGTAAAGGACCAGTAAGCAAAAATGATTTTTGAGTAGAGGTAAACTTTAAAGCTTTACTTCAACTAAACAGCAACCCTAAACAAGATGTTAAATATCTGCATTTTTTAAATGACTCAGACCTTATAGAGGCATTATAATTAGCAGTGGGTCCATATGTGACCATAATTCAGGCAACACAGGATTTGTTACCCATTTCTTAGATTTCTTAAATCTTGTGACAATGATTGATAACTGGGGATTGTGACCTCAAACTCATCATGGTTTATCTCATTACTGCTGTTTATGTTAACTCATATCAGCATGTGAATTGAACACCCATGCTCTTTATTCATTTAACAAAGCTTTAGACTAAGACTTCCACTGGACAACTGATGAGTTGTATTGTATGTATACCATTACAGGTTTTTCTGCATATTTGAGATAGACTATCTATTTAGTCTTGAAGTGGGGCGATTGTTGATTTGTTTTTTAAAAAAAAAAAGGTGTGTTGTATGATGATGCAAATAAAAAGGCAAGATCACTGAGAGCATAAAGCACTCACCTAGCAGGTGAGGCCTATTAGAGGCCTAGTAATTTGATGCCTGGTAGTTAGACTTGGTGGTGTATAAAACAGAACACATCTTTGGGAACCAACACCCTTGGGAGTACTTTAAAAACAGGAAGGGCTCCTAATTGTTGTCTTTTAGTTGCACAAACTTATCTTTACACTCAATTACAACACAATCAGCTGTGTGTCTCCAGTTCGTGGCAACACAAATTTAACACACATTTCTCTCTCTCTCTCTCACACACACACACACACACACACACACACACACACACACACACACACACACACACACACACACACACACACACACACAGACAAGTCAGTACATGTTGCTGCATACTTATAACACATTATAACAGTGGAAGACATGATGAGGCTGTCATCTCTAAAGCTAGGAGATCTTCAGACAAGCAGTGCTGTCTTCAAACCAGCAGAACATGCACCTGGGAGGAGAGGAGTGGACAAACACAATCTACTTAGAAATGTTAGTCATCTTCCCAAGCTAAAAACAACATTGCCCTTGTCAACTATACGTTGTACATGCATGTCTGCACATAAGTCAATTAGATTGACCCTAAATCATGCTATATAATGAAGAACGTGACTTTCTATTATTACTGATTTCTGGACAGGGAAAAAGAATCCATTTTTTGGTTGTCAATGACAATTTGTATGTTTCGTTTGTTGTGTCATCCGGCTACTTTCTCGCAGAAACTTGAGTAAAGATAATTACCTCTTTTAAAGAGTCCATCATGTTTTTTTAATCCTCCGTGTCCTCCTAGCAACTGTGTGGAGGAGGGGTGGGGGTTGGGGTTGGGGCGCAAGCACGATTAAGGAAGGCTTGTGTCATATGGATGCTGTCACTACCCGATGTGAGTCAAGTGCAGATGTGAGTTGCGCATGCTCAGATTTAAACGGTTTACGGCATAACGTGTCATACTGAAATTTGTGAAATCCATAAAATAATAAACTTTTCTCATTACAAACAATAACAGAAGATGGAAATCATTTCAAAAACGTTTTAGTTATCTATTATCGTTTGATTGCTAACGTTAGCTCAAAACGCCATTCAAGTGACAGCCTTTGTTGTGTTTGACTGCTAACTTATAGCCAACAGTGAACAAACTTCGTTTTGCAGGTCCATTTTTATTGTATTGACATTACAGAAGTCTCTCGTTAGCAGGTTCTTGTCGCAAAGTGACGCATGCGCAACTCACATCTGCACTCGACTCACATCGGGTAGTGACAGATGTCATAACTTAGAATTCTTCATGGGGGCGACAGAAACTACACACTACAGCTTTAATAGGACGTTAAACGTCTGCATCACATTCTGGCATGAAGGAATGTGATTATGATTACTTTTTAATCTTGGAGAACTTACTAACGAATGAGGCTGGAATGATTGTTAGTGTTGAAGGTTAAAGACAGTGGTGCGCTTCTGCTAATTATGCTTAATAAAAGAGAGAACATTGTGAATTTCCATTGATTTTGCACAAACACTCTTTTATCGGATGATGAATGAATGGGTAATGTCATCAGGTGACGCTTTTCGGAGTTTAATTCTTGACTGACTGTGGGTTCACTGGGTTTGTTTGTCTGTGACATTTCATTCATAAATGTCGGCTTTTAATGTGGCAGTGAATCAGGAAATGTGCCCATATCCCAGTAAAATCACCATGGTTGCTGGCTTCTTCAGTTTCAATGGAGTAGCTCCAGGATTTTTCTCTAAATTACATTACCCCTTTAGTCTCTCTCTGCTGCTCAGCTTCAGGAAAGATTGAGCTGTACAATGTTATTGAAGCCACATTCATGCATTCTATTTCAGGGTAATTTCTTAAAAAATGAAAGTTGCTATAATCCATATTTTTATATTAACAATGTGACAAATGACTGATTTGGTTCACTTTCACTGCTTTAAACTCCATTTCCAGCCATGAAAGGCAGCTGTTTTCAGCAATCTTTAAGCCACTGTACACTACTGCTCAGCACCAAACAGCAGACAGACAAAGTTAGCAACTAGCTGGTGAACATTGTGGAGCATGTAGCCACTATAGCGCCATTATATTTCCTCATGGAGAACTAAACAGACCTAGGAGAAGTGTGAATATTGTACATTCAACTGATGGCCAGATGGCCATGAATGATAATGTTGCTCTGTACCTGCTTGATGTGTAACTGAGCAACTGTTTGCCAACAAGTTTGCCATTTCAACTTTATGAGGTGTCAGTGTTGTGTTTAAAATGTATTTCTGCTGCACACAAGTAGCACAGGTTTAAGAGAGCTATAGGTTAACTGATACTTTGTTGCCAGGTTGTGTGTCTTGTGTGTGGATTATATTGTTTAATATCCTTTTCTTTAGGTGTTTTTAGTATAGATACGGATGATAGATTGATTGATGTGACATACTGGTAACACTGTACCTTTTAGAACATACCCAAGTTAGTGTCTAGTGTCAAGTTAGTGTGATTAGTTGGTTAATATTATTCTCATACACCTGTATGAAAAAGTAAGTAAGTAAAGTAAGTGTCTGCGCATATCCTTGATCAGTTACCACAATATATATCCAGTTTAGTTTGCAGCAGGTATTGCAAAATACAGATTTGAATACAACGTGCTCATTCAGGGAATGTTCACCCCTCCTGCTCAACCCTCTCATGGGCAGCATATGGTGGGTCAGCTTTTCTAAATCTAATATATATTAAAAACCTATTATTAAGCTGCAAATTCAATTGTGCCAATGTGTCACAGGGCAGAGCCTTCAGAGAACTGCTGAACGGGGAGCTTGATATAAAGTCTTTAACCTCTGTGAAGCTGGTAATTGAAGCATACAGGCGAAGAAGAAGTAGAGGAAGAAGCTCCAGCTCAGATTGATATCTTTATGTTTTATTTATTTTATTTCAGTGCTTTTCAAGTATGTCTGAAGAAAAAGAAAAAGAAATCATCATCTGGCCTAGGGAAAAATAGGCATCTGTATTTGTTCATTCTGCTCAAATCACTTTTAATCCTGCTAACTTTGATGGAAAGGGATTCTGGCACATTTGCAGGAGGGTGAATCAGTACATTTATTTACAGCTATGAGTCATCTGCTGCGAAATAGATCGTATTGTCAAATAACAAAAGCACAGTATGGTTGTTGCAGTAAAGACCTGTGGACAGAGGGTAGGGTGTGGTCAATATTTTGTTAAAACAAAATGTTGAACTCCTATATAATAGGTTAAAACCCCTCTATTAACTAAAATCTGTCATAGGCAACTGTAGAAATCGGTATTCACCTCAAAAATCAATTACTGCCCCATTACCGTAGCCAAGGCAGGGTGAAATTACATTAGGACTTTAGAAGCGGGAAGGTGGTGTAATGACTATTAGTGAGCCTCTACAACTTGCACGTGCACAGGCAACAACAAGATTAATCTCTTTCTGTTGGCATTAATCTGGGAATCAATAGACAATCTGTGAAGGCTTCCAAAACATCTCAGAAGCAGAAGTATGGAGTTGTCTGACTTGTTTAATTAAATAACAGCTACGTGTATTTGGCGGCCAGATGGACAGTGAAGAACAGCCTAGATTCACAACACCAGATGCATCAGGTGTGTAAGGGGAAGGGCTGCGGCAGACCTGACAGAGGGTGATGGATTTTGGGGAAACTCTGATGCCATGTCGGAGCATGACATGTTTGGTCTACAGTTTAAAAAGACCAAACTCTAAAAATGTGCATGCAGTGTGTTACCCCTGTTGCCAGAGTTCAATTTATGTCAGCAAGTTCAGCCATACTACACACTTATAATGCTGTGATTTAATGCAGCTTTAAATTAAGATTTTTTTTAGAAATTGTGAAGGACTCATAAAACATAGAAAGGCATATTTACATCTAATGAAGTTTGTTTCTATTCAGCACCAGCATGTATAGTGCTCACATTCTATTTTATAATCTAAGGAGTTTTCATGAGCAACAACAAAGTTAGCCATCAATCTATAGACAGGGCTGTTTTCTTTGCTGATAATATCACAAATAGCAGAAATGGATTTCCTGTTTCTGGCCTTGGGGACATGCAATGGACAAGATTGATTTGTCTAAAGCAAAAGCAATACTATACTATACTACTTAGGATTTCGTTTTCCTTGAGGAACTGTCTTTAAAATATTCAATCGCTGCTTGCCCATCTTAAAAATGTCAGATTTCTTAGATTAAAAACACAAGATGAGTTGGTTCTGTGCCAAAAAAGAGAGAGGAAACTTGTAAACCATGTAGCTGGATCTCCACCCGGTGGTTTGTGAGAGCACTCTGAAGGCAGTGTTCAATTCAGCAAACCACATCCGCCCACAGAAACAGATTGTAGTAGAATAAATGCTGCTGACTCAACACCTGAGCTTCATGGCGTGGGTTGCTCCAATATTCTGAAACATATTGACTACAGGTGGCTGCGAAATCTGTTGTATGTGCAGTTTACTAGTTTAATTACTGTGAAGTAGTCAGAAAACTATAGCTAATTTATTATCAGACTGATATTATACAAAAATGTTTTTGTTGTTTTTACAAATAAATTGAGGATATTTACACATACTTGTACCCCAAAATAGAATTGTAAACGTTGCTTTTTTGGGTTGTTGTTATTGTTGTTGTTGTTAGATATGTGTGTATGTGTATATGTGTGAACATGTGTGAATCTGCCACCAGGGGGCATCTAAGATACTCCCCTTCAGCTACACCTATAGTATGTTGAGGTCTCCTAAGAGCAGTACATGTTCATGTAAATGTTTAATTAGCATACTTTATCAAGTATTTAGTACTTAATAGTACACAGACATTATACACATACTTACTTTGAAATCAGTATTTTAATTTGATAACTTAAAAATCACTAAACAATATTACTGTCTGACAAACGATCAAAGCATCCTACATGGAATTAATCTTTGTTTTAAATGTGAAGCATGCTTCAGTGTAAACGTCCATTAATCACCATTGAGAATGGGAGACAATATGACCCTGCCTAATGCACTGTAGCTAATGAAATAACTGGAGCAGGATCATTTCATCTCAAGCCCTCTGAACTACACCAGATATTTTGCAGCCGGTGTTACATAGCCACCCATTAATGCCTCTAGACAGAGCTTTGTATAATTAAATGTTAACCAGCTGTATCCATTTGTACCATCTTACACATTTGCTATGTGTTTCGGTGTTCAAAATAACCCGCAAGAATATGTTGCTGCAAGGTGTAATTGAACTCAAAACAAAAGATTTGTTACGATAATTGTCAGTCTTAATGTCAGCTGCAACAGAAACATATCTGGTAAAATATGCTTCACTGTATGATGCTTATTTTTTTTAATGCACCACCACTGACCTGTAGTGGATGACATTCCACACGCCTCTCTCCCCTTTCTGCTTTCTACACCTCTGAAACATACTATTACTTATATTTTATTGATTGAAAAGTCCAGGCAGGGAAGAAAAGTTTACTACAAGGAACAGGAAGTGAAATAAATCTTAACCTCAATTACCCAAAGCCACCAGTAGTGATGATTTCAAGATGATGTGGCTTTTGAGAAGCTGAGTACAGACTGTTAAGATGACACCCTAACTCATATCGCTATCGAGTAGATGATTTAGCTTTGGTTCTTAATAGCAAAGGGGCTATAGCCAGATGTATTACTTTTTATTGCTATATATAGCCCAGCCAGCAATTTCCTTGATTGATATCTTCTATAAATATTTACTGTCGTGGAAAATCACAGAGCACCTTATAGGAGATGGAACTAAGCAGAGTTAGGACAGTCGAAACACAGAATACTTTGAATTGGTAGCATCTTTCCCTTAATGGGGTTACAAAGCAATTTGATTTTTCTTGTAATACATAAAGTATGTATGTTATCTGAGAAAACTTATATTATTGATCAAAGAAAAGGGAAAATCTTATCCAATAATATTTGTGCATACATTATCTTACCATGCTTTGTGCGTGGATGCATTCTGGTTTGTATTTATAATTACAGTGTATATGTGAATAGAATTACATTATAATTGGTGAAGCTTGGAAGCTCATTATTCACATTTTGTAAACCGCTCCTCGAAACATGCAGAAACATAATGAACCTGCGACAGTCACGTTTGCTGCGCCATAATTGTTTCCTTCCTGATTCAAGGCTATGCTGAAGCGACGAGATAGGCTTGAGTGCCTTGCAAAGTATTACCAGATAAGGAGGGAAGACAGCAGCATTAGTAAGGAATGGAAGAGGCCTCAAGATAAAGTGAAAGTGACTGTGAGAAATTGAAGGAAACAGCCAAGCCTTTTTTTTGCCTGCAGTGTTGTTGTTCTTTGGTAAAACTAATAAAGACACTCTTGAAGGTTATATGCGGTGGTTAAAAAAGTTGTAAGCAACACATTTTTAATTAGTTGATTATTTAAATAACTCACAATGCAGTACCGACAACAGCAGCATTAAAGCACAGAAATGGCACACTACTGTACAATTCTGTTTTTTTTTATTAAAAATGTGCTTATAAACAGCAAATAAAAAAGTTCACTATCATAATGTATTACTTATAGAAAACATACATACAGTATCAAAACACACAATTGGGAACATTAGTGCAGTAGTAACAAACTTCATGGACAACATACAGTAAAATCACATTTGAAATTTCTCATAAAGCATTACATACAAATACAGTGTAGTGTATGTGCCACCATAACTCTTCCAGTAACAACAAAGAACAGCTGGTCAGAATTTTGACATAACAGTCAGTTTATTAAATGTTAGTTTCCATTTAGGGCTTGTCCAAGTGAGAATCCCTGAGTGCCAGACGTCTACGCCTGCAAGAAAGTGATGCGATTATTTCTATTCTGTCTCATGCGACGACCTTTTCCATGGCTTGTGTGTTTTTTCCCTCCTGTAACAAAAAAATGTGTATAACAACTGATTAGTATGATAACCTATATGTCTATACTCATAAGTAAGCAAATATAACTGTCGAGAGTCAGATTTTCCTTGGTTTCCTTTGATAATGTAATTAGCAGAGCATAATTATTCTCCTTAAATGATCATCTTCAGTTACAGGCTTCATTGTGGACAGTGAGACGTTCACCACATGCATTCCCCCCTCACACACCTTTAGCACACACGTCCATGCAGTTGTGCTTCGAGACAAAGTTGTTGCTGCTCCCTCCGCAGCCTGAGTAGATGAACTCCTCGCACATCTTGGTGGCTGTGTTGTAGTAATACCGAGGAATGGAGGCTGAACACCTCCCTTTGTCCAGAGGATCCAGGCAGAGCACAGGAACAGCTGTAAAATAAGAGACAAAGCACAATTAGACCGTCAGTCATCGTCTTTGAAGAGGAGAACCGCCTGAGTCTTTGATTGCTTTTTACCATTATTTCCACACATAATGAAAGTGTGAAGTTCTCTCAGCACGTCTAAATTGCACCTGAAATGCTAGTTTGTTTCTTCTTTCTTAACAACATAATTCTAACTTTTGGAATTAAATCATGTCTGGTATCTCACGCAGAGATGCCAGTGAGCAGCATCACTTCAGGATGACTCAGTGGCAGCAGGTCAGAGTAAAAAAGTTTATACTAACTTTTTTGTGGACTGCAGTACTCCTTACAAGAGGTGAGGTCTTGGAAGCGATTAGAATTGCCCTGGCAGCCACCGTAATGAAAGAGCTCACACTGCATGGTGGTCATGTTGAAGAAGTAGCGGCGAAAGAGGGCCCGGCAGGGTCCCTCCTCTTTAGGAAACCTGCAGATTTGAGGAACCTCTGGGGAGAACAATGACAGGATTTAAGGTTGGGATTAGCTCAAGTGGAATCCTTACCTCTAATTATGTTACACAGAAAGAACTCACAATAACAAGTCTAATCAAATATAGCTTACATTTATTATTTTCTTAGTTGTCAAGGTAGGCTACAGAATACAAAGAGTAAAACCACACCTTCATCATGTTGAGAACTTACTTGGGATTCTGAAACATGTTTTCTGGCACTCGTGATAACTCTTGAAGTTATTGGCATTCCCTTGGCACCCACCATAGTAGAAAATCTCGCACTTTTGGGTAATAGTGTTGTAGTGGTAGCGCTCAATTTGTGCCCTGCAAGGTCCCTCGTCCACTTGAAGAAGACAAACGCCTGGAAGCAGCAAAGATATTGTTACTCAAACACGAAACCACCGTAGAAAAAAGGGTAAAAAAAAAAGCTTTAAATATTGCTGCGCGTAACACCGATCTATATTGCAAACTTGTCTAACGCAGGAGGTCACATGATGGCCAACAACAAAGACTTTTAAGTGCTCTTAAAGAGTTCTGTAAAATAATGAAGAAACGACGAAAACATGATGTTAGGTTACCTTTAGGTGACAACGCCAACCCGTTGTAAAACGAGGAGAAAAGTGTCAACAGTGCTAATATGCAAAACTCCATTGTGCCAATTTTTGCTCCAACACCAGTCTTTTCCGCTTTGCCGACCATCCCAGCCACATACAGCTGCAGCTTTATAGTGAAGTGTTTCCCAGGGGAACTTCAGGGGCGGGGATGTAATGACTCATGACCATTACTACAGTGCAACCAGATTGGAGTGGTGATGAATTCATTAATGACATCACAAGGTTCGTTATTACGTTGTAATATTGCGTTATGCGACTGTTACTGTAATGTAGTGACTAAGGGCATATTCAACCCAACTGAAATAACAAGGGAGAAAGTTACATTCTCTCTGCTTTTACTAGTCACTGAGGATGAGGATGAGTGTGATGATGAAGTACAGAGAATGTGTAACCCCACAGCATCTTTGTAATTTCAGACAGTCTTGTGAAACACTAACATTGCAAATTTACATTTTTACTGATCTGATCCATCCTGCCAAGTTCCCATCACATACCTGGCTGACTGGACACACACACACACACACACACACACACACACACACACACACACACACACACTTTCACTCAAAACCTAAAAGTACTGTGAATACATTTCTAGCCTTGTGATCTATGTTATCTTTTATTTGCTTAATAATTGCAGCTGCCTTCAACATTCTTCCAGGGGAACAGTGATGTCTTGCACCAAACGCTCAAGGCCCCTATAAGACTTGAAAGCACATTCTAAAAACTTTTTATTTTTACATATCTGCATAATTCTATCACAATGGTTAGTTCCAGCTAAAGTATTCTGCACCTTCTGCGTGGAATAGCAATGTTGTTACAGACTGATTCATTACTGTAATGGCTTGTAAATCCAAAATTAAAGAATTAGAGGCATGATTTATTTTAATTTACCTGTTTGAAACTGACTCTTGTAAATTTCTCCTTTGAAATGTAAGGCCTCCCTTGATAAATAGATTCTTAATCTCAATGATAAAGCTTAAATAAAAAAAAATAGTGAATTGTTAAGGATGCTATTATAAAACTGCCGTGCAGTCCTGTTTAGAACAATGATGTGTCTCCATTTGACAGGTGGAGGCTAAATACAGATTAGCCGTCTTATCAAAGTGACCTGATACATGAAGCACCACCCCTTAACCCATTTCTGAGTATAAGAAAAAGCAAAGTCAAAACAACACAAATCCAAATTGAATCTGCAATATACATTAAATACAGCTCCTTGTTTTACACATATTCAAAAAGAACCCAAACAGACACCTGTGTGATTCACCGTCCGCTTTGATAGCATACTTCAGATACTGGCTTGATCATACAGTGGGTCCTTGTTTTAATCAGATTAGCGGATTAGGATTGTTTATGCACTTACTTTATAACCCAGATTGAGGGAGAGGAGAGGGATTCTTCAACAGGATTTCAGGGGTGTAGGACTGCACCCTTTAAGCAACCGTAAGTACATTTCTATTCTTTCAATTGAGTTTTGTGGAGTGTAATTTACAATCCTTTGAGATTTTTTTATCTGTCATATGAAGAGGCAATGACGATTTAGCAAAAAATGGTGAATGTTTCCTTTTTTTGACAGAGAATGCCAGTTATCAACATAGATGACCTGACGGACAAGGACAAGGCTTTGATGGAATTAAACCAAAAAAAACTTGAAGTGAAACTTGAGAGGTGGTTGGTAAGTTTCTTTGCACAGAAGTGATGACAATGTCAGTGTCGTAATTGTTTTCAAAGGTACCAATGAATAAATTAGGTTTTACACTTTTCTCCTTGACATGCAAAACATAATAATTGTCAACCTGTTAGAATGTAATTGTATAAAGTACCCTTAATGCTACCAGGAGCAGCATTTAGAACTGGAAAAAACATTTCTGGATAAGACTGTCTCCCAACACCTTTGTCTGATCACTTTAGACATCTAAATGCTGTGAGGAAGTCAAGGACTATATTCAGGCTCGAGAGGAAGAGGACACCCTCGTCAAAGGCATTTCAGAGGAGAAGAACCCCTTCAAGGAGAAAGGTGGCTGTGTCATCTGCTAGACTCGACCTGAGGAGCTCTTCATAGCTCAGATTAGCACCCAAGGACATTCTCCCTCCCCATATAAATTGGATTTGCAGACTAGGGGACATACAGTAATAAAGAAAAAAATATTCACAAGTATCCATGTAAACGATTCCCCATCTTCTGGACAGATTTGTAGCCTTATAATATTTTTCTTTGAAATGATTCATAAATAAGAGTTGTATTTGGCAAGGGTTATATGCTTCTCTCTCATGCGGTGTATATGGTCTGAGCAAATGGGCCCATGTTCTACTTCATACACAGAAGCAACTGTCATTAAATGTGCTTGTTTATAACTCAGCTTGTCTCCATTATTTACTGTGTTTCAGGTTATAGACAGAGTAGAGAAACAGATACATCTTCATAACTCAGTTGGCTTTAAAGTTTACACAACATATTCTCAAATACCTTTAGGAGATCATTAACATTTTGTAGCATGATCAAATTACCATAATGTACAAGTTTTAGGTCTTGTCTTCATAGTTTAACATTTTTTGTCTGGAATAGAAGAAAATGTAGGCAGGTAATGACTCGCAAATACATTTACTGTTATTTATTTAACATTCACAGCTTTTATACTGTAGGTAAACCATTAAATAACAGAAAATGTTTCGTTTTTTTCTTACCGTGGACACACGGTTAATAAACAGACATTTTTTGGGGGGGGTTTTACTGCGGGACAGAGTCCGTGTAATGAGCTGCTAGTACCTTTTCTGTTATTTTATGGATTTATTTCTTAGAGTGTAGGGTGCATTACATGTTTTAATAAAGGGGCAAAAACATGCAAATCTACTGGTTGTTTTTAACCGTTTCACCTCATGACCTCTTCAAATAAAGCATGATTTGTGACCCTTTGTCACACATTGCATGAGTCAGGACCAACAAAGAGTGATTTCCCTTCACACATTGTTTCATTAAACTGATAAAGGATTACATTTGTTAGAAGTCTAAAGAGGTAAAGATATCCAGTATTTCACAATAAAATAGCAAAAATGAGGGAAAAGAAAGCAAATGTAATTTTGTGCAGAGGAAGTTGGCCTATGTTGTGTTTTCCACTTCCTTCCTATTCTACCAACCCCACCCATTAATCTTGTGACCCGTGGGTTGGTAGGCCTGTGTTCTAGGTCCTAGAGCAGTGGGTCCCAACCCAGGGGTCACAAGATATCTCTCTACTTATGTTGTGGAGGCTTTTTTGAAAACTATGGGTTACCCATTTTCTATTTGTTTATTGGTGGTATTTCCCCAAATGACGGAATCCGACGGAAAGTCAAACACTACCAACATTTCAATTTCCCACTGGGGTTAATATTTTATCCCAAAATTCCCAAAGTGGGTTATAAATTGCAGTGCGCATGCGCATGCGCGCGCGCGCACACACACAAGCGGTTGTCAACAGAGATGGCGCTGCGCGAAGGAGCTCTGCGTTGTAATCTGCTAGTCAACAGCCGTAATTTTTACAAATTTACCTCATTTGTTGGTGTCCGGTCGGTGTCTGACAAGGTGTCATCTAAACCCGTAACGTCAGGTGACCCAGAGACCGCGGGTGACCATTTAATCTACACACAAGAACACTTTGCATTAAAGGAGTCCCTCAGAAAGGTAACATGAAGCTAACGTAGCAAGCTATGACGTTACCATGCAAACAAACAAGGCAACAGTTTGCTTTGTTTAGCAGGTGACAGGTGGATATTTAAATACCCGTGTGTGTTGCTAGAAAGCAGCAGTGTTATTCCGCTTAATGTAACTGTAAGAAGCAGCGGAAGGGCTGTATAATAAAAGTGGGTGAGAGGTCACTTTGCTAGCTTGTTACATAGTTCCCCTTGACTGGACTGTGTTGATGTCTGCAGAAGCTGCTCTGTATTACGGCCTGTAGCTTCACCGATAAGAAACATATCACCAAATTTGAACATTGTTTTGATGTTGCTACTTTTGTTGAAAAGCTGTATGCATACATCCTCAAATGACTGCACAAGCCTAACGGAGCCAATGTAGCTAGTTTAGCCAAAGCAGATATAATGTTTGTTTGTATCAAACAAATATTTGGCACTGAATCATATGTTACATCTCCCTCATTGAAGAGCCAAATATCTTTAGTTGCACATTTGAGAACTTCTGGTCATTGACTTTCAAAATGATTTAGGAATTTCAATATTTTCATGAAATTGCTAAAACCCTGAAATATTCATGTGTAGAGATGATCAGAAATTAGAATGGCTATTTAATTTGAATGTGTTAACAATAGTTTGTTAATTTGGTCTCTTGGAAGAGAAGGCAAGATTTACTTTTTATATAGTATTTAGTCTAATTTCTCCAGTATTATAGTCAGTTTTGTGAATTGGGTTAAGGCTGCCGACTATTTGCTTTTCACTTGAGCAATGGTTGGTTTCAAAGACAGAAATATGCCTTCTTTTTCCCAGGTTCCTCCACTTATTCTGCCTTGCCTTTTTCTGCTAGTTATCTGACATGCAGTCCTGTTACTTTTGAAAAGCTAAATATCAGCAGTTGCAAATTATGGTAGTAACATTTTCAAAGCAACCATTAGTAATCAGCATGACAAACAGACATTGGAGACAGAGACTGCAAAAATAACAACAAGTGCCTAATTTAAGGCAGGGAGCGAAAATGTTGCGGTAAATGGGGGGGAAGCATGTTGTGTGACTAAACCTTCAAAAGGATGCCAGAAGGTTGAAAATAAACGAGCACTGGGAATAATGGGAAGGATGAAAATGTGAAAAGGAAATGCAGAACAATATAATTGCAATGCAGGAAAGGGAAATTGAGGCAGCATGGTTTATTAAAAGAAGTCACTGTAGGATAATGTGTGTTTATAGATGGTATACACATAGGGTTATAGGAAATTCTTTTGTGACTGTCCAAGGTCAGTCGTTCATAGTGCCAATGTTTCCACTACCAATTTTCTTTGTGGGTGGGGGGCACTTAGACTATTGTAGCTTTGTGTGTGTTACATAGTGTAGTGCTCAGACTTGAGGCTTCCAGTCTCCCACAAACTGTGTGAGTGTGTGTGTGGGTGTGGTGCGCATGCGCAAGGTCGTTTTCTGTCATTAATGAGGACAAGAAGCCAAAAGAGATTTCCTCAGCACTTCTAGGAAGAGGTTTTTCATGTGCAGCCTCCCATGCTTTCAGACTGGGATTTCCCCTGAAACGTTCAACATAATACCCAGTAAAAGAGAGTCAGATAGTGTTGTGGGCGGGACATTAAGTCAGACTCAGTGGTGAGTGAAACCGAAGCAGAGGGACAGACACAGAGCTGTAGTGGAGCCAAAGTAGCACACTTTTAAATTAATTAACTTTATCGGTTATCAGGCAAATAAAACGTGGATACAGATAATCTGCAAACTGCCAAAAAACGGCCTGATAATCGGCCAGGGCCGATAATCGGTCTATCCCTAGACACAACTACCTAAAACGCTGTTTTTGTCACTGCATTTTAAGTTGGGGTGGGACAAATATATCATGATAAAATAATTTGTAGGCCTAGCTGTTCATGGCTTTCTGCTAGTTCAATGTTTTGGTAGTTTATGACTGTTGTTATGTTGCCGTGAGGGGGAAACTGTACGTGCGGTATCATCTTTTCATCTCTGCTATAAAACTCTGAAACTGTCAACACTAAAATGCAGTGATTTGATAAACTGTAAGTTGGAGTCCTTTAGAAGTCTGGTTTCTTCTTCATTTAGCCTACACATTTGTGATGTAGACTGACTGACTGATTGTCACTGACAGCATGAATTGCCTGCTTGGTTATACCGCAGTTATTATTGGCAATAGGGGTGAATGATTTGCTTCTCTAGTATTGTATCATGTTATATATGATGTTATAATCACAATCATGATTTATGTTGTGATATAGTCAACTTTCTAATATATTTAACTTTCAAACAACTTATACATAAAAAAAAAAACAGATGTGAATGAGCGTTGCCAATCTAGTCAATTAATGACCTGAAAATATATGTAAGAATATAGACTTAATTCTGAATTCCAGACCTTGGCAGCCCTGCTGCTGATTTGCAAAACTGGCTGTTATGAGAAACTATAAATATAATAATAGAAAATTAACTTAATATTTCAATGGGATGGAAATTAGGGGTGGGGGAAAAAATCGATACAGCATAGTATCGCAATATTTTCCGTGGCAATACTGTATCGATACACAGACGCCAAGTCAAGTTATATATGTGTTGGTCAGTTTTGTCTGCTTGACAATCCCATTTTGGAGCAATATAATTGAAGTGAGATGAACAAACAGAGAAATGTATCTTTTTAGATAAAACAGATGTTGACAAAGTTTCCTTTTGGGGACATCATTTGAAATTGGGAAAAATTAGAAGTTGGAAAAAAGGTAATGAATTGCAATATATCGCAGAATATTGCAATATGTTTAAAATCGCAATAATATCGTATCGTGGCATAAGTATCGTGATGATATCATATCGTAAGGCCTCTGGTGATTCCCACCCCTAATGGAAATGGTATACCAAATATCTAACAAACGTGTAATGTGATAAAAGTTAATACACGTTAACACAACCGTTTGGGCTGGCCCAGTCTTAGTGAAGTGTGCAGGGGTAAAACACTCCAGACTGGAAATTTTGTAAGACCTGATGAGTGCAATGTTCTGACCCTGTCCTGCTACTTGACAGTTGGGTAATGTGAAATTGTTCTGGTATGCAACACAAATAGTCCACAATAGAGATTTAGAGTCACTCCCTGATGACCTTTTTGTTTCCCTTTCCATCAGCTAGTCAACCCTCCCTTTCCCTCCTCAGGATTTGAACTTTGAACATAGATGGGTTTTATTGCAGGTTAAAGGGGACAAGTACCTGCCTTTTTTACAGCTCGGTCTTGTGTTTGTCGTTAGCCTGATTTTCAAACATTCAGGCCTAGGCCTGTGCCCCATATATCTGTTGAAAATAGTGTCTGTTTTCTGTTTTAAGCTGTAAAAAAATGATGTCCATGTTTTCTGTCTGCCTCATAGTTAGATATTTCTCAGCCAGTGAGGTTTTTTTTGGCTGGTCAAATGGTTGGCTGGTTTGGGTTTGTGTGTTTTGGAAGGATCCTTTTCTCCTTCCAACACAGATTGCCTGTGAATTCTTCTTCAGCACTTGTTTTTTTTTTGTTAAACACAGGCCTAGTCATTGCTGGTTGTGCTTTCACTCTCAAGCAAAGATTTAACGATAGCTTCATGAAAGAATAATTAAATAGCATTTATTTTTCACAATGCACATTTTGCACATGGTTTATTGGCCGGGGCTTGAATTTGATGTTTCCGATTTCTGTTAGATACCTCTTTAGTTTTAATCATTACTTTTCATGGGCTTTACCCACCCTTAAAAGCATATTGTACTGAGCAGAGAAACACATTAGTAGAGCAGATTGTCATGGGTCTGTTGAAACCATGGCCCATTAGAAATGTTTATGCATTAAAGTGAATAACACCAGAAGCAAAGCTGTTGTAGTTGTTTATATTAATTTGGCTTACAAGTCCAAATCCATTTGTTAGAGGACATTTTAGTTTGGATTGAAAAGCATCCAGCTAGAAACAGACAAAGAAAGTCACAGATCATGCATTTTTATTTTATATTTTTATTTGTTAATTTATTTGG
Source organism: Sander lucioperca (assembly GCF_008315115.2). Classification (NCBI taxonomy): domain Eukaryota; kingdom Metazoa; phylum Chordata; class Actinopteri; order Perciformes; family Percidae; genus Sander; species Sander lucioperca. Next base: position 21,305,499 of record NC_050188.1, read on the forward strand.
TTGAAATGGCAGGTACAACACTTATTTTGCAGAAACTGTTGTTGATGTCCTGTGCACTAACATTTCCTGTTGACAAAGCCTGCTGTGTAAGGTAGAATTGTTTAAAGAATTGGCAACTAAATACCACATGGACTGTAATCCACATCTAGCCTATAGCATTCTCTGTGAGTTCCCACAAAAATAGCACTGTCTGCTTCTCCAGATGTTGACCACTTCCAGGTGCTCGAAATGAGTCATGGCATCAAGGTTCACTCTTTCCAATGTCTATTCCAAAGCTAGGTTGCAACCCTTACTACCTGCAGGCATTTTTGGCCATAACTCACAAAACCAAGGCACTATTCGTTCCTTATGAATTCATTATTTAATTTAATTTAATTTAGTTCTGATACGAATGAGCACAAAACTGGTACATTTGGAGACATATTATGTAAGTTATTAAAAACATATTCTGTATCAGCTAGTTAACAACATCCACATTGTGCTGTATATAGTGAAAAGTATTCCTTAAAGCATATAATAAAGTCATCCTTCATTTTCAGGCAGTTGTGTATCACAGGCTTTGTGGCTGAATAAGCGGAGTGGCTGCTAACCCAGAGGGAAACTGGGTTTCAGAACCAAGCTTTATTTTTGCATGCTGTTCTAAATATTACTTTAGAGGTTTCCTGCCAATAGTTAAATGGTGGAGGAAACAGTGAGTCATTATTATATTGGTTGAATGCAAAGTTGTGGAATATCAGCACAATATTGGCTACCAGCAGCTTTAGTATAAAAGTATCAGTGCCATCCCTCAAAAAACCCAAATCCCCAAACCCTCAGTGTAATTTGCACTGTAAGTAAGTTGTATTGGGAAACTTTACAATTTTGTGTTACCAACATTGTCACTGAATTCTGTTACAAGTTGGTTTTAAGCACCATTTTTCTGCTCCAAAATGACACAGTTTGGGATTGAGGCCAAACCCATGCCATTGTTTTAAAAGCCTGCAGCTTGTCATTTTCTATGTCACTAGCCAAGCTTCGGTTATCAGTATGGGACTGATAGGAACTAGCATGCCATGTATACTGTCACTGTATTGTCATCATTATAGATTCACCGTGCGGTACTCTTTCCAGCCTGCTCTCTATTCATTGATATGTAATACCTTAGCTCGCTGTCTGCTAGAGATAGATTACATAGACTTAAATATGGATGTGCACTGCACAGCAGGGAACCAATGTATAACAGTCATTGTACATGTTTTTTTCTCTCGTAATGTAATGCGATCCTCTTAATGTTAGTTGTGACACAGGAGATAGAATAGCAGGGCTGTCATTTGTTGTTAGAATCATCGTTTTAAATCTTTACATGTTCGCAAAGAAACATGCAAACATATGCACAAAATGCTTGAAAAACACCATTTATAATATTATTTCATGCACATTATAAGAAGTACACATAACATACCATATCTCTTCCCTGTTGTGGGCTCTAGATCATCGACCAGGAGATCAACCCCCACGTGGATCAGTGGGAAGCAGAAGGGAAGTTTCCAGCCCATAAAATCTTCAAGATCTTAGGAAGTGCTGGTTTTCTAGGAGTCAGCAAACCAGTCGGTAAGAGTGTTCGGTTATCTTTTCCTTTGAGAGGATCATTTAAAAACCAACAAAAGTAGAACATTCATTTCCATAAACACACGTTTGGGTGATGCAGTTGCTCGGTGATTAGACACAGACAAAGAACCTGTTGTTTTGGAGTCTGGCATGACATTGCCTACAGGAATGAAAGTTGGTGTTTGTTTGGCCACCTGTATCTTTGTCAGGTCTGTAATCGACTAAAAGTGCATGCTGGGATAGTTTCCAGCGCCTGAGACTCTGAAAATGAATTTTGGATTGACTAAATGTGAATGATTTCTTTTGAAATCTTTTTTTTATTTTTTTTATCTAAGATCAGTGACATTTTTATGAAAAATGACAAAGTTTTAATTAATCTAGTGGATTTTTTGTGCATAATCTGGAGCAGAGCGATTAGGTTAAAGGCCTGTTTGTTTGATTTAGAGACCAAGAAGCCTTTTTGAATTTTGGAGGAGGCTTGTTTTCATGGAAAGAATCTAAGGAGATAATAGGACTGGCAGAAAATGATAACAGCCATCATAGCAAGGTGCCAAACTTAGTGCACCTTATGTGCTGTTGGAAACAAAAAGCCATTTTGCCTGATTGTTTCTCACTGAGAATGTTTATTTTAACAAGTTGACTCCATTTGTATTCTTGGGCACTTTAGTTGGTAATTCATACAAATATGACAAATAACCTGTGCCTCGGTCTACATGATTTATGTTTTTGGGACGTGCTGTTTCTTTTGCCATTCCAAAAGTCCCATAATAAATCTATAACATATCTGTTACTTAAAAAGCCCTTGCTTTTGAGGACAAAATTTTTTAATACAAGAATACACATGGATAATGGTCACATCAGAATCATTATTTAAGTTGTAGGAAGAATTTGTCTGAAGGGAATCAAAATGTGTTCTGACTGACCATCCTTGCGTCAAGGCATTTCTTTTTCACAGCTGAAGTTTCTCTCTGTTTGACAGCCACACATTACAGTTGGTCTGGTTTAGAAATGTTCCCACTGTGATGATGGCTGTCTGCTACACTATATCCCATTTCCAGATGTGTACCCAGCTGTGTCACTGCTGGGCTTGAGGAGGGAGCGAAATAAGTACTGCACAGTACAGGACCACAAAATAGTTGTGGTTGTGATGTGTAACTTCATTCTGAATATACGAATAGATTTGTGGAAAGTGTGTGACAATCAACAGCAGAGATCTAAAGTTTCTCAGTTATACCACATTCAGGTATTCCCAAAGTAATAAATTCATCATCTCTATTCAATTGCCACTTTTCATCTTGGTCTTCGTCTTGCCGTGATAACAGCACTGTGGTAAAAACAGCTGTTATGGCTGTTCTGACATTTGCTGCTGAAAGAACAAATCAGGTGAACAATGTTGGATATTGAGCTCTGTGAAGAAGATTGCACCACAGGTCTGTAGGTCAAAGAAGGGGGGGGTGGGGGAATTAAAATGTGCTGAGTACACAAGTCTTAAGCATTAGTTGGCAGGATTAGAGAGGAGGAGCGGCCCAGCAGAAGACACACTGTATTATCAGGTGGTACATTACGTGGGTTAAGTATATAAAAACAACTGTCAGGGTTGACATGTTTCAGTAAGCAATTTAAATCATATACACTGTACATCATATACTTGCAGTACAGTATTTAGTCTAGATTCTAGTCTTAAGTCTTAAAAGTCTTAAAAGAATGATGTTTTAGTCAACAAAAGCTAATGGACAAATATTGTATTCTCTTTAAAAAAGACTGTTGCTCAGTTACCATAATGTGGAATCTGGCTCCTTCTCATAATTCTTGCTGTGTTTGGCTTATTTTTTTGTAATATTAGGAATAACCGAAGTTGCCATGGTATTATATGTCTTAAGGAAAGTGTGCAGTTGGAGTAGCTCCAACTAGACGTGTCTTTGCTGCAGTGCTAACTAATGAAGCAGACTCAAAGAATTCTGCACTGGCTTAATTGATTCATAGGCTCGGATTACAGGAATGGCAATGGGGATTTAGGAGTCTGTTCAATGGAGAAATCATTCATCAGGTGGAAAGTCAAAGCCAAGTACAACAAAAAACACTCTCATAGTCATGTAATAAAACATCTGCAAATATGGTGACATTTTGTAATCTACTCACAATATAAATAACCTTGTTTAAACCTTGTTTAGATCCAGAATCAAGTGATATTGTCTCGTGTGCCATCTACCTTAATCTGTCTTGTTTCAAGCACAGACATTCGATTCTAGAAAGGCTAAACTGCATGGGGAAGTGTAATGATTTCATCTCATAGAGCTGAGATACAAATTTGAAATGATTCATTGTTTTATGGAAAATAACTTTAAAATGCTCCATTTAAAATGAAATGATTTGTTGTGATATAATGGTTTTAATTTCTCAGTAAACATTTAAAAGTGCCATGTTGTACAAGTCAGGAGGTAAAACAAATCTTAAGTGTCGTTCTCTTGGCTTAGGGCCTAAAAAGCCGACTGTTGCATGTCATTGCCCATCTCTGCCTGATGTCCTGTCATCTCTCTACTATCTTATAAAGGCATAACATGTCCCAGAAAAGAAAGAAATCTGAGAGTCTGCCCAACAAGTGAACTCAAATGTGATTCAGGCTTATTTTTGAATTCCTGTTTCTACACATTAACTTAATGCCCCTCCATGGGCATTGATGACTTAAAACCCAGGAAAACAGAGCACTGGGCAAGAAAGTTAATGCTCCTGTTTACATGGTTTGTAGCTATACAGCAGGTCCCTTTTATTTAATCAATCAAACTGACAAGAACACTCAACACTTATTTCCCACTCTTTTTCCATGTACAAGGAAAGGCATTATTACCTTCAAAACATGAGAACAGGAAGTTTACCTAAGTCAGCCATGTTGAGGGAGAAGACAGGGATGACCCTTGGCTCCCTGCCTGTTTTCCTCTGCTCTGAGGAAGAGGTATCTGCAGTTCACACCATGGCAGTGGCCTTTTGTCTCCTGCCTGACTGATAGAACCTGGCATCCTCCACAGTTTACCCTTTAACTGAATATTTTTGCTACAAATGTTTAGGTGAATAACCTCTTGGAGAGACGTGTGTGTCCAGGCTGTTTCCTTTCTCACAATTTCTACTTTGGTAATACTATGATACATGCATTACAATGGCTTGTCTTTCTATTCAAAAACGTTACTAACACAGTGACTTTTCGGATTTGATTGTAGATGACACTGTAATGGTTATAACGTGCATTCTGAAGTTGAGTAATAGTGCGGTTACACCTATGTCAGTTGTAGTAATTGTTACACAATTGTCATGGATCTGAGCTTGTGATTGATTCTTTGGCCATCTTTCCCATGTGGAGAAGTGGTTTTATCACTAGGTCACTGGTGTTGCTGTGCATATAGAATATAAAACTTTGTTATTCTCTTTTGACATTGCCAGTATCTGCTGGTGCTGCACCTTTAAATTATCTCAATCTTTGTCCTTCAATATGTGCTTCATATGGAGCTCCACCTGATGAGAACCTACGCTGAGGAACATCTGGTGTTCAGAAGAAATACGTGTAGGATTGACATTTGTGACAGACTTTTGTTTGTTTTTTCTTCTGCTTGCTTGTTCAACCAGATGGCCTGCTGTTTTGCTTAAAGTGGAATAAACCTCAGTGCTTCCCTTCATCCACATTATCCACCGCAGGGTTTCCAGTGCTTAGAGACTTATCGCTGCACAGCTGCACCTGCTTCCTCTTATTTTTGGCTCCCCCACTCCCTTGTTTGCCTGTCCCACTATATCTCCCTCTTCCTATGTCCCCATTTATTTTGTTCTCCTCGTTCTCCCTGACAGTCTGCCAGACTGTGCTTTACTTTATTCGATAACTAGTCTGACAGGTGACATTAAACCACTTTGCTAGATTTGCAGGCCTCCATGTGGTATATTCACCCATAGTTATTCAATTCATTGTTAGTCAGTGCTAGTATCCATCATCCAGTGGCTGGCATTACAATATCAATTGATGGGAAAACTGAGCACCTGTGGGTTTCTGTTGTAGTTTTTTTCCTGTTTTATTGTGTTGATTTATTCTCTCTTTCCTTGTTGTTTTACGTCTCATGTTTCTGTCTTCTGTGTTTCACCTTGTGTCTGTTTCATGCTTAGTTTCCTGTTTTATTTTGTAGTCCCTCTGTTTCTCCCATGTCATGTCTTGTTTTACTTCCTGCCTTGTGTTTTTCCCACCTGTGTGATTGTCTGCCCCGCCCTGATGTCTTTCACCTGTTCCCCAGCCCTTGTGTCACCTGTCCCTTGTTTCACCCTTGTTTACTTGTGTAGTCTGTGTGCGTTCAGTGTCTGTTGTTGGTTTGTCTTCATCCATCGTGAGTTTTGTGTGTGAGTTCCTTCCAGTGTAAGCTATATTTTCGTGTTCTTGGATTTTATATGGACATTACCAGCTTGCATGTTTTGTAAGTTCTCTTTGTGTTATCATTACATTGTTATTTTTTTTCTGCTGCTTCCTCCTTGTCTTCCTGCACTTAGGTCGAAGCCTCAACTCTGACAGCACCAAGCATTTTAAAAATGCTCAGTCTTGTTACATTTTGCTGACTGGATGTTATCATTGAGATATTTGTCTTAAAGAATTAACTGTGAGCTAACATTTGCCAGACCAGCATGGGATGATGATGTTCAGTTTTCTGTAACGCAGAGAGCCATTTGTTTTCATAATGTTGTGTGTTTTTTTTTTTTGTTTTTTTTAAAAAAAAGGCCCAAAGCATCTTTGCTAATGCCCATACATGTCCCACATTCACAAAAATAAGAAGTAAAGAGAAAATACAGTCAGCAGGGCAGGGTGTCTGCAGATACAGACACCACCACACACTTCTAGTGGGTGATAAGTGATGATTTAGAGGGATTACTTTTGTCTATACATTGTTTTTAAGGAAAACCCTACAAAGAATACCTTTTAAGAGAAATGCAGTATAAAAGCCAGCTTATTCCACGAGTAACGGACAGAAAATTGTCCTTTAGCATTAAGTATATAATATATAGAGTATAAAACACATTAATTTCATAGATGCTGCGACTGATGATTAAAGGCAAAATAAAGGAAAGGAAAAGAGAGGTCTCTTTATAAGGGCAACTGACAGGTTTATAATGCACTGTTAAACTCTATTGATGACCTAAGGTCTTTGCAAATGCCTCCACTGCCAGAATGGAGGAAATTGAATCCTTACTTTTTTTTCAGTAAATTAGTTGTTTGAGAGATCAAAATCAAGTTTTATATACTAAGCAGAACAGATGAGATGACACTGAGATGTCAGTGACCCTTTTTTGCTCCATGGTTCTGATCTCCCAGTAGTGCTTTTTACACATAATTACAGGTAGTGCAATTAATGATAACATCCTGTAATTAATTTGAGTGCATGCTCCAGTGCCAACAGATCAGTTGAGAATATTATACCAGTGTTTGTGTGTGCCTACAGAAACCTGTTAGGCAGTGACTTTATCACAAAGACAACAGGAAAGATGGAAGGGAGACAGGGAAGGTGGGTGCAGAGCTAGTTTAAGGTGACTAATGTGCAGTAGTGATGGGGTGTATTTATCCAAAGTGACATTGGTATGCCATTCTTTCTTCCTCTCTCAGCGGAATAGCAAAGGTCCTCATCTATTATCAAATGTGCATAAATAAGGAAAAAATAATCCGAACAAAAAACCCACACAATGTACAGTGAACTGTCAGCCTTGAACTGTCAGCAGTAGCTAAAGGGGTGTGTGTTTTGTCCCATGCAGAGTATGGAGGCTTGGGTCTTGACTTCAGCTACAGCGTAGCTGTTGCAGAGGAGCTAGGCAACATCCGCTGTGGAGGCATCCCCATGGCCATTGGTGTACAGAGTGACATGGCTACTCCTGCACTGGCCAGGTACAATCCCACTAACAATGATGTTGGATTTGTTTTTATACATATGAGATTTGTCATAGGGGAAAGGTTTGCAGCATAGTATTACATCCCCAAATCCAGTGTTTTCGCTGTTCCCTTAAATAAACTCAGTTTGGCTTGGAGACATGTCTTTATGTAAATGTGTATTGTTGCTTGCTGCCATACTCTCTCTCCACCTCTGTCTTTTTTTAACAACTAATCAGCGACTCAGGCATCAATGTCTGCTTTGTCTTTTTTTCCTTTTTACACCACCACTAGAGCCACTTGTGTAAGAGCTGGAGTACATTTTCAAACAGTTATCCTAAATGGGTGTTTCATTTGAGATGATAAAAGGTTGCTTGAATTGCAAACAACTGTCGCCCTGTTTACCCTGCAGATAATTATGTTGTCCAAACAAACAATGGACATTTCTCAGACATTTTCTTAGGGCTGGGCGATAGGAAGAAAATCAGATATCGCGATATTCTTGACCAAATGCCTCGATATCGATGTTGTGGCGATATTCTATGGTTGACAATTGGTGCTTTAACAAAATATCTTCACACTTAGATTTTAGATAAATAATCATCAGTAATGTGGACATAATGTCTAAGTGGGGGAAAAGGCAAATAATAGAACAGCTAGAACAGTCTGGTAAGTTCAGAAAAGTACATCACTTTACTGTAATGCAGCCTTTAACACCAGGAAAAGACAATACTTATGTCATATCACGATATTACGATATCTAGTCTTATACCATGGTCTGGGTGAATACTCGATTCTGATTGGCTGCAGGGTGTCCATAAAAAAGTGATATAGGACACCTACTAAAGGAGTTCTGGTGAAACTGTCTGTTAATGCGCTACATTAAATCAAAAAGGAAATATGGATCTATTATTTCCATATCATATCACAATCGATATCTATCGATATATATTGCCCAGCCCTACATTTTACTCATTATGTGGTCCAGCTCTGCAGAGACGTCTGTCTCCTTTTTTTACACCTATTTTCTTAGCTTGTGTTTATTGTTATTGTTTATTGTGTATTTTTATTGGTCAATGGGCAATGATTACGTCAACAGCTGCACTTGTTAACAAGTCGTGAGTTGCACTGATTGCACTTAGTGATGCAGATAGAATCCATTTTATTCTGGTACAAACACTATAACCCACTCCATATCCATACTGCTTCTGACCACTGCTAAAGAAATCTACACATTTCTACAAGGTGTCCTCACTTGTGGTTATCAACAAGTTATGACAGCGATATACTGTATACTGAAGGCAGAGGATTTTACAGTGAATCAATGAATTGCTTATTAACAGGTTCTGCAGCACCATCTGCTCAGCTGCGATGCTACTCTGCCAGCCCAGTGGCTGCAGAGTATTATGAACAATTAAAACTGAAGTCCACTGCCGCACAAACTAGGATCATCTCAGGTACTTTTTACTGCATTGTGTGTAAAATATATTTTTCTTTAATGTTTGCTAACTTCTACATATTGCAGATGTAGATACAGTATAACTGTAACAACAAGCCATGCATATTACTCCTTTTTGTTTAATCTTTTATGGTCCAGGCCCTTTTTTTAACAGTATCTTAGTGGTGATATTATAGTTTTGCTAAAAAATACAGCCTATTGTGCAGCCCTTTTTCAGAAGTTACACTCCTTAAGGGTATGTGTATTCATATACCGTATTTGGTAATTGTTTGGCTCACCCATGTATGGCCTTGGCTTGTCGTGTGATATCATCCTGCTGTAAAACAGCTGTTGCTACAATAATTCAGTGAAACAGAGTTTGGAGTCTCGGGAGCTTAATTAGGGGATCTACACTAGCTTGCAGTGAGGGCTAAGTGCTAAGAGGGCAGCCAAAATACCATGGGAGCTTCAGGGTAAGACTCCCTCCTCCTGTCCCATTGGAACTGTAATTGCCTCAAACATGGCAGTGTGGTCCACAACTTTTACTAGACAGGTGCCTGACAATCCTCTTTGTCGATCTACTTTGTTTAGAAGTATTGTCTTTTAGATCTTAGTTTATAGGAAATCAACAAGGGGTGCTCCTGGCTTCCCCTTAGTGTCAAGGGGTAACTTCTAATTAATAGTTACTAATATATGTTTTCATTTCTACATATTTGTGTGTCTGCAGGTTTGGTTCAGCTGAGTTAAAGAGAGAGTTCCTCCTTCCGTCCATCATGGGGGACAAAGTAGCCTGCCTCGGAGTTAGTGAAGTCGGAGCCGGCTCTGATGTCTCAAGTACGTCTCACCTTCATCTTCTGGTCACTTATTATCATCATTTCCTTTTTAGCTCTTGAAGGACCATTTTAAAGGAACTCATGCTACAGAAATGATTGAGGAGCCAAAATGCAGCAGTTTTATCCACCTTCAGATTTCACCACTTTTTGACTTCTTTTTTCTGGATTAGTATGCGTTATGTTTTACACTTAAGAGTAATACACCAGCTTCAGCTTTTCATTTAAGGGCCAACATTTTATTTCTAGGATTATTCATCTATTGAAACTTTTCATTTAACCTTCTGTCCTTAGACTCATCTTTCCAATTTTCTCTCTCCCTCCATCCATGTACACAACTCTACCACATATGAATTCAGGTATCAAGACAAAGGCAGTAAGGGAAGGGGACGAATATGTGATCAACGGGGGAAAGATGTGGACCACAAACGGTACCCAGGCTGACTGGATCTGTCTTCTCGCAAACACCAATGACGGGCCCCCACACAGAAACAAATCCCTCTTCTGTTTGCCGATGAACCTACCAGGTAGGAGTCAGTTATTTGTGGGATGATTTTCCTGTAAAAGCAAAAAAAAAAACATTTAAGCTGAAAATGAATCATTAATTGACATTCATCATCTGGGATTCATACATCACATTCACAAATACAAATCCCTCAAATTTATTATTTTGAAATATATTTATATTCTGTGTTATTATTATTATTATTAGTCTGCCTGTGCCAAGATGCATTATGACATTTATTTCTGTTTCCTGTACTTACCATTGTAGGAGTACACATCGCCCGCAAGATTGATAAACTGGGAATGTGGTCATCAGACACAGCTGAACTGTTCTTCGATGACGTTCGTGTGCCCTGCAAGAACATCATCGGCCAGGAAGGCATGGGCTTCACCTATCAGATGCTTCAGTTCCAGGAAGAGAGGCTCTGGGCAGTGGCCAATAGTGAGTGTGCCTTTCTTACAGTTCTTCATCTCTCCCTATCCCCCCACCCATATCCACTAATCGGGTATTATCTTTCCTAGTTTTATTCACTCTCACTTCTGTTTTTCACCCCAGCTCATCCGCCTTCCACAGATGTAACTGTAAATTGCACAGTTTATTGTATTAGTGGATCCTTACAGTTTCCAAGAATTGGGGAGTTCAGGTCACACAGTTCAAGCCATTAATCTTCTGTAAAGGAGTTGTTTGCTTTTGATTCTGAGTAACAAGTGTGCATCACTATCTTTCTTGGGAACTGGTGAGAAACTGTTCTAGGGGAAGTTCAACTTTTACGTGCTATTACTGAATCTGAAATGGATGGCCAGAGGCCTGTACTACGAAGCAAGATTTGGCGTTAATGAGGTAACTTCAGGTTCAACCCAGGGTTTTGTGTATCACAATGGTGGATCACTTGTTACCGGGTTCAGTCGCCGTGGTAACTTATGCTGAACACCTAACCTGGTCGGGAGCAGGTTATGTTGGAGATTAGAGATCAACCGATGTAAAAGCACCGCCTACTGACCAATCAATACTCAGTTGATAACGACGTCACCGTTTTTAGAAGATCCGATGGAGCTTGGTGCGCGGAGAGAAAGAGAGAGAGAGAGAGGTGTGCTCATAAAAGTTAAAACATTTAGAGACCGACAACCCCGTTAACATTCCCTGATAGGTATCTTTATGAAATATATTGATTTTCAGCGCAGAGAATTACGCATAGGCTATTTGTCGGCTTCTTGAGCCGTGTGTTGCCAATGCCACACATCGGTTTGAATTATATTTTTTTTATTTGCTCCCATGATCGCTTCCCACTGCCAGGGTTGCAACTGAAATAAAAGGCTAAAGCAACGACAGTTTATGGAAAGGACAAGTGTAATTATGGTCAGATCTTGTGCCTGACTGATGGGGAAGTGATATTGATAAGCGTTGTGATTTACACATAACGGCGTCTGCTATTTTTTGCCAGCTTTCCTTCCTGTTTTAGGAAACAGCGACTGTATTGCTTTTTGCCTGTAAAACCGTGTCTGTGTTCTTCATATTTATGTAGAATTATAGTTTGCTCTTATGTAAAATATGCGTCTCTGGTAGATGTTTGCGATTGGTCATGCTGTGCAAACACCGCCTCTTTTATGTGAACGCGCGCGTTGCTGGACTGGGAAACCCTGGGTTGATTGAACTAGTTGTTAACCACCATCGTGACACAGTTTATGCAGGACTGTGGTTGTTAGGTTAGGTGAAGCCGGGTAACTGAAATCAATCCAGGCCATGTTGATCTTGATTCGTAGTACAGGCCTCAGGTAAACCTTTGTGCATCATATCATCAATCAGAGACACAAATGACGAACACTCGCATAGATGCATGCAGTGCAGGTGGAAGCAGCAGTAGTAGTAGTAGTAGTATTAAGGTCACATCTCTCCATGTCTCTATCTTAACACCTCCAGTCTTGACCATGATGGACAACATCATTCAGGAGACCATCCAGTACACACGGCAGAGGAGGATCTTCAAGCAGCCTGTCCTCTACCACCAGTCGGTTCACTTCAGGTTGGCTGAGCTGCAGACGGAGGTCGAGCTGCTCCGCTCCCTCCTCCACCGAGCTACAGGTGCGGTCGCTTTATATACAGACATAACAAAAAAAAAAGTGAAAGATTAATAGTATACGACAGATGTAAGAGGGTGCGGTTTTTGCATTATCACAGCACTTGGGTTATTGGGTTATTTCACTTCCAGATTTTGCATTTCCAAAATATTTTTAAAACCCAGGCCTGGATTAGAAACATGCATGCTAGATTTTGCATTTGCAGTATTTTAGGAAAATTCTTCCAAATGAATGCATGCAGCTGTCCTTGTGGCACTTAATACCATAGATAAGACTAAGGCTTCAGTAGCGAAGGCCACGGTTGACTCAGTCCTAAAAAGAATGATGTGACTGCCAAAATAGTCTTGAGTGGGTAATTTGTACATGTACAATGCAGCAGGTTGGTTCAAAAGATGGAGGGAATAGTGCAGGCTGGAGAATAATGTGGTAGCTTAACTATTAAGTAGAGATAAGTTAACAGTGATGGTAACAGTATGGTCGGTTGGCTATAGACAGACAGATCAGTAATTGCTTGCTACTAGATTGCTGAAGCAAAAATAATTTCCTGGATGAGTTGCCTGAAACAATGATTAACACCATGTTTTGTCTGGAGTTAAATTCTAGGGTATTTGATTTTTTTTAAAGATATACACAGGCATTCAAGAGCTATGCTAACATTGTCTTTTTCCATGTAATTCTATTAATTGTTCTAATCTAGATTTTCTTCTCAAAGAACAAATAAATTACAAACTTTCAACTTTTTCTTTTAAAGTTGAGTAGAACAATTTGGGATTGACCGTCTTACTCAAGGACACTTGTATGCTGTATACTGTATGTGTGGTGTACTGTATGTGACAGGAGGAGCCGGGGTTTAAACGATTAAAGGCTGACTTGCTCTACCAAACTACTGTTGGTTGTGTGTGTACTGGCATAACTTCAAAACCCACAGCCAGCTTGGCCACCTGAAAAACTGGCACATACCCGGCTCCTCCAAAATACATCCCACGCGCTTTACGCTGCAGTGTTCATGATATAAATATGTAGGTGCATCATGGTGGGCGGGTGTTCAAGGTCTTGTGATTTTCTCGTATTAGTAACCACTTCAGTGGCAAGCAGCTTTGAATGAATCTAGCTGCTCCGATTCGTTAGCCCAGAAACAGATCAAAGCTTTTGCATCTGTTTGGCACTGGTAAATAGAAACACACATGCACACTGAAACAGGAAAAATCATGCAGGAACAAGGAACATGTGTGAAAGAGGCATTGATCAGCCACCAGTGACCCTGAAACTGAGCCACGTTTGTTTGTTGTCCTAATTTTCCTCTCTACATTTTTTATAATGCCTTTTCATCCACCTGGCCATTTTTCACTCACCCGTGCTTGTGCCACTACTTGTATTCTTCCTTCTTTTTCTGCAGCATTGTACATTAAAGGCAATGATGTCACCAGGCTGGCATCCATGGGCAAATTAAAGGGGGGCCGTCTGGCCAGGGAACTGGGTGACAGCTGTCTGCAGTTTTGGGGAGGAATGGGCTTCACCAGTGACGTTCTGGTCAGCAGATTTTACAGGTGAGGCTGGTCAGAAAAAAAGTAACTGAAATACGTCTTTTGTTCAGTGATCTGGTTTTAAAACTCTTTTCTGTTTTCTCTATCACATGGATTTATAGCATATAGCCCCATGATATTCAATTATTTTCACACCTGTGCACTTTGTTCATCTCATTTGAAAAAAATATCTGACTGCAAAACCATGACTTTGCCAAGTTAGTGACTTTGACAAGTCACTAACACAGGTTGCTAGCCAACTATGGTTATAATTGGCTGCCACCTATGCTTTTTGTGAGGGTATACTGTTTCTATGGTAAGAACAACCTCTCCAGTTAGCAGGAGCTTGATACAGCTCATGGTCAATGTATTTTTACAAGGAATTTAAACCAGATGTTAGGCTCAGATTGATTTATGGCTTTTACATAAACAGCATGTGCTCAAGTAATACTAATTGTCAAAGACTTGCAATTAGGGTCAGTCTCCTGTTGTGCACTGTTGAGCTATGAATCTTATTTGTTTATTCAGTGTATTATCAAGTAACCGTGTTTGATTCAGATTCTCCCTTATTTTACTCTGTGCTGACATTTACTGATGGGGCAAATAGTGCAGCTAAACAAGGGGTCAAGGATGTGCAGTGTCACTTTCAGTGAGGGGGGGAGAAATCATTGCTGCAATTATTTAAGTGAATCAGATGTTGAAGAAAATTCAGATGATTTTTTCAGAAAAAACACCAGTTTGTATTAATCTTGTCTATTTTAGAGATTCCAGGTTAATGTCGATTGGTGCAGGGGCTGATGAGGTCATGCTGGGAATCATCTGCAAGTACATGGACACACTGCCCAAGAACTGATATCAACACCTGACCCAGGGGCTGATCTGCTGCTCCACTGCTGATAATGTGCTAATCAGTTACAATGAATTGCTAAACACAGATCACCTAAGTGCAGTTCTGATATGTTAAAATTCTTGACATACAATGCATTAGATTGTTATGCCTTTGATTGTTTATACTGTATGTGGTCTGAAAGACTCAAACACACAGAATTATAAATCTCGTTTTTGTTTTTCATAACCTTACAAATGTGAACAGCCAAATGTAATTATGTAACTTGTAATTTGTTCATTTAAACATCCTTTGAAGACAATCTATTTTTTTTAGAATAGACTAAGCAAAATAATGTGCACAAAAATGAATGTTGTGTAAATTAAAGTGTGCCAATTATGTCATTGACAAATTTATAAAATCACTTCAAGTACCAGTTCAATTTTAACTTTTTTTTTTTTTTTTTAAATAGCGCATTCTCTGTAAGTAGCACACACTTAAACACACTGGTCAATTCAGACATAAAATGTGTTTATTTACAATTAAAAATATTTTTTACAATGATGAAACAATGAACACTAATTCTGTATGGATGCAATTGCTGTAATATCCCTTCATTCTTGTCTGTACACTTGATAATTTGCTTTAAGTAGCGTTCTATAACTTAATCACTCAACACAACTGGGACTATCAACACATTTGCCATTTCACTGTTTATCATACAATGTGCCCGCAACTGCATTAAAGTTTTTGACACAGTATCTTCTACAGTTCTTACATGTTATGTCTCATCTTTCCATCCAGGTACATTGGGTTGCTATCAAGTACATGCATATACTGACAGTGTCTAGTTCAGATATACATACATGATTCCTACTTCACATGGTCATCAATCATCCATGAAATGGAATCAATAGGAGTACTTTCATGACTAAAAGGGTCATTCTGTGAAATACTCAGACATGGGCACGTATAAAGCTGAGCCAAAAACCCCTGCCTTTCCTCACCAGCATTATGTTGGTTTAGTTTTGATGTGTGGGCATGATGCAGACTGGGGATGAAGATGTGGAATCAAGAGGCCAAGTCCAACAGGGTCCTCTTATCACCTCAGCTTGATGAACCAGTACAGGACAAAGAAGACAAATAGGCAGAAGAGCAGCATGTAGCACAGCAGTTTGGTCTGACTGCCTCTGGACAGCTGCTTGACTCTGCCTATGGTGGCACCAAGCAGGCCACCTGTTGAATCAAAGTCTGAGTCCTAGTGTTGGAAAGCGGGATGAAAAGTTTAAAGTCCAGGCAGGCCAGCAAACAAACTGTAACATGTAGATCCTAGAAAACATTACTGTATTTGACGGTGGTGGAATGTAACCAAATGCATTTACTCAAATACTGTGCTTGAGTACAATGGTGAGCCACTATTTAATACTTCTACTCCACTACATTTCAGAGGGAAATAGTTATTTTTATGTCACTTTTATTTGACGGTTATATTAATGATTATCCTCTAAAATATGATTGATTAAACTACCCCAAAGTAGATAGCAGTTAAAAGTAGCTCCCTCCCCACCAGCTGCAACACATTAAAATGCTGCGTCCAGGTTAATGAATCAATAATTAAATAATAGCATTACACTCAAATTAAAATAAATGTTTTTACTGTTTATTGTGTAAGTACATGTTGCTGCCAACACTTACTTAAGTAAGATTTGAATGCAGGACATTTACTTGTAAGAAGTACTTGTTTCCCATTGCGGTATGAATCTGATTACCTCTTGGACCACTGGTATTTTGTTACCGTGTTTATTAGTCCGTAAGAAAATAATATTAAACTCACCATCTCCTCCAGTACTTTATTCTGGTATTTGACTTCCGTTCCAATGTCGATAGAAAGCTGTAAATAACAACACTATATCAATATCTATACCTATAACGTTAGTCCATACGAGAAAAAAAGTGAAAGATTTTCAATGAGAGATTTACATAGGATACATTTAGCTAGGACAACCACAGCTAACTATTTCAAAGTGGCCAACACAGACGTCGCTTTATGTAGCATTCACCAATAACAATAAAAAAACAAAACATCAATAGTTAACTACTTACACTTTTCAAAGCGCTGACTTTAGATCTCAGTCCCTCCTGTAGATGTTCATTTTCCTCTTCATACACACTGTATCCACTTGCGACATAATTCCCAGTGCCTCCTTCACCTTAATGTAACGACACCGTTAGTTAGCTATTTTGTCCGCATTGTAGCCCTATGGAGCGTGTAGGGTTGTATAAACTTGGGCCTGGAGTACACAACAACGCACATTCATTCATATTTTGGTAACATTATCTAGCTAACGTTAGCTGTTAGCTAGCTAGCTAACTAACGTTAGCAAACAGGTACGAGTTTAAAATGAAGATGTTACGTTAACGTTACGTCTGTCTCTTACCCAAACCGGCGCGCCTCATCTTGAACAACTGATGGTTAACGTTAGGGTTTATGTAACGTGTAAGAAAACAAAATTCAGACAAAACAAGATAGAAATTACAGCTAACGATAATATGGTGGTAACTGGCAAGTTTGAACACATCAGCAAACGCCACGACATCATACGGTGTCCGACGAGGACAATCCTTGCCTGAAAAAGCCGCGTAGCCTAATCATACAGTCTATGAGCCTAATGCAATACGAGATAAATGCATGCAAAATAAGAACACGGTTTGGACGGTGTATGTTATTTCCACATTTAATTATTCAAGAGACATGTGATTAAATAGATTTAAATAATATGTATACAAAATAAACTGATTTTGAAGTTTGTGTGTGTGTGTGTGTGTGTGTGTGTGTGTGTGTGTGTGTGTGTCAGATCCAGTCAGATAGGTGTCAAGTGTTTGGTTGAGTGTGTGTATGCCTATAGGGAATACAGGGAAATTTATTTAAAAAAACCATGTAACTCACCTTAAAATTACATAAAAATTAGCATAAGAAAGACAAACTACATACCACAGCAAACCCAATCTGTCTCTATTGACTGCCTCGTATGGATTCTGGACGTACTGAAACAATGTTTATATTTAAGTAATCGTTGTGAGTCAACAGTAAACACTGCATGATCTTTTCCAATAATGTGACGATTTCGATGACTGAAAAACTTTTCTTTCTTTTGCTGTCATGTTTTTTATTATCATTATGGGGTTGTTATTTGATGATTATTAAAATGCTCAGTATAATGGAGAGCTGTTATGGAGTTTCTGTTACAGGAGCTATAACACAAGTTGTCACAAGAATCCAAACATCATTTTTAATTTGCTGTTGGACTTGTGATGGAAAGTCGAAAGAACACACAATCATTCTTTTCTGTTTTTTCAATAGAATAACTATTCCATGGTTTCTTCATATTGAGGTGAAAATATCCAAATGTAAAAATGAATCATGTCATTATGTTTTTGTGTCTTTTTGATTGTATATGTGTAGGGGTATACCCAATCTGGGCCAAAAAGCATCATTAATACGATTGGTTGCCAGGCTAATACCAGTTGCTCCTCCTTAACACAAAAACAGGCCCAATTATTAACTATTTGACATATATAATAAATATAATTATCAAGACAAAGTGCTGTCGTTTAAAAAGAAAAAATGCTATGGTGTTTCTTTTAGACACAGACAGATCGTTTCCTTTCAGATGAATATCCTTTGGTGATTTAATAACGGGGACTTACTGACACATCCATCTGTGCTGTGCAGGATAGAAAAGAGATTCTCAATATTTCCAAAATCCTAGAGGTGCTGTTTAGCAGTGATTAGCTCTCCTTATCCCCACATCAATCATCCATCACCTGGCCCTGTGCCATTATTGCAGGAGACAGCCAATATGATATAGGAGATTAAAATGACTTTCATGATGTTAATTTATTCCAATCCAATCCATTTTGAATACATACAACTTTAAACTCCTATCTACCATAATGCATTTTAATGCACCAGCACTCATCTTTTTATGTATCATCCAAAGGCCTTGCTGCATGCATGACCTTCGCACGCGTGTCAAAGAAACAGAGGATATTGATTGAACTCTGTGCGCGTCTCAGCCTTTGTGGATCTGAGAGGATTGGATTTATCAGATGGGTCTTTAGAGTGGAGAAAGGCGTTTGGACGTTTTGGAAACTGGTCTTAATCTTCATTGAAACTCTGTGAATCCTGAGCACACTTAACGCACACACTTTGGCTTGAGTGTGTACACACATGCATATATGCCTAAGCAGTCCTGTGTACACAGTACAGCAATCATCTCCAGTCAAAACTCCCCAGATAGATAGTAAATTCTGTAAACATATTCTCTGTAAACCTTCACAATCATTCGCTGGATGGAACCAGCAGAGGATGTCAGGAAAGTAGACTACTTAATACATCCACAACTACTACTAATTCAAAACAGCAGTTCCCATACCGGGAGTCGAACCCGGGCCGCCTGGGTGAAAACCAGGAATCCTAACCGCTAGACCATATGGGAGGTATCTGTTACTCCTTATCGTGACTCTGTCACTGACTCTGTAATCTGTTCTGATTAACAACTAGCATCTTGTTTGTTTGATCTGTACAAATACTGAAGTGTATAAACGGCAATTCATTTGTATTTCAACTAGCCTACTAGAAAAGCACCGGGGGAATTCCTGGTGGGCCGGTCTGTTTTTTTGGTCATGAGGGCCGGTGGTCAATGGCACTGGGTTGAAATCATAGTTGAAATATATTGGATGCTGTCACTAGGTTGCCTACACTCACAGTCCACTCTTTATTATATTTATTTGATTTTTCTCGCGGCCCACTCCAGAGTGCAGCGTAGTTAATGATGACGTATATTTTGACTCCTCCGACAGCACCTTGCTAAAAAACAAACAAACCGTCACACTCAATGGTCGGCTACCCTTCAGTCGTGCGTGCAGTCGAGCAAAAATAAGCTATAAAAATGGATAATAGAAAGCGCAAATGCGGCGCTGAAAAGACGAGAAATAAAAAAGGGAAAGCTCTAAGTGATGCGGCCAGATGACCTAAACTGAGGAACGTTTTCATTAAAACCAGCGAAAAGTGAAACACCAAATGAAGACGATGAGACGGGTAAGCTAAGCTAGTTAGGACGTGCAGAATGCTAGCGGTCGCGCAAAACATAATACAACGTTGCCTGCAAACTTTATCTTGCAGCAGCCAATAGTCCAGTTTACTGCTATAAGTGACAATGAAGAGCCAGTACCAAGCACCAGCTCCTAACTCCAGGTGGGCAGGTAGGATTGCTCATTGAGTGATTATTATAAGAACTAGAATTAATATTAATGAAGAATGTGGTGTAGACCTGGCCTATATGAAAAAACGCCCAGAGATAATCAATGATGTCAGATGATTCAGCACTACATTAATGAAAATGACTTGATCTGAAAGCTTTGTAAAAAGAGGAGATTTGTGCTGAGAAATATGACAATGTTTAACATTATATTTAGTGTTAGAAGTAGAGCCAGGACCCAGTAGTGTGCAAGGGATAGCTGCTGTCAGTGTGGAAGGCATATGTAAGCTGTTGTGCTACAGTGTGGGAACAAGCAAACATGATCAGACTAGTTACAATATAATCACTTTCTATGCCCAAATGTTACTAGTGATTTTATCATTTAAATTAGAATAGTAAATATATTGAAAGGGAATAGGATGAAAGTAATATGAAACATTATACAAAAGAGATGATGGGTCATTAGAAAGTGGAATACATTTTCTTGTATTTTTTATTTTTTTATTTTTATTTTTTTAAATTTTTACATATTTTATTTCATTTCAAGGTTTGGATATCTGTGAACACTAATTTGCACAGAAAATAGATTCTGATATTGTTGAACATTACATTGTGTTGTTGTAAAGTATACTGTTGGTAAACACTTATAAAGCAACACTTACTGTGTTTGCACTGAATGACATTTTACAAAAATACACTGAATCACAAGGCTGTAGAGAACAGTGTGCTATTGCAGACTTATATACTAAGGTTTTAATTACATTATTTTAATATATCATGTCATGAACTATGAGTACTAAAATGAGTCCTACTCCGGCCCTGGATGAAAGTAATATGGAAGTGTATGTGAAATGCTACTGTGATTTGGCAGTGATCGTTAATAGCTGAAAATGAGAAATGTCCATCTATCTCATCACTGCACCTCTCACTGGATACTGCTGATGCTTAACAATATCTGGCTCACCCTGATTAGCATAATTTCTCCAGAGAATGGAGCAATGAATGAGTCAGATGACGGAGGAGTAGAAAAACATGCTGGAGGAAAGATCAAAAGGACCCGATTGTGCGTCCTACTATTAGTCTCAGGAGAAAGGATTTTGATTCCCACACTTGAAATTGCTTTGAACTGCAGTTAAAAGAACTCTGCCAGTCCTTTAGTCATGCTCAAAATGTTCTCGCTTGTAAATCGTTATTAAATGAGGATTTGGATCCTGAATAGATGGCCGTGTTGTTCAGAATAGACTTAAATTCTTTCATTCATTAGTATAAGGATTATAATTTGGAATAATATAAAACTGTGATTTCTGGGTCGGGTGGAAGGCAGTGAGGAGTATAAGTGAGAGGGAGAGGGTGGAGGGTAAACAAAAGACAAACCGCCAACTAGAGGGAACCTGTGGAGCCCCACAATGTTCAATATTTAAGACATTATGAAATAAGTAATCGCATGAACACAAAATAAAATATAGCCTATTTAAAAAATAAACTATGAGAATTATCTTATAAATTACTATAACTCAAGTCATTATTATGAAATGTTATTTAATCATTGTTATTTTCATTTCAATTTCATGTTTTTATTTCATAATGCCTTTATTTCCAATGTTTTTAGTCTCACATGACAGTGGAGTTGTGCCCGCCCCCTTACCTCTCAGCCAATCACCTATGCCCTATCGACCTATGGGCTACAAGAGCTAATGAAAAAGTCTGCATGTAAAAATAAGGTAGCTGCAAAGAGCTCACAAGCCAACCCGGCTTATCAACTGTCTAGTTAAGTAGAATGTAGCCTTGTTAACATAATAAAGAAGAGGCTACAGTACTGTAACTGTGCAATGTGTTTATTTCAGAATTATTTTAGCATTGTTGTTGCTCTAGCTAACAAGAGCTAGCCAGCTACATTTTGGCAACATTTGGTTAGCCTGCTAAGAGACTGAGAGCACATGTAATTGGCTGAAAGATGAGGGGGCGGGTACTGGTGACAACTACACTGTTATTGGAGAATTTGCAATTATGAAATAAAAACTGACCTTTAAAAAAATGCATTTCTGAATAAAAAATTCTTAATTTAAATAGAAGTGAATGACAAGTTTGGTTTATATTAAATAATTGAGTTTTAAGAATTTATGAAATTATTCACAATTTATTAGTTTGTATATAATGTATACATATATAATGTATATACATTTATAAATAGAGTGTATAAACATTATATATACTCTATCTATAGGCTACATATTTATTTCAAATTGTTGTATTTCAGTCAGTCAGAGTCAAATATAAAAACAACGGCTTTGAGAAGAGGGAAAGTATGCAGGTTTGAGTACATAAGGACATAGATTGCACCACATGGCTCTAAGCTGAGGGAAGCTTTTCAAACTCTTGATCAGTATGGTGATGAGAGTAGGATTTCATGACTTTCCTGAGATCTGTAAGGCTGGCGACCACTGGGAAATTATGGAGTAATCTGTGAAATAAGCAGCATATTAAATAAAATGTTTTGCAGCATCCTAAATGCCAGACCTTTTAACTTTCCAAATGAAAACAAATGCTTAGGGAGAAGCTGTTTTAAAACACACAACATCTGTCATTATGCCAGAGAGAACTCAGCTCTCTTATTAAACCTTGTCTCTATATTTTCAGCAGATGCAGATATGTGTGTTAGATATGTATGTGTTTACATGCATATACAGTGTGTAATTGTTCAGGTTCCCCATTTCATCATTTCTTATTAAGACATTTTCATTTAAATCATTGTATAGCTTCTGTATTGCCATCTTGCATTATTCTGTTTAATTACAATGTGTCATCTTATTGCTTTAGCAGGAATGGTAGGTAGCCATTCCAAAGAAAGCACACCTAAAATAGAAAATTAAGAGAAAGAGAGGTTGATGGAGGATTAGGGACATTCCTTTCCCAAATTCATCTCTTTAAAAGCTCACATATGAGCTTTATGGCTATTCCATGCAGCTCAATTCCTTCAGGAGATCCCCATTCACTCTTAATAAACAAGACTATTACTCAGACTAAAATAAGTTGTCACCCTGTTGGATCCATGTTATTATTCACTCGTCTCATCTGTGCATCAGTGCGTTTGCCGGTGAGTGTGTCTGTGTCAGCAACCTGATGACCCCCTTGAATCCCAATAGAAATGCAGCCAAATTCCCCATTTAAAAAAAAAAAAAAAAACTGGATCATATGAGCTCTTTGTCTTTCTTTATCTTGTTCAAATTGAGCTTTGATTCATTGGTTGACACTGAAACTGACTCCCTTGACAAAGAAGATGCAACACCATTTACAAAAGAAATTAAATATTGATTAACTTTAGCGTTGCTCACCCCACTGGTAGCTGGGCTCGAGTGACTTTGTTTTCATTGTGATTATGATGTAAACAAGACTATTCAGGCCTTTCTAACAGATGACGTTTTATCAATACATGTCATTCAAAGTGTGTCTGATTGCAAATTACATCACTGTCTTCTTATCTGACCCTTGATGTAATGTCATCTGACTCCTGGGCTTTGCCCCTTATGCTTCCTCTGTCTCTCTCACAGTCAGACAGACAGACAGACAGACAGACAGACACACACATTGCTAATAGTCAATACTGTCTTCTCTGTCTACGCTTAAAACGGCAAATATGTTATTAGTTTGCTAAATGAACACTGGCTGGGAGAAAAAGTGAAGATACGTGAGCTGTGTGTTTCCACTGATGTTGGCTATTGCTATTGCTATGAATCCCTTTGGAATGCAACCATAACACCACAGAAGGGAAAATACATCCATATACATGTAGTTGTGGCATGTAGTAGTTGGATTATCTTTAACACAGCTGAAACTGATTTGTTGATGGACAGAAAACAAAAAAAGACAAAATGCAATATATTTGTTTTAGGCCATTTAACTCCAGTACCCAGCTTCTATCTTTTCTACTGTACAGCTTTACTTCTAAATCATCTGGCAAAGTGCGTTTGGTCACCGACTGCACTCACCTGACCGAGGATGCTTTGCTGAACACACTTTCTTGTCCATTAGTTACACAGATGCCTTGAGATTCAAACAACCAATTTGAATGAATTTACCTCAAGGCATGATGCAACAGAATGTAAATGAATCTACACCTGGTGGGAATTATCTTGCATTATGGTAATCATGCTGAAATACCTTCTCACTTTGCATCATTCAGTCTGAAGCTGATTGCTCCAGCGCAAAAGTGCAACTACTGTAATACATTCTTGCCACATACAATCCGCAGTACTACTTTAAAAGTATATATTTTTATTTCATTATGAATACAATACAATATTACTGATACACTGACAACCCTATTACCCTATAACCCTATTATATTTTTCAGTTTTTAATTATGTAAAAGAAGGTTGTTTTTTTTTGTCAGTATTTAGTCTTGATCAGATTTCACCAGGGCTCACCTTCCTATTTAACACACTTGGTGTGCAATTACCACTTATGAAAGGGCATTGAATGGTCTGCCACCTTGGAAGAAACATGGGCCATAAGTTGCCTAAGGCCATTTAGTGGGCTTTATATAATACTATATATAATACTTTGTATAATTAGACAAAACATATTTTTTTCATTAATACATTTTTTGTCAAACCATTCCCAAGGCCAAGTATGAAGTTTCACACTGAAGTTTATATACTGTTTGGTAGTTCATAACAATTCATCAACTTTAGGGCATACTTTATGTTTTGTACATAAAGGTAAAATCATTATTTGCCATTAAGTAACGAACAACTAAAGCTTTCAAAAGTAGGTACTGTAGTATGGAGTAAAGAGTGCTGCATTTTCTTCAACAATGTAGCGGAGTAGAAGTACGGAGTAGAAGTACAAAGTAGTAAAATGGAAATACTCAAGTAAAGCAAACTCCAAACTGCACTTAAAGTGCTCATATTATGCTTTTTGGCTTTTCCCCTTTCCTTTATTGTTATATATCTTTTTTGTGCACGTTATAGGTTTACAAAGTGAAAAAGCCCAAAGTCCACCCCAAAGGCACTTACCATCTTCCAGAGAAAACACTGTTCACAAACTGCTCCAAACAGCTCTAATGTAGTCCAGCCTTTACTACCGTGACGAACGTGCGTCACTTTCTAACACACATTATAATGCTCGCCTAGCTGCTAGCATGGCACACCCTCATACTCTGCAAATAACAAGCTAGCAGTACTTACTATGCATGTGCGACTCCCAACAAAGATGGAACAGAAGTGAGATGCCTCACTCTGTAGCTAAAACAGAGAGCTCAACACACAGGGTGAAAAGAGGAGCTGCAACAAATATTTGGTGTTTTCTGAAAATTAAACCACATAAACCTATACGGGTACAACCTGTAAATACAATTATGAACCTGAAAATGAGCATAATATGAGCACTTTAAGTAATTAAAGTGGCTATATGTAACTTTCAGTTTGTGTTGATTTCAGCGGCCCCTTCGGACAAAAGCCCTAGTGTTTTTACCACACTTGCTGTCGTAAAGGTCTAGGAGTTAGTGTTACGGGGAGGTCATATAGTTGTAATGAATGTTGTGCTCAGACAGAAAATCATTCATAAGATAACTTCTAAAATAGAATTCAAATACAATTAGGCCTACATAAAGACATCTCCTGCTACCTTTTACCTGCATACTCGCAGGCTTCTCCGGTGTTCAGCCGAAATCTGTGAACCTTCAGAATGCGTGCTCTGTAGCGCCATCTACCTGCCGTAAATCATTTTGTGACTTTGCGGGAAAAATCGGACTCGGGCAGAGGCATTAATAAAAACTATATAAAAATAGTGTTCTTTTCACTGTTAGTCTCGTTTGCTGTTACAGGTCATTTATGATCATCGGATGGAACATTACACAGTTTCAGAAACATTTAAAAGTTACATATAGTTACTTTAAGTAAATGTAGCCTACTTAGTTACATTCTACCACTTGTAGCCTTGTAATAAATGGCCAGCTCATTGGTCTGATGTGAAGGAGTGGTGGTGCATATTAAGATGTAAATCATTTTTTTAACAACATACTCTGTTATTTCCTTGATTCAGGCAAACATTTGTCTCAGGGTGTTTGAATACCACAACCTATTTTGGGACACACACACCAGTCAGCAGCAAACATTTATAGACATAACAAATGTAATGTCCAGGAATCATTTTTGGTACATTGACTCAAAGAGAAGACGCTAAAATCTTGTTCGTAAAATGTCCTAAAAAACCCAACATGTAACTGATTTATTAAATAAAGTGCAAAGAGAGAAACTGACTTGCTAGTATAGCAACAACAGAGTATGCTTTCTTATAAAATCTATATACAGGAATATAACATAAATGGGAACTTATTGGTGACAAATGCTTGCTACAGTACATTAGTGTGCTCGGTTGCAGCGGTTTCTGTTATTTGCTGCTCTTCTAATCTTTGTCTTAAGCCTTGAACTACATTTGTTTCCACAAGTATTTTATTTTTTCATTCAGGGCCTCCCAAGCATGTTTATTGCAGCAGTCCACTGTTTTTATTTAATCTTAAAAAAGGGACAAAGTTGTAAGTTTCTTAAATTGGTAGGAAGCAATTCAACAGTCCCCCAATAAAGGATATGGTCTATTTTATGCTCTATCTGTGTGTTTGTTCGTAGAATACACAGTTGTCATATCCTCTGCTGTGTTATCTTTCTTTTACTGTTCCCATTTATGGAAGTTGGAGCCATCACACAAAGTATCCTACAGTATGTATCTCTAAACTCTGCTGCTCAGCTACAGTGTGGGCTACATTGATAAAAGCCATTGCTTTTATTGGTTTTGCAGGATCACCCACGATTTTTAAGTCGCCCACACATACACAACTGTATGTCTGAGTTTCCCTAAGCTTTATCACTCACTTTGACTTGTTTACAAAGTCTTAGAATGGTTGGGCAAAAACAAATTCACTTACTTAAGCAAATCCAATAAATTAGGTGATTGCATTTGTTTGAGAGTCATCCAAGAGAAACCATATACGAGGAAGGACGTGTTTATTGTTTTTTTGCAACTTATAAAGGTGTGAGACTCCTCTAAAATGGAATGGAGCCTATCCCAGCAGACAAAGATAATGAATAGTTATGATGAAAAGGCATGTATAATAATACTAGCGTGTGCTAATTAGCTTTTTCTGTATGACCACTTGAAGAAGAAAAGTTTGCAAGCTGAAGAGACACAATTCAGCTGACTGAGTCCTAAGCCAGCCAGGATCAGATTGAGCTTGTTGTCTTTGATCATATTGAGAAAACATTTCTGTCATCGCTTTTAATTCCTGCAGCCAAGTTGAGCTCTTTCATTTCAACGTGGTTAGACAAGAGCATTAATGTGCAAGCTGGTTTTGCTCTGGCCTCATTTTCATATGGGAGTCTTTGCACTCTCAATTTTAATGGTGGGGAAAGTCAGGGAAGTGACCGCACAGACGTGCTGATACACCGCTGAATCATTTGCTGCTACCACAGTCTTGACAGCTTTATATTAACTGTCATGAATAGGACATTTCTTCTCTCGGCAAAAGAGCAAACCAGACAAAGCCTACCCTTCTGTGAATTCCATTTGAAAGGCTTACCAACACACCAAAAACAGAATCACAAAGTGTATGCACTGCTGTGTCCCTCATGTTACCAAAGCTTTGGTCTGCTGCACTTCTCTTCCCTTCAATATGTCACCGCACTGCATGCCTTTGTCCTGCTATAGTTGAGCATCACCAGGGCTCAATTCCAGCACCCTCTTATACCCCCGGTGCTTGGCATGACAAGCTTTGACAGGTAATTCATAGTTTGCTGAGTAGTGCTATGAATTACTTTACGGTAATCTCCCCTCAGGGATATGGCATAATGTCAAACCTCCTGTTTTGTTGCACTTGTAGAATACTTATTGTGACCAAAGCTGGCCTGGCCCAGGTACAGTTTATGCATTTACGTCCAGGCGGTAGGGTTTGGGCAGTATTTGGAGAGTAAATTCCCACTGAATTATTCCGGTGGCAGATGTGCATAACGATGAAGGAACCTTATGGTGCACATAATTAGGCTTGTTTGCAAATTACACACAGGGAACAGCATATCAATGTGCTAAATTTGCCAATGTTTGCCAGTGCATGGGCTGAACTACAGCCTTTTTATTACATTATTCTCACAACAGTGCTAATACTGTCCCAGTGCTCTGTGGCCTTCATAAATGTGCTGCTTATTGACACTTTGCCACAGATTACAGTGCTGCTCTAAACAAGCTAATGTCCATTATAGTCAAAAGAGAAAGCCACACAACTGAGACAAAGCCAAGGTAGCCTAGTTTTTTACTGCACATCGTATCAGTTTTATTTCTTATGTCCTTCTGGATTAATGAAGTTTTATCTTATCGTATCCAATCTTGTCTTGTCTTATCTTATTCCTTTAATAAGCGATCACTTTCACATTAAACATAGTAAATATATTTTATAGCAGCTTAAGTATAACCATGTCACCAAGTTTTCTAATTTCAAGTATGGCCCTGTAGAATGCAAAAGCATCATAATCAATAAATAGCATTGGCAACTTGTTATCAAGGTAGCAGCTGTGGGTGTGGATGAAGCTGTTGTTACACTGAAGTTACACAGTGACTTTAAGTTGACACCACCACCATCTGAAGACACCTGGTATCTTCAAAAAAGAGGAAATAACTGTGGGAGGAGCAGTCAGATCCCATGCTGCCTTTTTGAATCTAAAACATCCTGACCCACTTTTCCGCCTTGGAAAGTACAATTTCACTATATAAGCTGTAATCTGATTATAAAAGCAAGTAGAGGTATTAGTGCGGCAGTATTTTCTAAAAAGAGCGACTTTGAACCTGAATTTGTCATAGCTAAGATAATGGAAATCTAAAGCCGGAGACCATATAACAGAAATGGATTTATCTTTTAACTAATGCAGCAAGCGTATCATAACCACAACATGACTACTATTATAGAGCACTGTGTGAGAGCACAAGGTTTAATCACTAATTCATTTCATTGTAAAGATCACAGCACTATAAAAGCACTACTATTATTGATATCTTGACCATGATTGATTTTGAAATATCACTGATCACATCAATCACAATGCTGTACTTATTAATGCAATGGCACTTTTTTTTATCTCTCAAACAGTAGTAAGACTGAAGGAGGAGCAACAGTGCCACCTAGTTTAATGTATGAGATCAATCCTCTTCACTGTCCAAGCTCTGAAGGAACATTGACCCTTAATGACAAGGCATATAATAACATCTGTCTGTATATTAAGATTGATTGACATGATTAGTGATTGGCACAGTCTGTCTGCTCCTGCTGTGTCCATGCAGAGAAGATCACATCAACATAATTCTGTCAGGATTACATTAGGCTTGACCTTCATTGATGTCTTTGCTGATAAATATTTGTGGAAAGGGTTACACGTTAACATGAAAAATCTTTATTTAGACAGACACATCCTAATTAGACTGAGGTTAGCTCTTCACAGGGTGGTTAATTTCGCGAGATGACACAATGCAAATGATATCCTCCCAACACCCCTTGCTCGGCTCAAACGATGAGTCATCAAAGCACTGTCAGGAGAGAAAACTAACAAAGTAAAACTGTGAAACAACAATCTTACTCTTTACTTTGTCATTGTAATTCAAGACAAATACAAGTCAGCCTGGTTAAATTTGAATATTTTTATGTTTTTTCTGCATCAAATAGCAAACTTTTAGATGGAAGCTTTCAGCTTGCATTTGTTTTCCTCCTTTATTTGGTAAAGGGCAACTCAAGGCCAATTTAGAAACTAGAAGCTACTAGAAGCTACATCTTTTAAATCACGCTGCAAGACAGTGTTTTAAGTGTCAGGGGTTTTTCTGGCATGTTTAGGTCTCCTGACACCTAATGCTGGAACTCAAAAATTCTGATACTTGTTGTGACTCAGGCTTTCGCTGTTTGGCGACACCTGGAAGCTGCTTGAAATCCTCCCAGATCCATTTTTCATATATGTTTACATTATATGTATACTATTTGTCATTTTGGATTGTCTATGCTGTAATTTCATTATTTCGGTCATTCTGAACATACATCTATTGCATGTCTATCCGTCCAGTTGCTCTTCCTGAGGTTTCTTCCATTTTTTTTCCTGTGAAAGGGTTTTTTAGGGAGTTTTTTTCTTATCTGAATCAAGATTTAAAGGACAGAGGGTATTGTATGCTGTACAGATGACAAACAAGCAAGTCCCAGGCAAGTGCCAACTCAAGACTAACAAGTCCCAAGTTTAGACCAACAAGTCCCAGGTCAACTGCTTAGTCAAGACCAACACATATGAAGTCATCTGCAAGTTAAGACCAACAAGTCCCAATTTAAGTCCACCAAGTCCAAAGTTAAGACCAACAAGTTGCAAGTCATTGAAGAAATGAAGAGTTGAAGAGTGAAGAGTTAGTTTTTTGCACTATTTTTTATAATGTGATTTTCAATCATACAAGGTCTATACCACGTCATTCCAAGAAAAAAGGCCAGAGTCTGAGTGAAGTCGTAAGTCAGTTGCCTATGTCAATAATAAACCTATTTCATAATATATATGAGACCTATAGATAGGAATGTGAAACATGTTACTAAAATTTAACTTACAGTATTAATGTCCTTAAAGCATTACATTGTGACTTTTTGCATCTTTTGACTAAAACATTTGAACCAACATGGAAAGTCCCTCAGATTTGTGGTATGACTCAGGCAGAATAAAAGATAAGAAGATGTTACAACCACATAGATAGCATATATTCAGTTTGTTGGAGGGATGGGAATGGGAAATATTTTCAAATAAAATAAATTTTTCTGGGGTGCTATTTCAGCCAAGAACCATCATCTTTGAGAGTATAATGTAGAGGATATTTTGCTCTCTACTCTCTTCTTGGGAGTTTCTTTTTACCTAATATTGAAAATGCAGCATGTACTGTATGCAGAATTGAAAGCACTCCAAGGAAACAGTGTTTGAACTCCAGGCAAAAAATATTCATAGTTAGTTCACAAGGAGTATTTTTTTTTTAAATATTTATTGATGTGCATCACAATGCTTTAACTGACAAATACATATGCCCAAAAAGAGGAAAATATGAGGCTACTTAATATCAAATTATACAAGGTTATGGTCAAAATCAGCTGTCATCACCACAACAATACAAATACTCCGATTACCATGCAACTCCTTGATGGACATACTGTAAATGCCAGTGTGACTCACTGAAATGAGGCAGGTCCAATTGTCGCATTCAGTTTTCAGCATGCACACAGTGTAGTTCTCCTGGGTCCCTGTCCATTTTCAGCTGTCTCAGGCAAACTAAACAGGCTTAATGTGTATCCTGAAGACCCCACAAACAAATCCACAATAATCTGCTTATCTATGCATAATTGTGAGTGATTTAAATTCCCAGTTGCTTACGAGGAAGGAGACTGTTATTGATTGACAGATTAGTGAGTTGTCTCTCTTATGACTTGCTCACTGAACACAAGCAGAAAGAACACATCATTAAAACTTCCTTCAAAAGCTGACCTGTGCTAACTAGATTGACAGTGATAATTTCAAAAGGTGTTATGCTGTGTGCTATGAGCTTTGATATGGTAGGCTCAAAAAAAGGTTTTTGGAAGTGATATGCAAGGATGCTTGTTGGAGAATATCAATCAGCAAGCAGCAGGGGTTTTAGGACACTGATGAGCAGACACATATGTCGGCTGCTTTATAAAAGAATTTTTCTTTCTGTTCTCTCTGTCTTTAGATGTTCATTGCACATTCTTTGAATTCAGGTTCTTATTGTCTTCAGCGCTTGTGCCTCAATCTTCTTTTATGTTTCCCCTGATTTCTGCGACACTGTTCTCTACCACATTGGAGATGTGCCTTGACTTAAATGTCATCCTTATGTTCTCTTGTCACAATACATTCAAACAAAGTCTTATCTGCAAGCTCCGGGACACGACCACACCCCAGGAGAGCTTGATGTTTAAATACAGAAGGGACGGATGGTAACGTTAAGGTGAGGCTCTGATCAGAGGAGTCAAAGTGAGGTTGATGGTAACATTAGATAACAAGATGAAGGCAGATGCTGCTAAGGCCACAGTGTGAGAGAAAGTTGAACAGTTCAATCCCAGGCCTTTTCCCTATATTGTCAACAAAGCCACTGTATCTAATCTGATGCCCTTGTCTCTGGGATTCAGTCACTGGGCTGTCATTCAAATGTGCACAAAACGTCAGCTTTGAAGTTAATTCTTGGACACAAGGCAGCTGGAAAAGACAATGCACATGGAGAATGACAGCAAAACAGAAAGACACAGATCATTATTTATACCAACACAATATGACATCAGCGGTGATTATGGTTTTTGCATAGCCAAAGGAAAAATCAATATGGCTGGTTATGACTGACGTGATGTGCTTTCACTGAAACAAAGAGAGAAGGACTTTAGAGTGATTAATGAACCTTCTGTGGGCTTTTGCAAATCTGTCATGCATGCTCGTCAATCAAAAGATTTCCTTATGCAGCCAAATGAAGAGAGATTATGTTTATTGACAATAACAGGAGTTCCAATCCAGACACAGTGGAGATATAAAGCCTAATGGTAACTGTTTAACAGGAAGTTTAATTTCTTTAATAACTTTAATGGACTATAGCTGCTTATGTTTTCTCCTCTGATAGCCCCATATATATATTTAGGTATGAATGTGTATCCTCATGAAGCCTTTTGTGTTGTTCTATACTTGGAAGGTAATTTTCTAGCTCCTTATCTTCACTACCCAGGTCGACATCTGGTCCGTGCCAAATGTCAAACAAGGCTGAGATTGTTCACTGTTGGTTGCCGGAACCAAGCTGGCTACTGTAATAGCAAATTCATGAATAAACATAATTTTGCAGCAGTATGGGGCAGCTTTGTGGTGAAAACATGCAGAATCCCATGATTGATTCAGGTACTGCTAGCTGTTCATTTTGTGGAAATAGAAGATGGTGCACCTCATACAGTATATGAATACAGACGTGGCAAGCTATCACATTTTTAGAACACTAGATGGGTAGCTGTGCCAAATTTCCATATTCATTTATTAATTTTATTTAGTTTTGTATTGACCTTTTTTAATGTACATTGTAGAGCCTGACCGATATATTGGCGGGCCGATATCATTGCCCGATTTTAGGCATTTTCCAAACTATCGGTATCGGAATTTATAATAATAAAAAATTTAATAAAAAGGGACGAAACAGCCTTCAACCATGTTATGAGTGTTGGCGTTGCATAGTTGGTCCACCAGAGGGCACTCTACAACGTCCCTGTTGGCAACACTCGTGTTTAACCCTTTAAGTTTCATATCTTAAGTTTGTATTTTTATACATTTTATTTATCAGAACATTAATATATTTTGATGTTCCTCTGTTCTGTTGTGACAATAAAACAAACAAAAGTTTATTTGTATACTGCATTATCATATTATTTTAGTGAGGACTCATAAATAACTACAAATAACTAATGTTAGGGAAATCTGTTTATGTTTTGTTACGCGTTTCTGGATTAAAAAAAAAAAAAAAAAATATATATATATATATATATATATATATATATATATATATATATATATATATATATATATCGGAATATCGGATTTTTAAATCACCAAATATTTTTATCAATATCGGCCTTAAAAATCCTTTTTTCGGTCAGGCTCTAGTACATTGTTTATATTTAAATAATTGAGCTTTGTTTTGCGTACAACCCATGTGAGTCTGGGCATGTTTTACCTCAGCTTTATGGTAATCTAACAAGTTGGTGACTTCACTTGAGAGTGAGTATCCAATTTCTAACCCCATACTGTGTTGAGAACACGGGGTCTTCATGCCAAATCAACACTAATCACCTAAATCCAGGATTTGCCATGGATTTTCAGAAAGCTAATCAAGTGTTTGAACACTTCCACTCAGGGTGACCAGAAAGATGGTGGAAACAGCCGACCACCTGATGGTCTGGACCCATGACTGATGATTAAGTGCGTCATCTGCACGGGGCAGATGACTCTCAATAGGACACACAGCTATTTATGTCTTCTTTAGGGTGTGAATTTACATGTCAAACAAGTATGTCCACAATAATCATAGTCCGCCACAAGTAGTTGGATATTTAGGACTGAGCCATGAGAGGCAACATGTGGAGCTAACACAGGAATGTTCCCCACCACAAATAAAAAGTCATTGTTTGCTGTGTTGAGCTTGCACATGTCAGGCAAAACATAAACATTACTTTCTCTCAGCAGACAGATGATATAAAGGGCTTATGCTGACTGGCAGGTGAAATCTGCAAGTAAACATGTCTGTTCTTACTCTGATCTGAGGGTCTGCTGCTGACTTACTGGCAATGCATATATGTATCCACTGTGGCACAAGATCTATGAGCATGAGACTGCTACTATGAAAAGAATGAATGTGTGGTTCATTTTTACATTCATTCTTCAGTTGGCTATTAAATAACTAAGAAGCCAGGTTTTGGTTTGAGCACCAGCTATTCATTAATTTCTAAGTTCTCACTAGGTAGTTTCAAACTAGTGCTTTACTAATTTTTTAGAAATGTCTAAGCTTGTAAAGACTTTAGAAATGTGCAATTAGTTGCTTTGAAACATTAATTGGAAATCCAGAGTTCTTGCAAGAGCACAATTTGAATTTGCTTAGCGAGTCACTCTGGCATTGAGTAATGATGCTCATTAACTATGCCCTTGTAGCCGAGCTGCACCAATCACATTGGTGTATCTGATATAGTCGGGCCAGAGGCGAGCGAAACAGATGACGACAGTTTAATCTACCAGTTAGCTCCGCTGGTAGCTAAGCGTATGGGGCTCTGGATACGTCACTCCGTGCATTGTTGTGATTGGTCGTAGTATTATCCAATTGTGTGCAGTGAGAATTTCAAATGCATGCTTGGTGCCACCCCTCGAGTTGGGCCATTTTCATTACTCAATGCCAGACCCTTAATCTTTCAGATTTAGGTCTGGATTTCCAGGCTATTGAAACATAGGAAATACAGTCCAATCAAAAGCAAGGAACAGTGTAGACAGGAAGTAACTGTAGCATCCCAAGCTGTAACATAACCTTCAAATAACAGTTTAGGAGGCCAAACAATACATTAAAATTGACAGCAAATCCTTTGTGTATGACTGTACTTTATTTTCTATATGTGCATAAGTTGTATTCGTACAGTTTAGAATGAGTGGGGGAAATATGATTACGCTAACCTAACTGACGCTATCTTGTCATACAGTCTTCACATATTAACATAACGTTATTATTGAGTTGTGTTGTGTTTTGGGGGTCAATGTGATTTAAAATGTTTACATCATAATTAAACAACATTTTGATCAAGTGTCAGGTCAGATATGTTGACCTCTTTACTCTTCAATTTAAACAGGTCATAATATATTAGCAAGCTAACGTTAGCTTTGTCAGTAGAAATAATATAGTTTAAGAAGATTCATATTCATAAGGTTGTCAATCAACAGTACTGACTCATGGATAACGCCACTGATCTTTTAAATTGTAAACCTTTACAGCACATACAAGTTTTAGACATTATTTGATTGGTGATAGAAGTTACTGGAAAATAACAGATGGAATAATATATCTGTAAGATCAACATTAATCCAGTTTTGGACAGTAACAACAATTCTCCCTTCTACTGATGTTAATCAAATAGACAAGAATATAACCTGCAGT
The DNA here is from genome assembly GCF_008315115.2 of Sander lucioperca. NCBI lineage: Eukaryota > Metazoa > Chordata > Actinopteri > Perciformes > Percidae > Sander > Sander lucioperca. The sequence goes on from NC_050188.1 coordinate 21,341,139, forward strand.
TGAATGGGGTCACACTGATTTTCCAGATTTTTGATGGAGCCATAAACCACCATTCAAGGCACAATAGATCAGAACAACTATTCATTATATATTTAGAAAATGAAGCCAGTAAAAATAAAGTGAAAGGTCAGGAAGACATGGTGAAAAATAGTATTTGATTATAGAATATTTTAAACCATACTGCACTGCTGCTGCACTGCTGTTCCCCTGCTTGTTAATTAGGCAAAATACCACTAAACTGACCATTAACCAGCAACTTAAATACAATCTTTAGAGCCCAAAAATTCTTTATTTTTCAAGGGCACATTTCAAAGTTAACAGAGCCACTTATCATATGCATGATTATAGATGTGTCCTGATAGCCCATCTGTCTCTGGTCCGCTGATCTGTGCCTCTCTCCTCCCTTAAGTGTATGAAGTTCTGTCACTTCAGGAAACTAATCTTTATGTATGGTTGCTGTCGTGAGCATCAGACTACATTTACTATTCTAATGTATGCAGATCGAGCTTTCATTTCCATATTGAGTCTCCTGGTGCCTCTTGAATGCCTGAAAGAGACCTTTGGTAAATACAGCTAAGCGGGGACAGGAGAAGCAAACATAGCAGAGTCTTTTTCATCGTATCATACGTCAGACTAGATTTAGAGAGGAGTCCTTCCAGGAGATGTAAATCAAAATTAGGTGGGACACCGTTCATTCTAACATCACAGACCACATGTGGCTTCTTTAAGCATATCAGTATCAATAAACTGATATGCCACTATTCTTATATTGGTAGTGTTATTTCTTGGAGGTTTTAGGAGAATATTGGAGCTTATAGAAATTGCAATATGTTCCGAGGGAACCCTCTGAGACAATGCTTCAGTGAAGATGTCATTAAACCAGTGTCAATCAATGTCATGCTGTACAATGGAAACCATGAATGAAAGAGGGAGCGAGTCAGGGAAGATGCACAGTGTACTGTCATGAAAGGGGAGCTTCAGTAAGACATACTGTAGTACTGATACTCATGAAAAACAACATGTCCCTGCCCAGACACCCTTCACATTGTCACATTGTTCTTGCGTTGTCATTTGATACATTTTTATAATAATGCAATGGAGTATGTTTTGTTACTTTTAACTAAGGATCTGAATACTTCTTCTACTACTGATGTGTTTGTAGAGACACATTTTCATGTGACATTTATGTTGTCTCCCCTCTAATTCTGTTGTTCCAATGTCACATACAGATTACTTTATTTCTCAATTTCTCATCATGATTTAAACTGTTGCAATAGGCTACATTGAACATGTAAATTACTACAGCGACAGTCTGCTCAAGTGATTCAGCTCAAACTGCTTAATACTGTACCTGGTCTGCTTCTTTTTTTTGGTCCCACCAAAAACAGAAAATTATTTATTGCTGCCATATATTACTTCTAAACGTGGACTGACAGATCACTCATTCATTGGGCAGTTTTGGCACCCTGTCTGTTATCCTGCATCTGCAGAGAGATGCACAGCCGCAGGAGAAAAACAAAACAAAACTCATTCTGCTGACTGACAGCCAGGTCACGCTGCATTCAAAAGTTTTATTTTATTTTCTGTGATGATCACAAAGAGTAATCAAAGCAGAGAAAATTTTGGATGTGAATTTTAGTGGAAACTGCAAAACTCAAAGAGAAAATGATGCATGTTGTACCACAACAGTAAGCCAGTGATGGAGAAATGATAAGCAGACGAGTCACGTTAGCTTGGAAGCAGCAAACCCAACACAAGGTTAGCTGTAAACAACCATATCAATCTCCACTACACAAGGCTTTAATGGAGATCTCCTGGAAAATGATCTTAGCATGCATAAGGCATTCAAAGATTTTAACATGCTGGGGTCTTTTGAGTTGAGAGTGGAGAAAATGAATCGAGCACTCTTGGCAGAGATTTCTTTGTTGTTTGTGTTTTTCTTTGAAGGAAATAACTGTACTCTACTGCCCAGAGGAGATTACCCATAAGAAGTGGGTAAATATAGGTTATTATGTGATCATGGCAGATTTGTTGTGAAAGAATTGAAGTCCTATCCCTAAATTGGCAGAAAAAAACTGCTGTGTGGTGCTGTGGTGTTTTTGAGCCAGGTCCTCAATCTGTTACCCTGGCTGCTCCAGTGGAAACATAGGGACCAACAGATCAGACTGTGGTTGTACTGGACATTGAAAGGAAGAAAGAGACTAGCTGATGGTACAGTGTATGATGCAGTGGCACCCTCCAGTGGACACAATGCTTGTCACTGCTTCTTTATAAGGAGGACACTATAATAATGCTTCATACCCTAGTTTGATCTTATTATTTCCTGCAAGAAATGTATTCCATCCATGTTGCATTAATGGAGATAAAACGATTATAAGCAAAACATTATCTGCACAGATTACAGTAGTATTACAGTTTCCCCCCTGGCAGAACCATGCTCTGTAGAAACTCCAGAGGAAGAAAAGGGTAAGAAATCCAAACATGGGAGTGTCTTGTTTATTGAGCATTTTAACCAGGAGAGGATGCTGCTCTCTCACTCATGAAGGGACAGGCTGGAGTTAACAGAGGAGAAAACAGTATGTGCACTCAGAAAGTCTTTGTCTGACAGAAACAGAAACAAGCAGCAAAAAGGGAAAATGAGTATCCACAGTTTGAACAGTTAATACAGTAACTCAAAATCCAGTAAAGGTTTGACAGTTTTTTTTGGAGATCAACACATTTCTATTGAATGGCATTTTACAAGGAAAGTTGACAAATATGGATGTAAAAAATCTTAAAGGAATTCTACAAATGGTTGCCTGTTGTTTGTATCTTTCTTGTTTCATTTTGTCATTTATTTTGGGAGAAGCAGTACATTTTTCCTCTTCTCTCTTTTCTTTCATTGTCTACAGATGGTCATGGGCTGTCCCTAGAAAGGATTGTGGGAGGTGTTTAGACGCTTCATATCTCTCACATTGTTGCCAGAGGCGTTTGAGGTGCAGTGTGATTTTTTTAAAATATCTTTAAATGTTGTAATGAGCAGGTAGAAAGAACTCCAGTTTTAGATCACTGTAGCCTTCTGGAGCTTTAGTGAGAGACTGCAGTCTAGACACGGGAGCCTGGGATGAACTGGTTGATCAACAGTGTGTATACGTATGTGTATGTGAACCAAATGCAATAATATTACCATATGACCATTTTTTAGGTTTTGCCTTTCCGCAGCGCTGTGGAGATAGGTCTGGCAATGTGAGACTAGGTGCTCATAGATCGCTGGTTAATATACCCATTGATTTAAACAAATAAAAAAAACACTGCAACATGTAAGTAATGGAAGACAGATATAAACACACATATAACTTACATTAATCTGTAAACAGATGTAAGTATCTTAAGTTATATGCATATATGTATTATTAACCCAGTACACCAGTTGTCCACCATGTGGTAAAGCTAAACATCAAACCTCATTCTCTCCCTTTTTGTCTTTTTGAAGGACAGCATTCCTGGGGATAAATCTGGACAATGTTTGACTTTATGAGTCAAAGTGGAGTGCCCAAACTAACCATGAGTTTTGGTCTGTATGAGGCTAACCTGTCTGTGGAGGAGGAGCAGGCTCAGTCTGGCCTTCAGGTCCTTTGATGGAGCCACCTTCGTGGACCCAGCTCCTAACCTGGGACACAGCTGTAGACCAGGAAATTATTCATTTTTTTTGCACACAATCAAAAATAATATCTATAAATGAATTGTGTAGTTAATACAGTAGAATATTTCTGACACATACCATATAACTGCAACATCCATGAGTTTGATTCTGGCCAGGGTCCTATCAATTCAATGCGATCAAGAAAGCTGCTAATTAGGTGACTTAAATTCCTGTTCGCTTTGAACAATTCACAAGTTTATGTGACATATTTACAAATAAGAAATAGGAAAAGAAGCATGAGGAATAATTAATAGTGTAGTCTACTTTACAGACTTGTGCTTCAGAATGGATTTCATTCAAACTACAGTACATCAAGTACAGTAAATTACAAAATAAAACACAAACCAGACGCAAGAAATATCTGTAATGGTTCTATAAAAAAATCTACTGCAGATTTTTGAGAAAATTCAACTGCAAGAGCTCAGTCTTAACTTTTATCAAACATGCAACGTGCATTTTGTATGTACAGAATGGAGGCTCGTGGGACCCGACAGTGTGTCTGTCTGAGAGAGTCATGACAAAATGAGAGAGTACAGCTCTCTCTGTGACCGAGGTGCAGCAGCTGAACCATCATGCAATACTGTGTGGTCACCAAGCTGGCGTTTAGACTGCACAGAGCACAGGAAGCAAGTCAAATAGACTGACCCTCCCTTTATCCCTGCATGAACCACATCATAAGAAAGAAAGAAAGAAAGAAAGAAAGAAAGAAAGGTGTCATCAGAGAGAGACAGGCTACATAAAGAGACAGTGAAAAAGCAGGAGAAGCAGACTATGGTTAAAGAAATATAAAATCACAGTGAGAAATGCAGAGGGAGGGAATGAGGAAGAGACAGAGAGACTGAGAGAGAAGAGGGAGAGAGACAGGGAGGGGAAAACAGGAGAGACAACGTGGCAGGAGGTTTCGTCCGATGTAGACCTTGGATGGGATGATAGGACTCCGGGTTCATCTGAGGATGTGTGCTGGAAGAAAGCTCTGCCTAACCATTCATAAGTGTGCTGTCACTAAACAGTCATTAACTTTCAAACCCCTTTAACTGCTGTTTGCACTTTGCATGAAACTTTTTGCATCATGCAATTTAGTTTTCACTATATATTTGATGCCACCCCGTGGCATTAAATACAGTTTAATATATGGCAACAATTAACATAATCTACATGTAATAGCAGTATTACAATGCAATGCATAAGTATTATACGGGAGGATCGCTTGGCTTGACTAAACTTATTGTCTTTCCAAATCACAATCCTCTCCTGTCTTTGTATTTTCATCTTGCAGACAGACGTTATCTCAATGATCAGGCTGCCCTATTAAAATGGAACTTCCTGTTTACCCCCAAGAAAGGACAATTTGGCTGTTGAATAAATCAGGAACCTCTTTAAGGTCACTGCACACCAAACGAATGTTGAATATCCTTGCAAAACAGTCCAAAAAAAGGATTGATTTAAGCAGTTTGACCTTTGCAGTATGACTTGTTCGAGCCCCTGTTATCCTGCTCGTGGTTTCCGACTTTGTATCTATGTTGACTTTAACACTTATAGAAAACTTGCTTATGCCAGGAAGAGAAATCACAAAAAAACATCTTTTAAGGGACTAAAGTCTAAAACCGTACATGCGTGAGCACTTGGGTGCTGATGTAGGGATGACTCGATAGATAATAAGATGGGTAAAAACAATACATTCAACACATTTAAAAGGAAAGGGACTGCATAACCCCATGTGAAGGTTTGTGACACTGAGGGAATATAGAAGCACTGCAGAGCAGACTGCAGGTAATTGTAGGTTTCACCTCTCCTTGGCCCACCTTTCAATTTACCCTTTATTGCTGTTGAAATGGGGAGATTCTCTTAACGTGCAATCACAGGCCACGTGCTCGTAAAGACAAGGTATGGCTGACACACTCACACACTCACTTCACATACATCACCTCACAGAAGCAGACCTGAGATTTACAGGTGTGTGCGTTGTTTGGTGTTTTAAGCCCCCAACGTCGCCTTCCAGGCAGCGCTGTCTGGAAGGCACTAGGATTAGGCAGTGGTTATGGTTAGGGTTAGGGTTAGGTGCCTAGAAAGTCAACGGTCGCAGCGCTGCCTTGAAGTCGACGTCGGGGGCTTAAAACACCATCGAGCGGTGTGTGCACAACTTCTTTCCTTTCTGTGCAATGGAACTTTTACCTATAACTGCGTGATACAGCAACACAAACAATCTGTCTGAATATAGTTAATATAGTTATTCTTTCTTGTTTGTCATAGTAGATTGTGTATATTATATTATAATGTTTGCCTGGCTGGAGCGGGCGGTTTTATTTACATGGAGATTTTGCTTTATTTATTTTTGTCATCGTCAGAATAAACAGAGAACAACTCCAAAGAGACCCTGAGGCACGGCATCTTCCTTACTAACCAACACAACGCAGAAGCCCACCGTTTACACCTATGCTTTATATTTGTTTCATGATTCCTGTGTTGTAAGATACTCTGACCCTACCAATGAGCAAATGTCATGGCATATATTTAAACAACACTTCAACCTTTGGGGAAATACACGTATTCGCTTTCTTGCAGAGACAGTAAGATGAGAAGATTGATGCCACCTTTATGTTTGTACGGTAAATATGAAGCTACAGCCAGCAGCCAGTAAGCTTAGCTTAGCAAAAAGACTAGAAACAGAGGTAAACAGTTAGCCTGGCTCTGTCCGAAGGCAACAAAATACATCAACCAGCACCTCTACAGCTCAATAATTAACACATAATATCTCATTATATATCAAACTTTTTGCTGTTCCTGGAAGAAGAGGTTGCCAGGCAGCCATTGGGAATCCAGGAAGTCAATACTCCCGGCCAAGAAATAGTCCAGCACATAAACCCCAGTAAAACTACAACATGTGTCAAATGAAAATGGATACAGTTACTGTATCACTGTATTTGGATTTTAAGTTGGCCACTCCGTTAAATAAAATATGAAAAAAAGACAATGACGTGTTTGGTGGGCTTTAGAGGTGTTGGTAGCCGAATTATTTTAATCTTTGAACTAAGCAAGGCTAGCTGTTCCCGCCTGATTCCAGTCCTTGTGCTAAACTAAGCCATCTGTCTCCTAATTGCTTCATATTTAACAGACAATTATGAAAGTTATCTATCTCTCGGCAAAAAGTGTATGTCCAAACGTGTCACTTGCTAAGTCCATTATCAACCAGATCATGACCAAAAAAAAAACGTTAAACCTATCAGATTCCAGCCAGGAAATCCCTCCACCAATCACACATAAGCATCATCCTCCTTGGAAAGTATTAGCAGAGACAGTTTAGAAATACAGAATCTTTGGTAATAGGTAATAGGAGGTGCGTAGAAAAAGAGGAGCTAGGAAGCAAAGAGTGTGTCTGGGTGGGACAGGGAGGAGTGGGGAAGGGTGGGAATGTTGCAGGGTGGCAAAGGGAGCGAGGGAGGAGGCTGAGGAGTGGCCGAAAGCGCAGGTTTCCACTTTTTTTTATGCCATCAGTGAAAGTAATGCAGCCCGTAAGAAAAGCAGTCTGCCTACTTTATCACTTCCCCTCATATGGAGGTGGGTTTACGTCCCAAAGGGTGTCATCCAGTGGATCCATCCACCAACACCCACAACAGCACCTGGGCAGGCTCGTCCCACCTCCCCCTCTGACCACCAGGGGAGAAAGACAGAGTGAAGATCATTCGCAAACAACAACCCTTTGGCCATAGAGATTCCACATAAGCTTCATTCCTTCCCTGTGTTGAGTTTTGGTTCCACTGTTACTGACAAGCACTGCAGGCTGAGACAATCCAGCAGTGGGAGTCTGAGCTCAGGGAAAAAGAGAAAGGGAAGAGGAAAAAAGGCATGGGGGAGGGGAGAGTTTTGGACCTTTTAAGATGTCTGTGGAAAATGAATCATGGGGGCCTGCACAGGGGGAGATCCAGAGGAGAAACACATCTGGATAGGAAGAATAAAGAAAAGAATAGGATTGAGAAAGAGCAGAAAATGCATTTCCTTTAGGACAGTTAAAAGGTGTATAGGGTTTGTTTTTAAAAGTATCTTGAATGTGCAAACCCCAAGTGAGACGTCATGTGCCTTTATCAGAATAAAGTAGTAATGAAAAAGAAAGATAAAAGAGGACAAGCAAATATAAGTTAAAGTATACACAGTGACAGATGAGTAGACAATGGGAAAAAAGGAGACTGTGAATTGTCATCTGTGAGTGTTATGCCCTGTTATTCTAAACTGGAGACGTCCCTACCTAAACACTGACTTTTCTCCACAATAGGCGGGCAGACGCAGGGAAATGCAATCCAACGTTGCCAGCTCTCAATTGCTTTTGGTTGCTGGGGCTTGTCATGAAGATTTTTTTTTCTCTGTTCACTTTTAGAAATTGGTTTGAGCCATGAGCAGCAGACACCATCTCAGGAGCCTGACTCGGCCACGTCATCTCCAGGTCTGTGTGAAGGGAAATGATCACAGTGTATAACATCGTTATAAAAAAAAGAAGTCATTTTATCAAAGAAGGAAATAATCTACATTCCGTTGTACTGTGAGACTGTTTCAACCTAACATACAGTTTTCGCTTTTGGCTTTCCCTGAAGGTTGTTAAAATTACCTCATTCCACACTGTGACATGTATATTACAGTATGTATAGGCATTGAAGCTTTATGATGTTTACACAATATTCTAACCAAAAAAATCAATGGTTTTTATGGCCGTACACTTCCATCACATGGAAATATTCGAAAGTTTGTGTGGATCATTTTGTACACATTTTTAGCAGGCCGATTGGTATCCTGGGAAACTTTGGGCTTTGATTTGTGCTTTAAATGTTAAATAAAACTCAATAGGTTGGAACACAGCATGAGTATATAATGATTGGTTAACTTGCAGGCTGGTACTTTTTTCATGTGCAAGTATCTAATTTTACTTGAGAAAAGTAAGACAAAAATCCATAAAAGTACACAGAAAACACCTTGAATCCTAATGGGAAATGCTACTGCTTTGTGTTTTAAATGTAATTATTTCCTCAGAGGGTGTGGTGAACAAACGTGGAAGAGGAAAGACAGAAGGAATAGAAGAAGAAGAAAGACGAGGAGGTAATTCCTGCCATGTTGGAAGAAGTCCAATCTGTGAGGCTGGAGGCTGCAGATTTAGAGCTCAGACTAGATGCTGGAAAACTGTCTCTCTCTTCTAATTCCTTTCTCAGCAATTTGACTAAAAGTAAAATCTTACAGCACTCTAAAATTTTAACAATGTTTCTGTAAAGCTCTGTAAAATTGGACGCTACCAGAAACAGTGTCTCACTTGTCTTTTGGTATTCCCGATAATAACTAACTACTTTTGAGAGAAAGAAATTAGTGGATGATCAAAGGGAATGTGTGTGTGTGTGTGTGTGTGTGTGTGTGTGTGTGTGTGTTCTGTATATAATTGGTGGATATTATACACAGCTATTAGCCTGTTAATCAATGTATCTGTCATAATAAATCTATACAGTATGCTGAATGTTTTGCTGTCATTTCAGACAAAAAGATGTGTCACTGTTGTGTAATTGCTCTGCCTTTGCTCTACTGATAACATACTTTTCTACACTCAAGACACAACATATGCGTCACTAAAAATGTCCACAGTACAAAACAGTTGAGTGGTTCACATGCACAAAGAAGGGTATTTGCTTTGTTTCAGTGGTGGTGTGAGAGAACAGTTTCAGTCAGTGGCCTTCATCACTCCATTTTGCCTCTGAAACACCAAATCAACTTGAATCTATGAGGTGAAAAAATACTGCAGAATACATTCATATATCTTTATCTCATATATCTCCACATACAGTATCTGTAGCTCAAGTGGAAGAACAGGTCAGCCATTAATTGCAGCATGGCTGGATGGATAACCAAGCAAAAGATTTGTGACGAGAAGGGGATATTTTTCTCAACCCTAAACACTAAGTGATCATGTAAAAAAAAGTCCTGTAGATGAAGGTAAATTATTCCAAATCAAGAATAGATCATACTGATTTATATGTGTTCACAGGGCCACCTGAATATGTCTTTGAAAGTTAAAAACATTGTAGTGACAAAAAGCTGACGTTGGTGTTGAAGTAGGACAGTCCTACTGCCTACTCATACATACTGTACATAACATAACATTCATGATGTCAACCATCATGGTAACAGGAGTTATTACTAGGCAGTAATGGTCAGGGATTAATATGTAAGTTTTCTGTCTAAAAAAAAAAAATTATACCTAGGTTGCTCTAAAACTTCAAATGAGAAAATATAACCTAACTGAGCTCAGATCTTTAATAGCAATCTTCTCAGTTTTTCTTTAATGAGCGGAAACATGTATTTAGGATCAAAGCCCACCACCAGTTACAGAGTTATTTCCTTATTTAGATCATAGTATGTTGCCATTCCTTTTTAGATACCGTTTTTTATAACTACCTCAGCTTCAATGTCTTTTCCTGTGTCTTAAATTAAATCGGAAGATCAGATAATAGAGCCCCGGGCTCTTTCTGATTACAGACAGGTATGGACCTTTAAATAAATAACAGCAGTTTTATTTCAAAGGCACCACAGTCTCCTTCTTACAGTCTTCATTCCTGAAAACATTCAAACCTCCCACCCTGCAAGGTACAGTAATCAATAGTTTCGTGTGATGAAGTGAGCTTGCAAACATAAAACTGTGTGTGCCAAAATAAAGGCTCAGAATGAACATGAACTCAATACAAAAGATGCGTCTTTTGCTTTGTTGACATTATATGCCTTGTATACAAATCATACAATTTGCATTTTGACACATTCTGGCAGATGTCCTCTTATTTATAATTCCATACAAATTGTTTTTTGGCTATTAATTCAGCACAGCTTTAATTAATAATGTGAAATTATTATTCCACTGAAGTGCACTGCTCAACTCACTGGATACATGAGATGATCCGACAAATCGTAATAAGACATTTGCATGAAAATATGGTTTCCACATGCAAGCAATACAAGCAATTAAAAGGTTTAAAAATACCCAAATTGAATCACAACACCAATTATTTTCTAATATAGCAAAGGACTCTCTCTCTCTCTTTCTCTCTCCCTCTCTCTCTTTCTCTCTCTCTTTCACTCTCTCTCTCTCTCTCTCTCTCTCTCTCTCTCTCTCTCTCTCCCTCTCTCCCTCTCTCCCTCTCCCTCTCTCACCAGTCGTGGCCTGTCCTCTTCAGCTCAGAGTCCCTCTCCGGTCTCAAACCCCCCCAGGCAGACCGCCTCCTCTCAGAGCCTGGGTTACTCAGGTCACAACAGCACAGTGGTGTTGAAAACTAGCATCGAGCAACTTTATCATATTAATAAATGTGCTTAAAATAGTAGACTGACAAAAGGATGAAGTCAAAACAAGGAAATGACAAAAGCAAAGACGGAGTGACAGAGAGTATGGTGGATTCACAAGCCAGTCCAACTTCCTACTTTTCGTCTTTGTCTCTGAGTATTCTGCCTCTGCTTTTCCATCATTTATAAAACTGTATGTCATTCTGCAAGCTATAATGAAATCCTTTCTCCTACAGTTTTGTAGTGTCCTTTAGTACTGTAAGAAAAACCGTATTTCCTATTTTTATCTCATGCATTTCATGAACCCCTCACCAACATTTTGTTCCAAACAAAAATGTGGTTCAAACCCGAAATTGCTGATGTGGTGTTAAGATGTTAATCTTGTACTGCTTTCACCCGACTCTCCTAAATCACGCAGTTATCAGTTATTTCTTAGCCAGCCAGCTGTGTTTGTTAATCTGCCTTCCTGCATGCTACGGTGTGTGTGTGTGTGTGCATCCCATCTAAATGGATATTTAACACTGAGCACCAAAAACAAACGTTAATATTTCAGAACTTGGATTTAAAAGAGAGGTGGATTTTTTAAAAACTGCAGGAAAACCAGATATGTCCCCCTCCCCCCCCCATCCAAATCCAGCAGTGGACACGTGGAAGAAGTTTCTGTTCATCGTGAAGTTTTGGGCTCAGCAGGAGAAAAAAAGAGCCACAAAGCAGGACTGGAGAGGAGGAAAAGAAAAGGTTTTTTTTGTTAAATTAGACTCCGCCCCGACATTATAAGTGACTGCAGTAGATCATCTGGTCAACAAACTGAACTAGGCGAAGAGGGGAAGTGCGAACACGCCCTAAAGCTATGAAGTGTGTGGCATGTGTGTGTTTACATTACAGATGGAAAGAAAAGACAGGAGGAGACTAAAGTAAAAGAGAGATGACAAAGAGGGAAGAATAGATTAACAAATAGAAAGAGATATCAGTAAATCTGTGTCTTGAGCATCAAAGATATGCAGTATCTATGTGTCAGAAAACAACCGTAAGAAAAATAGAAAGATTTTGCATTGGGGACTTTTTGTTAATTTGCAGTTTCCATTTAGCTTGTTGGCAACAGAAAATAAGAAAAAAAAGATAGCTATAGAGAAGAAAAAGTGTGTGTGTGTATGTGTGTGAGAGAGTGAGACGAGCCCATACCTGTCCCACTGCCCCACGTAAACCCTGGAATGACTGGGAGTCACTATGAGAGTTGGGACCACCGCGTTGTTTAACAAGTGGTCTCATCCATTAGTCTTTACTGTCGTTATAAAACCAGGGCTCAGCTGTCTCAGCAAACACCTCATTATTTTACTATTTGCTCAATGCAGGGTGCATGACCATATAGCTGTAGTGAAATAATCAAAGTGCAAAGTAATAAAAGACATTAACATAATTTACCTGCAGTAATCTGAATATCATTATTCACCATCTGGAGGCCAAAAGGCAAAAGCAGCTGCGGAAATGATTCATTATAAGTCATAGCCACCTTAAGGCTTTATAGTAGATAAATCGTGACACTGATTCCTTAAAAAGCTGCACTCTTGTACAAAAAAAATGTATCCTCATGTTGTCAGCTACTCTATGGTGTACATAGCATTTCCTGTGCTAACTTGCAAACTCCAAAGCAGAATTCATGTGATTTTTTTCTTTCTTTTCTTTTCTTAGTAAATTATCTCTGGAGAGAGAAACAATACAGAAGGGATGATACTTTCCTGCATGACAAGACAAACTCTGGAGTTAGTCAGCTGATAGTGAGAGGGACACTTCCTCTCTCAACAGAATGATAGGAACCAGTTGGGTTTAAGGCAGTGACACACCAAGCCAATAATCGGCCGTCGGACAGTCTGGTGAGGTCAGTGACTTGAGTCTGTTCGGTGTGTTCCGTGCCGTTGTCCGTCCAAGGAGCTGTCGGCCTTTATTTTGGCCGACCTGACATGTTGCGCCGGATGGTGGGCAGTCGGACTCCATGACCAATCTGATTGGTGGAGTGCTAACCCGGAAATGACGAGCGGGATGAGCGTGACTAAGCCTCTCAAAATCGCTTAAATTTTTTTTTAAAAACACGTTGTCAGACGTGACACGTGAACTATTTTAGTAAAATATGAGCTTGTATTCTGAACAAGCCGCCATGACAGTCTGGCTTTGAATTTCCGGAGAAGCCAGACCCACATGACGCGTTCGTTCAATCAGCTGCCAGTTTTAATTTTTTGGCCTACTATACAGATTAGCGCCGTCTGCTGTTATGGAGACGTATTACACACTCAAGTCGGCGTCGCTTCGGTACGTTCTGAGGCACTTTTTGGACCTCAAGGAGCCGACTGATCAGTCCGACTGCCTTTTCTGCCAATGGTCAGCCGTCGGGTTGGTGTGGCAGGGGCTTTAAAAGACTAGGGTATCTGCAAATTCTTTTGTTTTGCAACGGCAACAGATTAAGCTTATTCTTGTATTTCTTCTCAAAATGTTTATGAGACAACAAATCAGAATCCATTTCCATGTTAAAGAAATAGTTTAACATTTTGGGAAAAACTCTTGTTCACTTTCTTGCCGAGACTTAGATGAGAAGATCGATACCACACTCATGTAAGGTAAATATGAAGCTACCACCAGCAGCCGGTTAGCTTAGCTTAGCACAAAGACTGGAAACAGAAATAAACAGCTAGCTTGGCTCTGTCTAAAGGTAACAACCTTTACATGTTAACATATCTTGTCTGTTGAAGTACAAAAACTGAAGTGTAAAAACAAGTTTCTCTCTGTTTCCAGTCTTTTTGCTAAGCTAAACTAACTTGCTGCTTGCGATCATTTTATTTTTAGCAGAATGGTATTTATCTAACTCTCAGCAAGAAAATGAAAAAAGCCCAAAATGTTGAACTATTCCAGAGTTACTTTGCACCTGCTAGCCTAATTACACCACTGTTTCTCTCAATAGAGATTTTAATGAAGAACAATTCACTTTCTACTCTTGTTATCAGTTAACATTTTATTTACGATTTAAAAGTGAGAGAAATGTACGAGCACAACTACAGAATAATAGCTCTGACACACCAACCCGACGGCCGACCTTTGGCAGAAAAGGCAGTTGGACTGACTGCCTCTCCGAGTTGGTCAAAAGTGCCTCGGAACACACCGAAGCGACGCCGACTTGAACATACGTTCTGCGCGTGTGTGAGACATAATACGTCTCCATAACAGCAGGTGGCGCTAATCTGTATTGTCTCCCAAAAAATGAAAACCGGCAGCTGATTGGACGAACGTGTCACGTGGGTCTGGCTGCTCTCGGATTTTACAACCCGGGCATAATGGCGGCTTCGTTCGGAATACGATCTCATATTTTACGAAGATAGTTCACCGAAACGTGTTTCTGAAAACATTATAAGCGAGAAATAGGCCATGCAGTTGCTGAATCTGTCTTCATTTCAGATTGACAAAGGTCAGTTTAAAAGATTTGCGTCAGATTTTGAGAGGTGTTAGTCAGGCTCATCCCGCTTGTCATTTCCGGGTTAGCGCTCTACCAATCAGATTGGCCATTGAGTCCGACTGCCTGTCTTCCGATTCAACATGTCAAATCGGCCCAAATGAAGGCCGACGGCTCCTCCTCCGACTGACGATGGCAAGGAACACACCGGACAGACTCGAGTGACTGACCTCGCTAGACTGTCCGACGGCCGATAATTGGGTTGGTGTGTCAGGGCCTTAAGGCAAATAGGCAAAACACTTTGGCAAATGGCAAAGCTCTTTCATCCAAACAACACTGAAACATCAAGGGGGGGAAGAGGTTCAGATGCCTCCCTTCTGTTTCTCATTCCATCTGTTCTATCAGAAACACAAAGAGAAAGGAAAAAGGAAGCAAATGCAACAGAGAAGGGAAAGAGAATGGGAATAAATAAGAAAACAGAATTGAGGAAGAAATAAGCTTAAAGTGAAAAGTGAAGACGAAGAACAAAGAAGAAGAAGAAGCAGGGAAGTAGAGGAGGAAAGCAGAGGCAGTAGATTTTAACCAGATGCAGAACTTTCACAGTGGACGTCAGCCAACAGGCATGTACTCATACTTTAGCTATGTCATGGGCTGCCTGCTCTACCCTAAAACCTCCCCCTTCCTTTACTCTCTCCCCCTCTCTCTGTCTTTAAAACTCTCTCTCTCACTTACCCCTCTTCTCTCAACCTCTCTAAACCCAATGTTAACCCCTCTCTCTCGTTATCTCCCCTTTGTTCATGCTTGCTGCCTCTGACTCATCCCCATACTACATAAATAGACGTCTGACAAAAGGGGGGACGTGGACTGTGTATTGCCGTAATAAATGCTGGTCGTGAATTTTTGTCTAGTCTTGGTAATAAGTAGGGTGGCAAATTTAAAGGACGTGGCTTAAAAGTACAACAACTGCTTCCATGAAACCCCAGCTACTGTGTACGATTTCTGTCTGAAATCAGATGCTGTTGAACAGACGCTCAGGCTAGCATTTGCTATGATGGTGATTTTCCATTGAGCACCCAAGAAACAAGAGAGAGAGAGAGAGAGAGAGAGAGAGAGAGAGAGACAGAGAGAGGGAGAGAGAGAGAGAGAGAGAGAGAGGGAGGGACTAGACAAAAGAAACTGGAAAAAATGTAATTCTTAAATGGAATTTCTTCCATCATGAGCCAAACCTCCAAATGTAACCAGCAGAGGAGGTCAACACACACACACACACACACACACACACACACACACACAGACTGGTGGATCTGGTGGCCTACATACACTGTAGATCAACACAAACCCCTCCTATAGTTAAATTAGGAAGATTTCCCAAAATCAAAACTACATGAGCTAATTGTTGTATATGATTCTGATTCTGATTCTGATTCTGATGTGCACTGGGAGTAAATCATTACTCCTTCAGGATTAAAGACACTAATCGAAAGATATGAAAATGTAAAAAGCTCTGTTCTATTGCTTAACTAAAACAAGTGTTGTTGGGTATTGGCGTATTGGCAAGGACCTCACGATTCAATTTCAATTCTTTGGGCACAATTTGATGTTTATTCAATACTTCACATGAGATCAATATTCGTACACTTAGGGGACTGAAATACCAATATAATTCTTAAGAGTACCTTCTAATATTTGGGTAGGTATTCAAATTTACAAATTGGGATTTGAATTTTTTGTTTTTCCTTCAATACTGTAATGATAGAATCTTCAAAAAAGAATTCCTTAATTAAACCAAAAGACACGTGTTTCCATTTCAGCTCAGTGTGGAAGCCTTACTGTGTTATGTGTGTTATTTCTCTTCTCTCATTTGATCTCCGTGTTTCGCGGGGCTACCCACACACCCACACACACACACACGGTCGGTGCGTTTGCAAAGGAAGGTGCAGTGATTAGTGCAATATTAGCTGCTCTGTCTCAATGATGTGAGGTTAAAAAACAAACATGCATGCAGGCTAAAATTCACTGTGGTGCTTTGTTGGGATAAAGCTGCTAGCTAAATATCCACTAGCCATTTATGCAGTGTTAATGAAACATTGCAGCACTATGCCGTCCATCTCAGCCGAGAACTAAGAAATGTTGTGTAAGAAAAGTCTGATGTGTGTAGGGATCTGTATGGTTATACTAGCAGCCTGGTGCCGTTTACAAGCGACTTAATAAAGGTAAACATACTACGGCCGTGTGTAATGCCACTGCGCTCAAGTGTCAAGTGAAGCCTCTGTACAATGCGAAATGACGCTAGGGTGACTTCTACAGGAGCGGAACTTGATAACAAGTGATAAATCTGCTCCTTTTCTACACTTGTAGAACAACAGGGTTACAACTATCAATATGAGAATTTTCTAAATCAATCAATTAAATTGAGGACAATTTGTTTACCCAGCCCTAGTTTTATGTTAATCTAGCACTTAGCCTCAGATAACACCTTGACCAGTAATTGGGAAGTAATTGGGAGTAGAAAAGTAGTCTTAGAAACCTTGTGATATCATCGGGCCAGTCCAAACAGCCAGGCTGGCGGGGGGTGCGGATTGTACTAATGACTGTAATGTGGGAACAGCAGGCAGCCCCTGCCACTTTAAGGTTCAAGTGCCCGCCATATGGCTCCATAAGGATGTAATGTATTCCAGGTGTGGTGGAGGCTTTTTTTTTTTACCCAGTAACATGAGTTCACTCTCTCGCACACATGCATGTATACATATCCACAAACAAACAGAAGCCTGCATACGTGATCTCAAAAATGATTTTCCATAAAGAAACTTGCACTAGTGTTGAGGGGAGCTTCATGTGCTGAAGGCCCTGCCAACCCTGATAACAATAACCCTTGGCTGTTCTGCTAATGACATGCACACATGTTCACACAACCACACACAAACAAAGACACACACTAGTGTTTTTCCATTTAATATTGCCGCCCTATCATGCTAAACGCACATTTTCTTTATCCTACTATGTGCTAAGAGGCTTTTTCACGGAGCAAACCACAGCTATGCTAAGCAACATATTCAGGGGCTATATAGGAAACATAAAGCATTTCAAGCCAAGCTACAAGCTCCTGTGGAGCAGTCTGTAACTGTCAGAGTAAACTCAGAGCAATTTGCTAATTAGCAAGTTAAACATGGTCCTATTATATGAAAGTCCTGCTGCTCCTGGTGCCTTCATTTCATAAAGACTTACCTGGAGCGGGTCTATTATTTACATAGAGGGAAATTATAAATTGATCTAATTATCTTCGTTAGTGTTCTCTACAGAATAAATGAGCCTACCTATAAAGGAGATAATTAAAGGCTCGACATGTAATACTGTACTGTGATGTTTGTAGTTTTCTCATGTTTACATCATCAATACAATGTCTACTTCTTTTTAAAGTCAACCTGTGTAGTTTTAAAGGCAGCGCTGTGCTATAGTGATGTGTAGGCATCCTCACCTGCACAAACCACAAAGCCCCCATGAGGCCAGGCTGTCTGTGAGGACTGTTATAAACATACTTGGTCAGCCACTAACTTCCAAGAACCTGTGCTTACAGCCGCTCAGCAGGAACTCACCTGGGATTTCCTGAAGCAAGCCACATTTCCAACACTCCACTTTCCTAAATTAAGTCTCCCTAATGCTTTAAGTCCATTGCAATTAAAGCAGAATCATGGGAATAAACACACTTAAATCACTGCTAATTTGATGTTATCTGTATGTATTATTTGTATTTTATTGTGCACTGTATTGTTTAATATATTGTAATAAGTCTGTATTTAAATTCTACTGCTGCCCAAGGACTGCAGATGCAAATCAGCTGGGTTAATAAGCAATATTTGATCTGTATTTTCCTGCACTGAAATCAGGTTTAATATAGACTGGGTAAACCCAGCCCGATCTGCTAGCGATTTGATTTCGCCCTGCAGCTCAGGCTGGAAACCTGTACGTTTATCTATACTGCTTCCATTACAATTTTGCAATCACAAACTGGCTTATCCACCTGGTGCGCTATTGGCGGGTTTAACACGATGACGATAGAGAAGCGACCAAGCAGCTTTTTGTTTACATTCAACATAGCGGGCACCGAAGCGCAGCAACCCGTTGATACCACTGTCGCTGCTACGTCACCCGGATCGTTGGTCGGATTGGTTGAAGGACTATCCAATTATGTACAGAGTCATTTGAACTATGCCCGTTGATCATGCCTTTTGTGCAGTAGAAAATACAGAGCAGACTCCCCAGACTAATGTTCAATCTTAAAAGATTGAGCTTGGTCTGGAGATAGCCAGACTAGGTTTAATAGCCTCACTGTGAGAATTTGCACAAACTTACGTATGCCAGTAAAACATCTGGGGCTCTTTAACATACAGCGCTTGTGAGTGTTTAGCAGTGGTGGAGTACTGTACTCAAGTACAATTTTAAGGTACCTGTACTTTGCGTTAGTATTTCCATTTCATGCTACTTTCTACTTCTCTCTCTACTTTCTACTTACTCCCACTACATTTATTTGACAGCTTTAGTTACTAGTTACTTTGCATAAGTAGATTATTAATATGAAATATAAATCAACTAATCACTTATGATATAATGGATACCTAGCAGTATATAAGTAATTATAATTAGCCCTACCTTTACCAATTATGTACAAATTTTTACATCAATAATTATGACACAGAGATATAATATACTGTATATGAATCTGAAATGGGCCATTCTGAATAATGAGAACTTTTACTTTTGATACTTTAAGAATATTTTGATGCTAATACCTGTTAATTATTATACTTTATTTTTACTTAAAGCGTAACTCTCGCCAAGCAATACTACAGTGTAAAAATACTCTGTTACAAGTAAAGGTCCTGCATTCAAAATCTTAACCTTAAAGTGTAACTCTTGCCAAAATGCAACCTAGGGTCTTTTTGTGAATATACCCGAGTCAAACTTTCATTTAAAAGCATAATTAGGACTGAAACGCCACTTTTAAGATTCACCGTATTTTCATTTTTCGGTCAAATGGCCTTTTGAATGGGAGTGCAGTGTGTTTCCGGTTTCCCTCCCATCTCACCAGTAAAAAAGTGTCGATCTCCCAATGCAACGTAACAGGGAGGAGAGTAAAGATGGAAAGCTCCTAAAGCTTAGTTCCATATAAATGTACGGATAATTCGTTGTTTTGTTGTTCGTGAAAAACAATATTGACCTTGTAGTTGAAAAAGGAGCCTCGTATAAGAATGACATTTCCTCCTATGGAGTCCGTTCATTCGCATTCGGAGATCGACACTTTTTGACTGGCAAGATGGCGGAGAACATAAACAACAACTGCTAAAGTGAGTTGTTCAAAACCTTTCTTTTTAGTAAACTCCGTGTACACAAACAATGTTCTCAATGCTTGAGTTCATGTGTAGAGCTCCTGGTGATACTTTGAGCAAAGTTTCATGTTGTGTCAAGCCTTCTTAGTGCTTTAAAAATGTTGATTTTGATGCGCTCATAGTAGTGCCCCTAGCACTCCCATTCAAAAGGTCATTTGACCGAAAAACAAAAATACGGTAAATCTCAAAAGTGGCGTTTCCGTCCTAATTATGCTTTTAAAGGAAAGTTTGACTTGGGTACATTCACAAAAATACCCTAGGTTGCATTTTGGCGAGAGTTACGCTTTAAGGTTACAATTTTGAAAGCAGGACCTTTGCTTGTAACAGAGTATTTTTACACTGTAGTATTGCTTCTTTAGTGGACAGATCTGTCTTTTTAGAGCTTTGAAACAAAGCAGTGTGAATCTATATCAAATACAAACAGCAGTGCCTCAAATCTGTATCTCTTAACGGTATCACAGGACACAGAAAACTGTTCCCTGCAGTAACTTGAGTTTCCCTTTTTTTCCTCTTTTGTTTGGCTCTGCATTGTGTTTTCTCTGGACAGCAAACCCTAACATTTGAACTAACCACGGATCCAGACAAGCTGTGCTACAGGCAGAGAAGAGAAGAGCACTGGTGGAGAGAGAGAGACATGGGGAGGAGGAAGAGGAAAAGTGATGATGTGGAGCTTGTGAAACTAGAATATAGTCAGAGTGAGGAGAATTTTTAGAAA
This sequence comes from Sander lucioperca, assembly GCF_008315115.2. Taxonomy (NCBI): domain Eukaryota; kingdom Metazoa; phylum Chordata; class Actinopteri; order Perciformes; family Percidae; genus Sander; species Sander lucioperca. The sequence goes on from NC_050188.1 coordinate 21,361,652, forward strand.
AAGGGGAGACAGAGAGGAAAAAGGGATGAGTATGCCATTGTGTGTGCGTTCATGTAAGAAATAGACATTTTCATTTTCTAAATTTCCTCTCTCAAAAATGATACCCAGAAGGCAGTTTAAATAGTAGTTAATTTGTTAATTAGTTTTGTCAACACACACATTTAATATAAACTGAAAAGCAGAAGCTATTTGCCTCAGTTCAATTATAGCTTATAACTAATAAGTTATTAGAGACAGCTCACATTCACCACAGATTTCATCATTCAATCTTGAACTGTAATGCTTGGCTAACACAGTTTAATTAAAGTAATGCAATTAAGAGTCTGTTAAGCAAATTTAACTTCAAACTGTTTGATTAATGTAATCAATTAATTGAGCTTGTGTTTGCCATTAGAGGTGTTGTATTTTTCTTTTCTTGTCCTGTTCATTATCTTCTCTTTTAAAAAGACTTCATATGTTTTGCTGGGTCCTGAATTTTGAATTTACTTCCTCATCATCAGCATCCTCTTCATCCCAGCTCCTCCTTGCAGGGCAGCTTAGGGGTCTTTATGTTGAGGCTCCTCCTGCTGTGACAGTGTAGTCCCATTGAAGGTCTGGGGATACTCCTTGCTTCCTTCCACTTCCTGTGGCCCACAAGAAACTGCACTGCTGCTCTTAATTTCTTACCACTAAATCCATATATCCAAATTCACCATCAGGGTTATGCGAGATGTCACAGATCCCCATCTTCGTAGATCCATGTGCCCTTTCTCCATTCCATGTCATAATGTGGAAAACGTCATAAAGAAAGTAAACATTACGTATGTGATGAGATGCTTAACACCATGCCTAACCCATTAACATTAAGCTGATGTTTTACTTTACTTTAAGTCTATTTCTTGTATTAGTGTTTCTACAGTCTGCCATTTATCTTATAGTTGAAAACTAAAACAGTAGGAGTACTACTGATGTTCTTTCTGTTGTCCAGCCTATGCATAGTGTATTTCTGCCACAGTAGTGATGTTTTGTATTTGTTTTACATAAAACAACTATGTCTAACATCATGCAAGATTTAGATCTTTTCACAACTCAGCTTAAGTAGTGCTCTTTCACAGACACAGATTATTGGTGGCTCTGGTCATTATAATTACATGTATTGACTATGAATGTCAATAACTTACCATTTAAAAGATATATCGACTAAGAAACAAACGTGTCAAAAGTGTCATCAAACTTGAAATTGACCCCCTTTTTTAGGCCCTTTGAAAGTAAACAAATATTTCAGTTTGATTTAAAATAGTTTTTCAACAAAAAACGTTAGATTTGCCCACCACTGCTGGGGTTTTGGACTTAAGGCTGGCTGGTTTTCCTGCTGTCGATAGGAGATGTCTTCCATCCATAGCTTTAGCTTTCTACTGCAGCCGCCCTCCTCCCACTGGCTTAGCGGGTGGAAAAAGTGACACAGCAGCTGACTAAAATGCAAGAGGTAACGCTGCTCCCAGACAGAGTGATCAAATGGAGACAAAAAAAGATCTCAGAACTTTACTTACTTTTGCAGGATTTATTCAGAATTAAGAAACATTGACTACTGTTAATTTAATGAACACAATCAAAGACTTGAGAGAAAGTGACTTTGCTCACTGTGAAACACAAAGGTTTAACTACAGAGTGTGTAGTTACAAAAAACAACAACATATGGAACATGTTCAACTGTGGAGACGGATGTAGATGGTATTCCCCTCCCCCAACATGTGCCAGCCATGTTAGCACCACAGTCTTTACTTGTGATGGTTGCTAAATAACTTTTCATGTTTGCTAATTCCCAATTTTAGAAAATTGGGAATTTCAAAAAACAATCAGGACGGCAGAAACGTACAGTACTTCGAACTGCCTACAAATCTTTTAAGCATCAGTCAAATGAGTCAAAAACAAATTACAAATACATTACAAAGCACGTGGTAACTCCTCCACCATGCAAACTGCCGAGTTAAACATCTAAAATCAGCTGTGACAGTGGTCCTCTCTCTGTCCCCAGGCACATCATTTAACCGGGGGAAGTTTAAAAAGCTGATTGCCCTCAGCAAGCATCCACCAGGTGTTTTATGTGTCAGGTGGAGGTTTGATTGGTAGCAGGTGGCAGACAGTTCAAGTGCTTAGTTAAGCCCGTAACCCAGTAAAGGCAGGGTGCAATCCATTTTAGTGGTTGACTACACTAACAAATATCTGCAGAGAGGAGTGAATCCTTGCTAGAGAAGGACTTTACATGCATTGAGTTGGTCTCAACTCAGTCATATTGAGCTTGATTGTATAAGATTGTAAATGGGTGTCAGGGTTAGTATATAGAGAGTATGTAGAGTTTGGAGTTACAAGACAGAAACTTGTAACACATGCATTTTGAAAATATACAAAGAGTGTGCGCTTCATTCAAAATTAAGTAAAACATGGGTATTCATCATATGAACTCTCAATAAGTTCTCAGTAACAAACCCTTTATCTTTGCTACCAAGAAAAGAGAAAGGAAATCAAGTACGTTCAACATATCCACTTTAAAGATGATAATATATATGCCGTATTGTGTTCCGCTGCTTTCGCATGGCCAAACAATCAATTATGGCAGTTTTAAGGCAGTATTTTCTCTTAGCTATTGGTGTCCAGTGGTGCCTTGGAAGAACAGTCATGCTTTTGTTACAACCAAAGATTATACAAGGTTGATTCAATAAATACACCTTCCACTAGAGAAGAAGAGCCCTTTACTAAAATCTGTCTGTTCCCCACTCTAACCATGTCCCCAAGTCTAGATTTGGTGTTACTGTAAGGGATAGTCTGTCACTTGTTAAATCCTTCAGTCATCAGCTGATTTGAAATTTCCATTAGAGTGTTTTGCAATTAAGTGATAAAAAGAAATTCTAAGTTTAGTCATTATTTCTGTCTATTAAGACTTTTGGGATCCAAGTTCAAAAAAGAGATATGTTAGACTTGTACTTAGCGATGTGATCAGTAAGTCATAACCAAAAAATACCAAGGCACATTGCTTTGCAAAAATTAAAGAGCCTTTAATAAATCCGCTTAGCGCTTAACTTTTGGGATATGACTTTGAATCAATCATTCTTGTACGACATAAAGAAACTAATCAAGTTGTAATAATTGGGGGCATTCTCAAGATCAAATATCCCACCAGAGGTTTGTACAGCAATATGGATGTAAGAAAAGTAAAGTAAAAGCTTTTTTCCCTGCATCAGAAGCATTGCCTGGCTTTACAAGAACCAACTGTTTTGAAGACCGTTCTCCACTTTCCCATCTGTGAAATCATTCAAGCAGAGGAGGACTGGAGGAGTTATTTTACTTCCTTGTTGTCACGCTGACTGCCGCCGTAAAGCCAGGAGGCCAGGCTCTGGAGTTTTTCCCCACAAAAACTCGCAGATTGTGTGAGCAAAGCTGAATTGGACGGGATTATTTTCAATTTAAAATGCCACTGAAACAAACTTTTTATCAAAGTAGCTCCTCTGGGATACAGGGATAAGAAAAGGTGCAGACTTTCAATTTTGCACTTTCCAATCTGTTTCCTTTAGGACAATTGTTGAATTGTCATTGTTAAATGATTTCACTTTCACTGGAATTAGGTGGATTTTGAAATGTCTGTGAATTCATTGTTGTGACAATACTCCAAATGGTTTTGTCACAGCTGATGAAGTAAACTGATGGACTGGTAGACAAGAGAAAATAAGAAATAATAGTAACAGAAGATGAAAAAAGGAGGTTTTGTGTGGGGTCAAATGCCTCCTCTTCCTTTACAGGACATTGAAGGGTTGAGGCCATGCATGAAGGGGGTTGCATACGTGGGCCTTTAAGTGATGTGTGGAGGGTTTTTCTCCCTCAACTTTGACCTCACCTCTATAACTCTTGTTTGCCACCCATCATTCTCGCTACAGGGACCCTACCATCTTAGTGTGTTAGTGTCTTGAAGAAGACAGAAACAGGGTGGAAAGAACAAGAGAGAAAGAAGAAAATACATTTATTCTATCAAATAGTATCTGCAGAGAGAACTACTCAGAGGCAGCTGAAGTCATGGAAGTAATATTATGGTGGTATGTGGACCTGGGAGTGAAGGGAAACAACAGTTTCCATCCTGGAAAAAAAGAACTGTAAGATTCCTTCCTCTTGAAAGCTCGTCCAGTCTGCATCCATTATACTAAAATAAAACTGCAAGAACTGGAGCAATTTGGAAGAGGTGGAGTTATTGAGGGAAGTAACGGGAGAAGAGACAGAAGTCGAAGTCTCAGATTTCCATTAGTGTTAATATCAATGCCATAGTTTGTCGAGTTCACATCTTTTGCAGGTTATAAGGGTGTCATTGTCTTAATAACAACCCTGACGTTTTCTGTTCTAGCTCTTATGGAAACAAAGTGGTAGTTGAATGGTGCATGCTTTTGTATGTATGAGACCTTTTGTTCATCTGAATTAGGTAACTCTTGTCTCTTTACCCATTTTGTTTCCTTTGCAAACTCTCCATCTTTTACAGAGGTTAGTTACGGATAGAGTGTATTGTCTCTCTCTTCTCTGGTGTGTCATCGGGCGCTCTGAGTGCATTTTCCCAGATGTGTAATGATATACTGCTGTGTTGAACTCGCCCCTAACCAGAGAGAGAGAGAGAGAGAGAGAGAGAGAGAGAGAGAGAGAGAGAGAGAGAGAGAGAGAGAGAGAGAGAGAGAGAGAGAGAGAGAGAGAGAGAGAGACTCCAGACAGCTGAACTCACTTAAATGTGTTCCTCGTGTGTGCCGTAATATGGAAAAGATTTCAGCGCTCTCCCCTCTGCTCACCATAACTGAGCTCAGCTTAACCCTTCAACAGCCAAAACGCTCTGACTTAACTAAACAGGATTAAGGCTGTTACGTGACGTTTGCAGGTCCTGTATCTTTTATCCTAGCTGTGCAAACTGTTCCTCAAACATTTGCATACACACAACAGTACTGTCAGATTGCAAACTTCAATTTAACCATTAAAAAAGACTTAGTTGTAAACAGCCAACTTTCTTATTTTTTTAAAGGGCTATCTGGTAAGGTCTTCCATGCCTCCTACAACTAGGAAGAGTCTAATAGAGTGTGAAAATGGAGCCATTTCCTTCTGGGGTGTGTCAGTTTACTGAAAAATATTCATTGTTGACCATTACAATTACAATGCTATGTAACATAAATATAGTTTTAATCCAGCATATTTCAACAAGAATGTGACTGGCACAGAAGTGCTAGAGCTAAATGCTAATATCAGCATGCTAACCTTCTCACAATTACAATGCTAACATGCTGATGTTTAGCAAGTATAATGTTTACCCTGTTGACCATCTTAGTTTAGCATGTAAGCATGCTACGTTTTTGCTAATTAACACAAAAAAAAAAAAACGAAGTAGCCTACAGCTGAGGTTGATAAGAATGTTTTTCAGGTGTTTGGTCATAAACCAAAGTATTGGACAAATTTTACTTTTGATGATTGAACTAGATTAAAAGATAAGGACTCCAAAGCTCCTAATTCATCCTGCAAGGGACATGGATATTTGCATGAAAAGGCATGGCAATTTAAGACATTTTACCTAAATTCCACAATTAACCTGCTGTTGGTGCTATAGAGCAGTGCTCCACAAACTTTTTACAGTCCTGTACCCCTTCAGACTTCAACCCTCCAGCTACGTACCCCAACATTCCCCCCCAACTCTGCACAGATTGTTTTTTCATGTATACTCCCTCTGGGCACCATGAATTCTGTATATAATTTCATGGCAATCCATCCAATAAATGTTGAGATATTTCAGTCCAGACCAAAGAGGTGGACCGACCAACAGACTGACATGGCCCTCCCTGGAGCCATGCGTGGCAAGTGCAGCTAACGACTGCCTCTGGGTGATGTTAATTTAACAAAAGCCACAACTACAATATGGACAGAAGTTGTTGTGTGGCCACAACATGTATCTGTTACTTCTTGGGGATAAACACATTGTTGTATGGATGTGAATATTACTGTAAATATGCTGTAAATGTGATGCACTCATTTTAACAATTTAGAATGATTATCTGCTTTACTTGAAGGGACAGAAAATGGTAATGAATGGCAGTGGTACTTTTTCACATCAAGGACCCCTAAACTGACACAAATTAGACCACGGACCCCTATCTGATGGGACTTTGTCCCAGGGTCCCCTACCTGATATAATTTTAGCTTTTAGATATTTTATTACAGAAAGTGAATGAAACCCATGAGCAAAATAGTCATACAATCTGTCATTGTGTTACTTGTGGATGAAATTATAGTGCAAATAAATTAGTCCCCTTTTGTTGGGGACCTCCTGGAACCCCTTTAGGACCCCTGGGGGTCCCCGGACCTCACTTTGAGAACCCCTGATGTATGGAACAAGAAAGTAACTATTAATTATTATCTTTAGAGTTATACACTGAACAAATCATCAACTGAATCTAGCTATAAATAATAACCAGTAATAGATTACATTTTTGGAGTAACTAACAAACACTGCGGTATGTCTCAGATTTAATTTATAATTTGTAAAGTTTTCCTCATCGTGGGAACAATGCTTTTGACTTGTATCTCTGCTCCTGAAAAATATGGCCACCAAAACCTTGACTGAACTTTGTCAAAAGATCAACTCCACTCGCTTGCATATTTATGCAGCCTTTCAAAAGCATAAGAAAATATTAAAGGAAAAAAATACATATATGGACATTCTCTTGCTCTACACTTATGTGAGTTGTACTTTTTTTTCCTCTCTCAAACCACGACTCAGCTCTATCTAGCAATTAACTCCCTGCCGTGGACTCTGGTGACATTGTACAGGGATATTTCTGTCAGTTTATTATGCGTTAGCTGACCAGACTGTGAGTCATGTGGACACACAGGCAAATCTAACCATGTGTTAGTCGCAGCCAAGGGAGGTTCCCTACTTTGATTTTTCTCCCTTCTGCCTTCTACTTTTTTGCATTTCTCACGTTCTTTCTCATCACTTGAGCCTTTTCTTTGATAGACACCTTTTGGGGGAATTGTCTGCTTCAATTTTGATAAATATTTTGAAGTATGCAAGTAAGATGCAAGAAGCCATATTCACTGGAGATTTTTTTACTTCTCAACGGTGATTGTTAAGTGTATCGCCAGTGAAAGGCCTATTCCCTGTGACTCAACTTCTCCACCATGCTCGCTTGTGTTTCTTGACACATATTTATACTCTCCCTTACCCCTACCCCTCACTCCCTCACTGCACCCCTCCCCAAGCTCACATTAGACTAGCTTTTCAATAACCCCGCCTCCATGCAGCTCAAGTCTAAAAGTTCAAGAGATATATTCCAGTGGAAACAGCCTGCAGATGTGGTAACCTGAGGGAGCGAAGGCAGACAGGGAAGAGGAGAGACAAAAACGAAGAGATGGCGGAAAGGCAGGGGGAGACACTGAAATGAAACAAGAAACAAGGGGTAGGAGGGAAAACAAGAAAAGCGCAAGAAGGAAGGGAATGAGCGAGAAAAGGCATTACATAGGCCTACACATAGACACATCAGAAAATTGGCTAGGGCGTTGTATAATTTAAAGCACTTAAAGTAAATGAGTGCTCCTTAAAAAACACTGGTCTGTCTTTTACTAGTTCTCCCCAATTCCTTCCTTCCTGGGTGCTACAGAGTCATTCAGCAGGCTGAATAATGCCAGTGGCCTCAGCGTGCTGATATGCGCTCAGGCCTGTCGAGCCAACAAGAGAGCTGAATTCTTTGACTCAACCAGCCTTTTTGCTTAAAGACCTGAGCAAGTGCCAGCAGCTTCCAGGTTCTCCTCAATGTCTAAAAGGAGCTAAATCTATATGTCTGACTAGACTAGAAGCATTGATGTTGCTGCCTGATGTGTTTAAGTCATTATAAACACATGTTGTGCATCCCAGAAAACTTTATTTCTAGTCGAATCCCTAAAGATACAAAACATGTCAAGCTGAATTTGGCTGAAATGTGTATTAAATGATGCACATCTAGAATATTTTTCTTTGATGGGATGGTGCCGCCAATAGTAACACCAATTTGGGCTTAACTTTTGACTTTACTACTTGGTTAGGTTTAGGAAAAGATCATGGTTTGGGTTAACATAAGTATGCACGTGAGTACGTAAGTTAAGTACGTTAAGAAGGCTACGTGACGTATGTCAAGTTTGTTAAGTAGGCTACTTGATGCAAATTAGGATTATATATTTACGTATTTTGTCTTAGGTATGTATGTTGAAAAAAGGTCAATGTTGACTTTTGGTTTCACACGGGACACAAACAGCAGTCTCCTGAGTGAAAGTCCCATGTTTGTTTGAGCCCCCTATCTTACCACATTTAACGACAACCAATCAATAAGACATATAACTACCTGTGACCCACTTGTGCTACACTGTAAATTACTCAAATGTAGTTCAGCAAAAGTTACAGTTACGCTTTAAAAATGTCACTAAGTTTAACATGATACAGTAGTTTTAATGAAACGTTGAAACAAGTCAATACAGAATATATAGCCTAGTATATAGGCTACAATTTGACAGTGTAGAATAAAATTGTTTTAACAACCTTAAAGGACTTGTTTGGGGAATCACGTTTCTTGCTTAGAGTAAGATGAGAAGATGGATACCACTCTCATATCTGTGCGGTAAATATGAATCTACTGTGGTGCCTTAAATAGTAATGCTGTGATGCTGTATGAAGAGGAATCCGCCGACACTGTTCTTGATTATAAAAAGGTTTATTACAAGCAAAGATTCAGCATCAATTTTACAAACTCCTGCAGAGAGCTTGGAGAACGACCAACCCAAACCTCAAAATTTGCCACTCTGCCTTTTCTTTGTGTGAACAACGTATATATTCCATGCATACATTAACATAGGACGTGATATGTGTGAGTATATGATTGGAACAGAAGACTGACCAATCAATGCCTGTTATCTGGCACAACTCCAAAAAAGTTATAGAATGTCAATATACCACACTACCACCACCAGCTAGATGGCTTAGCTAAGCTTAGCGCAAAGACTGGAAACATGGGAAAACAGCTCGCCTGGCTCTGTCCAAGGGCACATAACTACTTGTAAAACTACAATGTTTAATTTTTACACTTAAGTTTTTGTACATGTTAAACAAACAAAATATATCTTTGTTACTTTCCTGAGCTTTAGAAGGTACTGGTAGGCGGGGTTTGTTATCCTTTAACAGAGCCTTCCTTTAATCTTTGTGCTAAGCTAATCAGCTGCTGTCTTCATGATCAAGCTAACCAATTACAGGCAGGCCAAGCCAGGTCACTAGAAATCAATATCTGGTGGCCCAGGATGTGCTAGTTGGTGCCAGGATGTAAAAATAATCTCCAATCTGATTCCCATTGTACCACCAGACACTCCACATCTTACATAAAAATGCGAATTTATTATTTAACAAATACATTTTTTCTTATAGACAAGCCGAAATTCTCAGTTTCTAGTTTTCCAACAGTATTCGTGTGTGGAACGTTTGTTCAGAGAAGAAAAAGAGAAATACTGCCTGGAATATAGGCTGTAATTTGAAAACCTCAACCGCCCCTGGATGTCTGCTGATCTGTGTGTGTGTGTGTGTGTGTGTGTGTTTGTGTGTGTGTGTGTGTGTGTGTGTGTGTGTGTGTGTGTGTGTGTGGTGCCCTAATTAGTACTTCTCTCTCTCTTTGTGTGTGTGTGTGTGTGTGTCACAGAGTGCAGTGTGTCTGAACTTTTTTATCTATCACTCTCTGCTTCCTTCAACCTTCAACCATTTTTTGATCTTCACATCTCTGTCGTCTCGCTCTTTGCTTCAATCGTTAAAAGGATTATAGGTGTGTGTGTGTGTGTGTGTGTGTGTGTGTGTGTGTGTGTGTGTGTGTGTGTGTGTGTGTGTGTGTGTGTGTGTGTGTTCTTTTTTAACTATATTCGTGGGGTCCAAAAACCGGGAGTCCAGTATACTTGTGGGGTCCGGACAGCTTTGTGGGGCCAAAATGCTGGACCCCACAACTTTAAAGGGCTGTTTGAGGGTTAAGACTTGGTTTTAGGATTAGGGTTAGAATTAGGTTATGGTTAGGGTTAGGGTAAGGGTAAGGGTTAAGGTTAGGCATTTAGTTGTGATGGTTAAGGTTAGGGTAAGGGGCTAGGGAATGCATTATTTCAATGATGGGTCCCTACAAAGATAGTGCCACGCACTAGTGTGTGTGTGTGTGTGTGTGTGTGTGTGTGTGTGTGTGTGTGTGTGTGTGTGTGTGTGTGTGTGTGTAGCCCTCCTCTTTAATCACTAACTCTCTCTCCCTGCTCCATCTCTAAACTTCCTCTACAGACAGCTACCGGTGTCTGAGTGTGTGGGCCACATAAACCCATATCACTCACTTTATTTTACAGTAGAAACATATGGACAGACAACATTGTTCAGAATCAGATTGCCCATTTTTAAATTGTAGGTGAGGGGCAATTTCCTGGTATGGTTCTGGTATCCTTATCTCCTTGAAGGAAGGGGTCATTACAAAACTTTACTCTGATAATGATCCTGTTTCACCAGGTGATGAGGCTATGGCATATTTCATTTCCTAGATTAAATGATAATCTTGCACAAAACATTTGTATACATTTGTATATATATATATATATATATATATATATGTTTGAAGAGACTGACATTCAGTAGATGTTTTTCATGCTTCAAATCATGTCATTTGAAGTGTTACCATCTGATCCTTTCTGTAATTCATAGCCTTAAAATGACATGATAACATCAGATATACTCTGGTGTTTCGCTATCAAGGATGCAATTGTTTTCAGCAATTTCCATCCAAGCATACAGCAGTTGATCAAATCTTGTTTCTTCCTAATCTCACTGGTCGTGTGCTCTTTTCCTTACCACTGACAGGTGGACAGCCACCCCCGACACGAGAGGATCCACTCCACCCATAATCCTTAGCACTTTTTTCCGCATCAGAATGGAAACATGAGACACAGCGAGTGAGGTCAGTGAGGAAACAACTTCAACAAGCCAATCGCAGGGCAGCACATCTGGAGGAATCTGTCTGCAGGCCCAGCTGGCAGCTGGCAGCACTATGGGAGACAGCAGAGGAAAGGAGCAAGATGTTATAGATTCAAAATGGCTGCGGGAAAGGAATAAATCTTGTTTGATTTTATTTAAGCTGATTTAACTTGTGCTCTTCACCACTGTAGCATATTTATTTCAAGAATAAAAACATGGCTGAGGAACAGTACACTTTATAGGCAGGGATTTCTCTTGTCACTACATTTGACTTTGACCAGAAGTTAAATTGGGAAAAGTTTTGTCTGCCTGTACCATATGCAACTGTTACCCAGGAGAACACTGACATTTGTTTGAATAAATACTTGAATAATATAACCTAAACTAGCTGTCTGCTCCCAGTGATTAATTGAGCCACAGGATACCCCCACATTCTTGAGGGAAAGAGGCTTTGTCTACTGAAAATGCCAACTTAAACATTTGCAGCACAGTTATTTGTAAATGCATAATCAAATAACAGTGAGTGCCTTGAAACTTTAAACTCAAGTTGAATTGAAACAGCTTTTTATTGATTTGCATCTGCTGTCATGTTAGTGACCCTTTACTTTAAGAGCCACATTGATTTTTCCTTTTTCCTTCTAATAAATGTTTTTTTTTTTTTAAGATAATCATGTTTTTGAATGTCTACAAAGAGCAGCTATTCACTGGGATAAAACACACTGTTTCATGTGAAACGTGGTTGAATCAAGAGAAAAGAAAGTCCGATGATGTGGAGCTTTGCAGCCATCTTTGATTTCCTACGCCGCCTGTCTGGTCTCTCCAGCTACCTCAAGGCTTCAGCTCCTCGGCAAACATGGGAATGTAACTCTGCAATGAGTGGGAGCTATGCCATCTTTAAAACACATTTCATCTCGCTCACCCCTCCCCTTCTTTTTTTCTGATTCGACTCAGGGAAGAGCTGAGGTGAAGTTGTTGGGAGTGTCCATCAATTGCTTTTTTTTCTGGCTCAGAAGGGGGAGGAGGAAGGAGAACTGGCCTGTCTGTGGGCAGGAGGCAAAGAAGAGATGTGCACCTATTTGGGATAGAGCAGTCAACTGTAATATACCAGAACCTGGATACAACCTTTATCGTCTCTATATTCTTTTAGAGTGGCTGAAATAGTTAGTGCTAGCAGCACATACCTGTACTATGTTGCAAAACAGAGCTTTAGAATACATAATAGATGATAAAGCCATTCAGAAACAAGCTTTTCATCATTATGAACTGCAGTAATGCCTAGGAAAGTGTCCATTCATGAGGTTTAAAGTGGATCTCCTTTTCTTTTCCACTTGTAATAATTTGCCTGACGGACACACTCCTTTACTTATTAAGTGTTTATTGATGCAAATCCATCTCCATGAAACAAATGTAGAAAAGGTATTGGTGATTTAAGAAAGATCACAACTATTTCTTTATTGAGTATAGGGTGCAGCAAATATCCTTTATGAGGGGCAGAATACGATTAGGGGGAATAGGGAGGTCATGGTTTGCATCACTGATTGAACTTGAATAAATCATGAACTGATTTTCCTGGTTTATGCCTTCATAATCAGAAACCTTCTCCCATTTCAATGATAGGTTCTCAAAAATGTGTACTATTTGAATATCTTCTCACTGTGATCATTCCTCCTGTGACTTGAAATATTGCAAATTTATTCTTTAAGCCAGCCAGGACACAGGGCTGCCACTGTGTCATACTGTTGTTTTAGTGGTCAATAGATGCTTTCTGTTAATAGTGTAAATGCAAGTGTGTAAGCACTGAGTATATCACTGCATTTGTTTTAGGAATATTGTTATGCTGTGTGCTTTACTCACTGGAATTATGTGTAATATAAGGCAGTATGAGGGCCATGCTATGTGTTGTTGGAGAGGTAGTAGAATAGATGACATGTCTGGTCATGCGGGCAGGTAAGAGCTGATCAGAGAGAGAGAGAGAGAGAGAGAGAGAGAGAGAGAGAGAGAGAGAGGTTGAAACTAGAGCTCTTCTTCACACCTGTCTTTTTTCAGTCTAAAGCTTCAAGTAAGCCAATGCTGAATGTGAATCACTAAATTCCACTGATAGGCTTTTGCAGAGTAAAGACTTTAGTGCTTTTATTCTAATTCTATAAACTATAATCGATCTAAATGGTTTAGAAGTGTTGCAGAAATGTCCAGATGTATGGACAGAAACATACTTTTATTTTAACACACAGGTGGATTGTTTAGGAAGTGATTGGTGCGTGTGGTTTGCACTTGTGTGGAGAAGAAAATTAAATATGACACAAAATCTTCTCGGCTGCATGATGGATAAAGATGGTAGCCACGTTATAAATAAAATAACAAAGTTGCCACGACAGTTTCTTCAAAAGCAAAAGAAGAATAAGGCTGAGATGGAAGAAATGTTTCAAAAAGTCCGTGCGTAAAAACGGCCCAGTAAAAGTCCAATCCAATAAACTCCAATAAATCAACAATCATTCAAAAGATAATACTATACACTGTGTCTAAAAATTATTTTTCCCCATTAAATCCAAAGTGGAGAAGACTTGGGCCCTCTCGGTGCCAACTAATGCCCACCGACGTGCACTAAAACGGGCACATTTTACGCACAAACCTAAACTGCGCGCAAGGTTGAATACCCGGCTCCCGGATCTCAGTACTGACACTACGGATTCAATGCAACCCGTTACAGAGGGAAAACGCGTAGGCCTTCATCTCCCTTTTAAACGTCGACGCTGTCCACGTCCTCAAAAAGAATGGATCTAATTAAAACGTTGCACTCGTCATCATCGCCAAAGCTTTGCCAAACGGGTTCTGGTGGAGAGGAGGCTGGGAGATGCAGCACCACATGACTGAGTCTGAGCTGGAGAGGGATGGGAGTCAGATTGGGTTTCTCTTCTCTCATTGGCCGGTGGGCTGACTTTTGACACGCAGACCAGGGACCCTCCTGCCATATAAATAGGCCTGATAGAACTTTATTATTCTAGCATCACGGCAGCCGGTTTCTGCTCAGTTTGGAGTTACTCTTGTCACCACAACTGTATGCCTGCTTGAAGGAGGTTTAAAAACAGGGCTTAAGCAGCACAAGGAGTCTGCATGTCTGCGTAGACATGCTCAGCTTTGTGGATACTCGGATTCTGTTGCTGCTTGCAGTAACTTCATACCTAGCGTCATGCCAATGTAAGTTTGAATATCTGCTCTTTTCTGTGATGGATATTTTTTCTCGGGTCCCACTGCTTGAGGATCTTGCGCTTTGGCTTTTGTTTGGGACTTACATGAAGGTCAACCTGAAGACAGCTCAAAGCACTGCAGAATAAAGCTCAACGGATTGAGCTCATGCAGAGGATTTTTCACTTTTTTTTTTTCCAAGGATACAATTATTTTATATTTGATTAGTTTCCAAGAGAGGGAGAATTTGCACTCCAGAAAAAAAGTTTTCTCGCTTTGAAAGAGACCTCTAAAGTAGTCGACCTAGTGTCTTTTCAGAACTTTTAATGCACGTGGAGTCATCAAAATAGGCTAAATGTGAATTTTCTTTGAGACAGGATGAAAAAACTTTGTGGGGCGTTGTACATATTGTTCCATCCGGACGTCCAGCTAATGAGGCTTCAACATAGGAAACAGTAATGTCTCCCCCTGGTGGCCATGGGTGCAAACATCTACTTGGCACAATTAGATTTTCTTCTCTTTGAGTTAAGGAGAGATAAATCTGTTTATCAAAAATCAGAACTTAGACTAAATGCTTACATATTATAGTAATTCTAGATTTCTGATCAACTAAATAGCCTCGTCCATGACTTTCTTTACAGTTGCAGTTTACTGCCTAATGTATCATTATTTAAGTCACAAAATGATTTAAAGACAAGATCTGCATTGAAGTTAAAGCTTCTTGGCTTCTTTTTCATTATTGTAGTACATCAAATGGAGAGATAAGCAGTCCACATCACATTGAATGTCCAAGTGCGCCGCCTTGTGGTCATGATTAGACGTGACGAGTTAGAGTTCATGGGGAGGTCCCAGCTGTGCCAACCCCACCCATGACCAGTTGATGTCCACATGCAACAAAGTGTGGATGAGAGAAACAAACATTAGCCATGAATGAAGGATGCTCTCATCAGATAGTCAAAACTATTTTACAAATTTGGATAGTAGAATTCAGTCTATTTATGCTCAAATTCACCCCTTTTTAACACAAAATCACACCTTTTAATAATAATTCAGCAGAAATCAGAACAAGCATCAATTACAGATGTCATATGTCCCACAATACAAGTGGTGTAGTTCTAATCTTGTTTGCAGTAGCAGGCCAACTATTCCTGTCCCAAGGGCATAAACTACCTGTTCAGGCATGTTAGCAGCCGGATCCTTACTATCTGGAATGCTATTGAACACTGAAATTCACATTTGTTACGTTTGTTAGACAGTTTGTAGATGTTTAGCATGCAGCGATCTCAGCTACACTTTTAGGCATGAGCTGGGACTTGTGCTACAGCAACCAGATAGAAAATAAACAATGCGGGAAGGATAGTTGTTTTAGGCATGTCAGAAGGATTTGTTCAACATTTCACATACTGGTGATAAGTGCAGTTATGTTCTGACAGTCCTGAACTCTGACACTTTGTTTAAGCCCCAGATGACGATTAAGGCCTTCAGAACACACAAGAAGTGCAGCTTTCTGTTTCACACTGAAAATTTGCGAAGAAAATTTAAACATGGGATTATTAGACTCAAACATTGTTACTGTGTACTTTAATGTCCCACATGAAGGCATACAGTGTTGTTTCTGCATAGTGTAGTTACAGTCCAGTGTGTACATTTTGATATATTTTGTTGTCATGCAAAGGAAAACCACAACCTTTTTCATTTGATACAGAAAGAGGTTAATTCAATTAAACAGAATAGAGATGGATTGAAATGACATTGTTTCTTTTTCAGTTGACTGTTCATGTTCTAACAGAGTATTCCCTCTTCTCTCCCCCACCCTCATTTTCGCCCTCTTCCTCCTCCTCATCTCTCCAACGCCACAGACTCGGTTAGTCCACATGCATGAAATCATGAAAGCAACATTTCTTAATGATAGCTTTACCTTGTCTCTTTGCTTCTTTTATCTTCCAAATGCTGTGAAATATTCCATGAAAGGAAGACCTCTCGGTTGGTCTTGACCATTTGAGCAATCTCAACGATGGCAGAGCATTTCATTTAGGAATTTCTGCCCCTGAACTAAGTTATTTCTTGCAGTTTTCTCCCTTCCTGTCAGTGAATAGGTGAGGGTCCTATTGGCTAAAGTTTGTGTCAATGAAAGCTAAAACCGCAGCTCTGAGGCACCCTTGGGGCCTGGTACAAAGGATCCTTTCTGAGGGGCAGAGGGAGGTTTGCCCCTAACAGCTGGCTTTGGGTCAGTTTGGAGTCTCCATCTGCTCCTTGATTAGGATTTGATTTTGATTCACGAAAGCTGATCTCAGACCAGTAAGGAAAAAGGCTGAGAATTTCAGCTTAGATAAAACTTAAAATTATTGAATTGTTATCCATCAGTGTAAGACTGAGGCCCTTCTAATGTAAGACAAACATAGCCTGATTCTGTTTCTAATTGAGATTGCCTAAATCAGCATGGTGTGTAGCATTTTAATGTTTTAAAGGTGTTGTACGCTGTGTGGTTCTGGTAACCTTTTAGAACTGTATTTGTTCCATGGACTAACATGCTCTTAATGCTTAGAGGTTGTTGAGTCTGGCATGGGGACACTTCATTTAGCATCTTTGTGCACATGTTGATCATCTATATCACATGCACATTGCTCTGCAGTATTTTCATTTTAATTCCTGTATCTGCATGAGCATGTTTTATCTCTCATTGCGACAGTATCATATCGTATTTTGCTTAGCTATTTCTTACAGTGGCCACTCATCATCATGCTTATGCAAAAGATAAGAGAGCTGAATGTTCGATATAGCCTGAAAAGACTGAATAAATAAATCCTACATTTATTTATTTTCTTTTCTATTTAGGGAAGCGCGAAGGTGAGCACATGTTTGTTATTGTCTGATAAAGGACACATAAAGCATAGTTTAGATTGTAAAAAGGTCAAAGGGCATCTTAATGGTGTCTAGTCTAATTACTGAAATGTGTTTTAACTTGCTTACCTGTAAGGTCAAGTTTGTTCACACACCAGTACCAGATCATTGAATATAATTCATATCTGTTTTTTGCGTGTTTAGTTACATTTAGTGTAATTTAGATTAGACGCCTTCCTTGCTAGAGGAACAGTTAGGAGCTCATGTTACTAAAGCCAGTACCAGATTATTGAATATAATTCATATTTGTTTTTTTGTGCTCTTATTACATTTCGTGTAGTTTAGATTAGATGCCTTCTTTGCTAGAGGAACAGTTAGGAGCTCATGTTGCTAAAGCAGCAAGCAGAGTCTTCTGCTGTGTGTTTTGGTCTGACTGAGTGATTCTTCTGCTGCAGGGTCCCAGAGGAGACAAAGGACCTCGAGGTGACAGGGTAAGCTGAAGTGAAATTCTTCTTCCCTCGATTGAACAGCTGTTATCAAATATGTAATTTAGGCATTTTAATGTGGTATTTATTTTCTGCGAGTTTGGCACAGCGTTTGTTGACGTCATTTGACTTTCTAACCTCAGTAGGCCACACCCCTTTGTTTACATCAACCATAGGCCCAAGTGTTACAGACAATAATAGTGATGTGAATGGATATGATTGGTGCGATTTAAAACATTGACCTTATTTATTTTGCTAACAATTTTTACTTACTTAAGTTATGTCTGCTCATCATGTCATAATCACACAATTTGCTACATCAGTGGTTATGTTTCATCTATGTATCTAATGTTTCAGTTCATTTACTGTATGAAATAGAATAATCTGAGAGTCACAGGAAACCATCTTATCAGCATGCTGTTTTTTCTGTAGCAGTGTTGACTCACTATATCATCTGTGTTTTACAGGGTCCTAAGGGCCCAAATGGAAGAGATGGCAAACCCGGACTCCCTGGCCCCGCTGGCCCCCCTGGCCCCCCTGGACTCGGAGGAGTAAGTCCACTGTTCATACTCGCAAAATAAGCTGCTTGGCTTCGCTGTGTATATCCTAAAAGAGGACCAAAAACTATGACGATAATGCAGTTCTAGCTGGGGTTTGACTTATTTCTAATGATGCAAACTGTGCAGGAAAAAAAGCATTGAAATTGTCTGTTTGATGTGTGTATTTGACTCATTCAGGGCTGCAGGCCGTGATTCTGTGCAGTGATCATAATCACCCTTGGTGCTCTGTTTGTTTTTATGTTGAAAT